>NW_016811676.1:798862-853221 GCF_001698545.2 Rhinopithecus bieti
TTATTATATGTAATACTCAAAGAGACCACAACTGGGCCAGGCATGGTGGCTCATGCCTGTAATCCCAGCACTTTGGGAGGCTGAGGTGGGCAGATCACGAGGTCAGGAGATCGAGACCATCTTGGCTAACACGGTGAAATCCCGTCTCTACTAAAAATACAAAAGAATTAGCCGGGCATGGTGGCGGGCACCTGTAGTCCCAGCTACTCGGGAGGCTGAAGCAGGAGAATGGTGTGAACCTGGGAGGCGGAGCTTGCAGTGAGCCGAGATGGTGCCACTGCACTCCAACCTGGGCGACAGAGCGAGACTCCATCTCAAAAAAAAAAAAAAAAAAATAGAGATCACAACTGGGTAGTCTCTTTCGTAAGAAAAAGTAACCAAAGCTAAGCTTATGATTTTTATTTTCTTCATGAGTCTGTTATTCTTTTATGTATGAGGTAACTGCCTTACATACTTCTTTTACTGTGTGAAATATTTTTCTTTAAAGCATTTGAATGTTAGCAGTGTTTTTATAGTGTAGTTATAGGAATCTTGAAACAGGAAAGATTTGGGTTTTCAGTAGATGATGACCAATAATTTACCATCTCTGCTGAGATAAAGGCAAATTTTGCACTACTGACTTAAGTGCTAGAAAGGAATTAAATGACACATCTTTCTCATAGATTTATTAGACACTGGGGTGTATTACACTGATAGAGGTTGTTCTCTTCATTGTTTTGGAGGCCCTTAATTATAAGCTAGATATTATGGTGGAAATGGAGAAGCAGTATCTTTTATTGGGTACACCTCTTCAGGCTGATAGCTGATTTTTTACATATTTTCTTTATAATAACTCTGCAAGGTGGCTGTTATTATGTTTATTTTAGCAGTGAGCACACTGACTTTGAGAGGTTAAGTGTTGTTTCTGCAGTCTAGTAAGTAGTAGGTAGGACTAGATAAGTGAGATCTCTCTGATCTCAAAGCCCAGGTTTTCCTCCATGTAATCTTACTCTGTTCCTTAGAATTTATTTCTTTGGTGACTTTCCTAGGTCCTTTATTGAATCTTAAATTTTAGGTACTCTTTTCACTTTAGAAATGAATATGTTTGGCTAGAGGCTTAACTATAGTTTTGTTGCAGTACATTTTTTTTTTTGCCACTTTAAAACATCCTTTTTATGTAATAACTTACAATGTAGAAAATGAGGCCTGATAAACTTTGGTTACTTACTGCATCTTAGTTTATTAAATTGTTGTAATAATAGTGTTCCAACTTCTCATTGTAACATTTTACTCATGAGAGTCAAAATACTGAATAAAACATTTGAAAGTATTTATTTAAAATAGGTTGAGCATCAAAATCCAAAATCTGAAATGCTCCAAAATTTTAAACTTTTGAGCTTCGCTATGACACTCGAAGGAAATGCTCATTGGAGCATTTTGAATTTTTGGATTTGGGATACTCACCCAGTATAATGCAAATATTCCAAAATCTAAAATTATCCCAAATCCAAAACACTTCTGATCCTAAGCATTTTGAATAAGAGATACTCCATCTTTATATTAAATATATTGTAGAAAGTAGTTTTCCAGGTTTTTGTTTTCATACATTTTTATTGAATGTCGTGCATAGTACACCATACATGCTTGACAGTGTTTATTGAAGTAAGTGATTATGTGGCCTATTTGGAATATTTTATGACAGTGCATTTATTAGAAATACAATTGCAACTAATATAATAATAAATAAAGGTTTTTTATTGCTAGAAGTAAAAAGTGAGATTAGATTCATAGCAAGCAATAACTGATGTTTTCTGCAACATTTTATCAGTTTATTTTTTACTATGTTATCTAATACACATAAAAGGTTACAAGAAACGTGCTATTTAGAAAGAATAATAATATAGGACCTTTGTGGACTCACCTAACTTAAGATTTAAAGTATTATCAATACCAATTTTTTTATAACAAATATTCTCTCTTGCTCTCTCCTAAAAATAAAATTTAGACAAGTACCACATAACTAAAATTGTAATGGAAGACTGCAATTTACTTGAAGAACTTAAAACTCAAAGTTGTATGGATTGTATAGAGGTGAGAATGAATATAATAAATATATTTTAAGATTTGCCCGTTAGAACTTTTAACACTCAGAGGAAGTTAATAAAACTGCTGACAATATACAGTTCATAAAATTGGATGACATATTTGAGGGAAATAGCTAATATCTTGATCAGAGTTTTCTAATGATTTAAAAACCATTAATTGAAAGTGAAAATTTGATTTTTTTTTTTTTTTTTGAGACGGAGTCTTGCTCCTGTCCGCGTGGGCCTGGAGTGGCAGTGGCCCGGATCTCAGCTCCACTGCAAAGCTCCCCTCCCAGGTTTACGCCATTCCCTGCCTCAGTCCTCCCGAGTAGCTGGGACTACAGGCGCCCGCATGCCCGGCTAGTTTTTTTTTTTTATTTTTTTTATTTGTTTTTATTTAGACAGCAGACGGGGTTGCACCCGTGTAAGCCAGGATGGGTTCTTCGATCTCCTGACCTCGTGAAATCGCCCCGTCGGCCTCCCAAAAAAGGTGCTGGGATTTACAGGCTTGAGCCACCCGTGCCCGGCTGAAAATTTTGAATTTTAAAAACTGGTAGTCTTAATGAGTTGAAGAAGTATGATTTCTGTTGGTAACAGCCTGAGAATGTAAATTCATGTGCTGCACTGTTCACTCCATAGAAAATATGGACTTTAGGCCGGGGCGCGGTGGTCAAGCCTGTAATCCCCAGCACTTTGGGGAGGCCGAGACGGGCGGATCAATGAGGTCAGGGAGTCGGAGACATCCTGGTAATACGGTGAAACCCCGTCTCTACTTAAAAAATACAAAAAACTAGCCGGGCGATGAGGGGCCGCCTGTAGTCCAGCTACTCCGGGAGGCGAGACAGGAAAGAATTGGCGGTGAACCCGGGAAGGCGGAGCTGCAGTGAGCTGAAGATCCCGGCCACTGCCACTCCAGCCCTGGGGTGGCAGGAAGCAAGACTCCGTCTCAAAAAAAAAACGGAGAAAAAAAAAAAAAAAAAAGAAAATAGGAACTTTAGGCCGGGCGCGGTGGGCCTCAAGCCCTGTAATCCCAGCATTTTTGGGAGGCGAGAAACGGCCGATCACGGGTCAGGAGATTTGAGACCATACCTGGCTAACACGGTAAAACCCCGTCCTCTACTAAAAAATACAAAAACTAGCCAGAGCCGAGGTGGGGGCAGCGCCTGTAGTCCCCCAGCTACTCGGGAAGGCTTGAGGCAGGAGAGCGGTAAACCCAGGAGGCGGAACCTTGCCAGTGAAAGCCTGAGATCGGCCACTGCACCTCCAGCCCTGGGCCGACAGAAGGAGACCTGTGTCCTTCCATAAAAAAAAAAAAAAAAAGAAAAAAGAAAATGGACTTTTAACGTCATTAATTTTAAAAAAGGAATTTGGGAAAATATTTAATGTCTATTGAATTCCCTAATGCCTTGATATGATGTGATTTAGTTTATTTTAAAAAAATGAGTGTTTGAAGTGAAAAGTTTTAGTTTTTTCTCTAGCACCCTTCATATATATTCTTATTAACCTACCAACTCATGCTTTGCAATTAGTCTAATCAACATTGCCTCTATGTTATTGATTTATATATGTTTTTCGGCACTGAGGTTTCTTGTATAATACCGTATTTGCTAACCTAAAGTTAAAATTCTACTTTGCATCTGTTTTTTAGCCTTATTACCTTATTTGCCTTATTGATAAGCTGTATTTAAAAGTGGGTCTACCAAATACAGCACAAAAATTTTAGTAATTATTCATAATGTGATGGTTTTGTTTACTTTTAATATTCTCTAACCAAGTTAGTGTTGAGTCATTCAAGATAGGTTTATTTAAATATATATACTGAGACTGCGCATGATGGCTCACGCCTGTAGTCCCAGCACTTTGGAAGGTCGAGGTGGGAGGATTGCTTGAGGTCAGAAGTTCAAGACCAGCTTGGGCAACATAGCAAGACCTGGTCTCTACAAAAAAATTTTAAAAATGAGCTTGGCATGGTGGGGTGCACTTGTAGTCCTAGCTACTTGGGAGACTGAGATGGGAGGATCCCTTCGGCCTGGGAGATCGAGGCTGTTGTGAGGTGTGATTGCACCACTGCCCTCCAGCCTGGGTGACAGAGTGAGACCCTGTCTCTAAAAGTATATGTGTGTGTGTGTGTGTGTGTGTGTGTATAGTGTGTGTCATATATATATATATATATGTAACAAAATATTGGGTATTGTAATCTCATTTTCTACATAAATAATCCCCTAGTTATTTCTGATATCCAAGATAGAAACCCAGATCCATTTTTCCTAGGTATTGGGTTCTTGATTATCTTTGGAGCTAATTGATGGGTCTTCTTTCACCTTGGTTTCTCAGCAAGGAGAACTAATGAAAATGAAAGGAAATGAAGAGTTTTCCAAAGAAAGATTTGATATAGCCATTATCTATTACACCAGAGCCATTGAATATAGGTAAGAGCAAATAGAACCAAAGAAATCCTGTTTCTGTGTCAGATCAAGTTAGAATGGTAGTCAGAGGAAATAAAAACAAGATGGGGAATTGGAAAGTATCTTCCAACTTGTTATGCAGAATAGATTTTCTCATCCTTGGGCATTCGAAGCATTGAAGATGGCCTGGGTATATGAAGCTAACGTAGTAGCATAACTCAAGCAAGTCAGGCAAAATTGTGAATTTGGTTCTGCCCTCTTCCATTTTCTTTAAAACTTTCCAGTACAGAGTTATCTCTTTTGTCTTGTTCTCATTTTGCTATCAACCAAGTCCTCCCAAATTATTAACTGGTCAAAAAGGATTAAAGGATTAGTTCTTAATACTGAAGATGCCACCCATTCAGGGTTTTTTGCTTTCTAAGAGGGAACTTTTACAGGATAATTGAGAGAATACATGCATGCTCTCTACCTTGTCTTCTCTTTGCTCAGCTGCTAGAATTTTGTAGCTTTCCTCCAGATGTGCCTCATAACTGTGCCCCTGTTGTCTCAGTTGGGCCATGTAATATTGTAGCAGCCTTTGAAGGGTGCTCTGTAGCCACTGCTCTTTTTCCTCCCTTGCGCATCTCCACAGGGAATGAGGAAATCCAGTTAGTGTGTCACCTCTGAAAGGCTGCTGCCCTATTCTTTTGAGGAAGAAGTGGAGAAAAGGGAGATACGTTTTACCACACATAGTCAAATAAAACTAAAAAACAAAAGTTCAAATGAAGCTATTTTAATTTGCAATTACTGTAGGCTTCCTTTCTCAGTTGTTTGTCAAAACGACGTAGTCGTAGTCCTGACTTACTGTATAAGTAATCCTATCCTCTAGAGTTACTCTGTAGTTTGCTAGCTCTTTAATATGTCTCATTTGATCCTCACAACAGCCCTATGAGTTAGAGCAACTAGAGTTATCTTCATTTTGAATATAGGGAAGTTTAGGTTGGTTCAAACAAAGTTATTTATGTAGGAAGTGAAGGAACTGGGACTTAGCCAGTTAAGACTCCAGGTCCTATATTCTTTTTGCTCTGCCACACAGATGTAAAGTTTAAAAAAAGTTTTCTTGTGCCTTATGTTTTCTGCGTGATTTTTATTTGTTTCATGTGTAATGTGCTTTACTGACTAAACATTGTGTCTTTTTAAGACCTGAAAACCACCTTCTTTATGGTAACCGAGCTCTTTGTTTTCTTCGTACTGGACAGTTTAGGTAAGTTGGTTAAAATATCTCAACCACTGAATTATTGTGCTAAATACCCATTTTTGGGAAACTTTTCTGTTTTGCAGGTATACAAGAAAATCCTTGACTAGTTCTTTGGCAGAAATACTTAAGTGGTTAAAAGAATACACTTAGGCTTTATATATAACAACAGTGACAGCAGCAGCTATTCTGATTGAGTGCAGACATATGTTAAGCATTATTTTAAGTGCTTTGCGTATGTTATTTAGTTCTCACAGCACCTGTAATAGGTAGGTAATGTTATAGTTCACATTTTACGTGACCAACGTGTACTACTAGTGATACCAAGATTTGAACACATTTTATCTGATAATTTCAAAGTCTGTGTTTATGACATCTATATTACCTCTTTATGCTCTGTTAATTAATCCATATAGTATAAAAGAAGCATTTTCATTTTTTCTCTGTTTATCCTGGTATAAAAAATTAAGTAAATATCCTTCGTAAGTGAAAGAAAGCAAATAAATTTAATAGTATAAGAGTGGAATCATAATTCATTCCTAGTTCCTTATATTGAATTTAAGCTGAGTTTTTATTTATTAGCTAAGAAAGACTGAGAAAGATACTGCACTATGATTTTATTGTTCCCACAGTATAAAATTTTTAGAACATAAATTATAAGCATTAATATTGAGCAGATAGACTATTATATTTAATTTTGTCCTGCTTTACTGTAAGAAGGGTGTAGGGTGGAGTCAAGAATACATCCACACAGTAGAAGAATATTCAAAAGAAAACAAACCAGAAAACAAAGTTGGAATCTGGGATTCTCAGAACCGAGCTTCACAGGCATAAGGTCCTGCGTAGGTATTAGTTAGAATTCATATTTGCCTCTGACCTTCAGCTGTCCAAAATGAAATGGGAAAACTTGACAAGTTACTTAATTCTCATTGTCCATAAAGAAACAATTTGTCAGGTGAAACAGTTTTCCTAGTGTTTACTTTTGAAGGAAGGTGGGCTGTAATATTAATTGAGTGATGGAGTAGAGAATAATCTCAGCAGTATTCTTATGCATAGCAAAAAACTCCCTGAAAGCACAGTTTTGAGTTTCACAAATACGTTTTTTGTGAAGTTTTCTCATGAAAGCTGAGAATCTGCTGTCAGTTGTTTTTCAGTGAAAGCACTTGTATGGGAGGGTGGGAGTGGGGAAGGTAGTATATTCTAAGCATATAGCTTTAAAAATAACATTTATTGTGTTTTCTTTTATTGTAAACAGAACACATTCTCATGGTAGAAAATTTGGAAAATACAAGAGTTTAAAAGAAGAAAATAAAATCACCAGTAATCCAACCACCTTGGAGAATACCGCTGTATTAACGTTATGCAGCTTTTAGATGGCTTAAGCCGTGGATAAACCGAGGCTATCTAGACTAGAGGAATGGATGGGCTTGACACAGTCTTCCATCAATACCACTGTCCTCAACGGGTTCTGACAAGAAATGAGCTGCAAGTGTCTTTAGGTTATTGCTTCTGGCTAGGTCCAGAATTGCATTTATTTTGTGCTGTTTAAAGGTGAATTTGTATGCTTTCAAGATCAGATGAATAGGTTGGTAACTTGGCTAGCCTCTTGTGAAAATTGAGGTGCCTATCTGAAATATTGCTTGGCAGAAGGTATCCACTTTCCACCTCTACGAGCTGAGAGGCAAACCAGGGTGTTTCTGCTCTCTTTCATGAGTGTTGAATGCTAGACACACAAGGAAGATCCTTCTAATATCTTGCTGCAACAGGAGGTGAATCAAAGTAGAAGTACAGAAGCTAGGTAGCTTGGTGAGGTAAAGGCCAAGAGCAGCTTGTGGATCTATCCTTGTACCTCCTTGCTGATGGTCTAGCTTGTGGTTTAATACCATCTACATTTCACTAGAGCCAGGTGAGCAGCATTGAGAACCCTTTGTTTCTTACTAGGCAATCACCAGTATGTATTGGATGCCTGTTTTATGCATGAAGTGTTTTACCACACTGGTTTTGCTGGTGTTTCCTACCTCCTCACATATTGTCTATATGATTTGCTCAATAATGTAGGGATGTTTTCAGAGTCCATAGTATATATAACTCATAGTATATATGTAAGTCCATAGTATAGTATATATATATCAGGTGACTAGATGGTGTGACTTAAGGAAAGAACACGTTGCCAGTAATTCGGATGTGCCATTGACACAGGAGGACCCATGCCTGAGAAAGACTTTTATCTGAGTTACTGAGGTTGAGATGTTTTGAAGCTCTCAAGCAGAGGGGTGCTGGATCTGCTGTGGGAATCTGGCTGAGCAGCTGCAGGGACAGCTGGGGGTAAAGCACCCACCCTTCCCCAGTTTGGTGAGGATGCACTCCTCAGCTGTTCTGCAAGGCCAGACTGCTTATCTCCTGTCATTGAAGCAAGAATTGAGATGTCCAAAGAGGACAGAAATGGGACAATTTAATACTAGAAAAGAAAGGAAAAAAAGGGTTAAAGTCTTGAATGCTAAAACTTCTGAAATACTTAATCCTAAAAGATTAGAAAATATAAGTTGAAACTTCAAATGAAAAAGAGATTCAATTTAAAAAAGAGAACTTTGGTAAGATTAATCTCTCAAAGGGTAAAAATAATAATACTGTATCTTACAACATGGTTATCACTGTTCTGAGCACTTAATGTGTATTAACTCGTAAAACCCTCACAACTGTGTGAGGTAAGTGCTACTGCCTCTTTACAGATGATGAAACTGAGGTATAGGGAGGCCAAGCAAAGTGTCTGAGGACACTAGGTGGATGTGATGGATCCAGAATTTGAACCCAGGCAGCCTGGATGTAGAGTCTCTACTATTAATCACTATGGGAAAGTGGTGATAGAATAAAAGGGAATGTGAAAGTTGGAAAAATTAAAAAATAAATGGTCTAAATAGTCAATACACGTTTATGAGGAAATGATTATCCTTCCAGGACATGTAGATTAAAAACTATGAGTTTCTTGTTTATACCCATCAGATGGACAAAAGTTTAAAAATCTCATAATACCAAGTGTTTGAGAGGATGTGGAACAAAGGAGACTCTCATATTCAGCTGGAGAAAGTGTAAATTGGTACAATCACTTTGGAGAGCAATTTGACAAGGTGAAGATGTGCATACTCCGCAATCCACTTCTAGGCTCATATCCTCTGAACTCTCAAATGTGTACCCAAGAAGATATGTATACGCCTTCATGATAGCATTGTTTGTAAGAGTAAATAAATGGAAATGACCTAAATGGCCATCAATAGGGGAATGGATAAATATGGTATATTCATACAATGGAATTCTATATGGCAGTTAAAATGAACGCAATGTTGAGTGAAAAAGCAAGTTGCAGAATGATTTGTACACTGTGATGCCATTTATTAATGTTTAAAAACGTGCAAAACAATATGCATATATTACAGACTGTGTATTAACAATGTTTAAAAATGCATGGGCGTGTTAAACACCCAGGGAGTGGCTGGGGAGAGAAGGAGGGAAAAGGGATTGGAGTTGGGAGGGATGGTACACAGTGGATGTCAACTGTAACAAACTACTACAAAAAGAGCTGAAGTAAATATGGCAAAATGTTAATTTCTTGCTAAGGTGGTATGCCATTGGTACATGGGTGTTCGTTTTGTTAATGATGTTCTCTGTACTTTTATGTATACTTGAAATATTTGATAAAAAGTGAAACAAAATGTGATTAAAAATGCACATGAGAAAAGGAACAGAAAACAAGAACAGTGACCACTAAACTTCAAGGATAAAATAGTGAACAGTGACCTTGAAAAGAGAAATATAAGTATTGTAAGGCCAGTTGCAGAAGTGTGAAGTGTGTGTGGGGAAGCCTGAGGTGAGGCACATATGGGGAAACAGATGCTTCATTCAAACATGGTGGCAGTGGCAGTGATGATTTTAATGCCAAAATAGTCATGCAGTTTGTAAATCCAACCACTTTTGGGTGAATGTAAGTTAGGCCAAGAGCCTTTCAAAACCCTTCCGGTCCTGCGAATGTTGCGCTTGGAAAACACAGGAGATGGGGTTGGCGTGAGGCAGGGGTTGGGGAACTGTGCTGCCTCCTGCGCCCCCACTCCTGCCGCAGCCTTTCCCCTTCAAATCTTCACATTGAGGATTGTGTTTATCCCAGGACATCTGGCTTAGAAGATGAAATGTCCATTTTATTCTGCTCCTTCTCAAAGTGTACTTTTCAAATACAAGTTGGTAACTATAGGGCATTTGAGAGCGATCATTGTAATTGAAGTAATCAGAACTTTTCAGTTTAGACAAGAATCTAGAGAAAGGAATTAGGTATATCTGTACCTTCTGCAGTTCCAACAGCTGATGTAATATACGTGATTAGGCTTTGCCCACTTACTATTCAATTCATTCTTGTGGGACTCATGGAAAATTCAGATTCTTTGGTGGGATGTGATGAACTGTGTAAGGGAAAATGTTAATTGGAGAAAGGGAATGCTTAGCTTGAATGGTTTTTGCGTTGCTTTGGAAAATCATGTATTTTTAAACTTGGTGTTTACTTCAACTGTTGGTATTCATTTAAGTACCCATCACATGATACTGCCTTCCATCAGATCCCAACTGTGATTGGTAGCAGACAGATAGATATTAACTGACTCCTCTCTTGTTGCTTTTTTTCCCCCTAAATTTCTCTAAGACTAGAGATACAAAGCACTGTATGTTTCTGTGAGAATTTCACAAATTCTTGTGTGTGTGTGTTGGTTTGGTGAATTATTCCTCACTCTGCCCTCTGGTGTGTTTTCTTTATTTTTACTTAGAAGCCACTGAATTTGCTTTTGAAGAAAACATTTACTTTTTTCAGTCTTATTTGGGGTGTACCCCCTTTTAAAGAAAACAATAACAAATGCACATGGTAAGCAACAGAGTAGGAAAAGGTACACTTGCCCACTCTGACCCAATCCTCTGATTCATCTCTTCATATCTTTGTGTATTCCCATAATATTTTATGCCTTTACAAGTGCTTATGTTGAACCAAATGAAGTGGCCATTTTTGTAAGTCAGAATATAGGCAGTTTTATTTGGTTTAATGTAATGTATATGTCTTTTTCTTTAAATGGGTAGGAACATACTACATACGCTGTTGTACGTTGTGGTTTTTTTTTATATTTAAGTCTTGGAGCTTGTGGATCTGTATATAGAGACCCACCTTGTTCTTCATGTCTGCACAGTGTTTTCCTGGATGGACTTCCCATGTAATCCATTAGTTCATATTATATCAGTATATAGTTTATATGTATGCTTAGTTTATATTAGTATATAGATTATTTTATTTACAGTGTTAAATTATATATTTATTAGTATGTAGATTATTTCCCTTTTAAAGATTATATATACCTATGCAATGATTATCTTTTTACTTATGTTTTACACTCAGGTTCAAATATATCTGTAGGACACATTTCTGATAAATTTATTTTACTCAGTTGAATGAAAGAACATATCATTTTAATTATAGACACTAACTTTTTATTTAAAATGTATGTTTATTCAGTCCATGGTTATTATTCACTGCATGTTTGTCAGTGACTGACCTTTATACCTGAATCTTGCTTTTGTTCCTTAGTTGGAAGATCTGGAAACTTGGGGAATAGTTGTTATTTCTTTATTGATCTGGTCAGGTCCTGAAAATAATTATAATTGAGGAAAAAAGCAATATCCCTTATATGGCTTGCAAAATTCTTGCATACTTTTTATGGTATGGTTTGAGAGAGTCAATAAATAGCATCTCCTTTCCCTTCCAAGTGCAGAATCGGTTAAAAGATGGATGGAAAAGACAGGCAACTGGTGATCAGATATTGCCTTTATTACAGATGCAATTGGAGAACAGGCCTTAACTCTGATAGTCAAGGGGCTGGTTACTACTAGGTTGGTGCAAAAGTAAATGTGGTTTTTAGAAGTAATGGCAAAACCCCTAATTACTTTTGCACCAGCCAATAATTCACCCACAGTCAGAACAGGGCTCTTGGGAACTTTAAGCCTGAAAGAAAAGGGAATCTGGTGTTTTAGATTCCAAAGAGTAAGGCCAGGTACAGTGGCTCATGCCTGTAATCCCAGCACTTTGAGAGGCTGAGGTGGATGGATCACTTGAGGTCAGGAGTTTGAGACCATCCTGGCCAACATGGTGAAACCCCGTCTCTACTAAAAATACAAAAATTAGCTGGGCATGGTGTTGCATGCCTGTAATCCCAGCTACTCGGGAGGCTGAGGCAGGAGAATCGCTTGAACCCAGGAGGCAGAGGTTTCAGTGAGCTGAGATTGCACCACTGCTGTCCAGCCTGGGCGATAGAGCGATACCATGTCTAAAAAAAATAAAAAATAAAAAGGATTCCAAAGAGTGAGAAAAAGAAGAGGCAAAGCCACATATGATTAGTGTCCCTCCCTCGCCATTAGATAAATTATTATTCATCATCTGGGGATGTTAGCCAAGGGTGGGGAGAGGAAAGAGTTCAGGAGTAATTAGCAAATCCACATGGAAACTAGGGGAGAGGGAATAAGTGTTCTTTACAAACATCGTCTTTTAGGGCAGAATGTAGCATATTTTATATGCAGTAATGAGGAGGGGCTGGAAAAATAAAAATACTTCCCCATGTAAGAGCAGTAAGTTGGAGCACCTGTACTGGAACTCTGTTTCTTACTCTGTTTAATACTCTTACCGTGTCACACAGTCTTCAAGAGTAAATAACTGTTTGCATCTTGAGTCTTGTCCCATTTTGATACATCTCTTGTGCAGGGAATTGCTGCTACCAAAAGTCAAACCTGATTATTTAGACCCTGGGCTGCAGTGGTCTGGATAAGCAATAGCATCATGTAATTGACTATGCCCACTTTGCCTTAGTTGTAGGATGTTGTCATATGCCAGTAAATGTGAAATTTTATTAGCATTAATTGCATTCATATACTAATATTGTGATATTTATAATATATGCTATTATAACAATGCTGTTTGTAGTGCTATTATTATAATAAGTAACATTCAGCATTGATTCAACAAATATTGGGGTTCTGTTGATGGATAATGTCAGAAATGAGCAAAAACAGCCTCTGTGTTTCAGACAGTGGGCTGGCATTGTGAGGGCCTGTATTGGGAGGAATTTGTTGCATTTATGGTACTGATAGTTGCTAGATGGCCTGAATACAGAGGAGAGGGTAGTATGGCCATAGGCTAAGCCAAGGAGGGCCTTGTAGGCTGTGTTAAGGCTTTTGGCCTTTAAGAGCAATAAGAAAGTAAAGGATTTTAAACTGAGGAGAGAGCATGATTAGTACTTAAAAAAAAATTGAGTACAGTGAAAATGGATCTGAAGGGGATGTAGTAGGAGGCTGTTACAGTAGCCCAGGCCAGAGATGATGGCTTCCAGCAGAATATTGACAGTGGAAATGGAAAAGTGGAAGGATTCAAGAGTTTAGAGGTGAAGTTGACAGAAGTTGCTTGTGGTTGGTGTTGGAACGTGAGAGTGAAGGCGGTTGGAACTGTTCTGACGTTTCTGCCTTAAGCAGCATTATGGATTATGGGCCTACTCACTCACATTGGGATTGCTGGAAGAGGAATAAATTTGTAGGAGGTAGAACTGCACTTCACTCTCAGACACTGAATCGAAGTACCTTTGAAGGCCAGGCGTGGTGACTCACAGCTGTAATCCCAGCACTTTGGGAGGCCGAGGTGGGAGGATCACCAAAGTTCAGGAGTTTGAGACCAGCCTGGCCAACATGGCGAAACCCCGTCTCTACTACAACTACAAAAATTAGCTGGGCGTGGTGAGGGGAGTGCGTCTAATCTCAGTTACTCAGGAGGTTGAGGCAGGAGAACTGCTTGAACCTGAGAGGCAGAGGATGCAGTGAGCCAAAATTGCACCACTGCACTCCAGCCTGGGCAACAAGAGCAAAACTCTGTCTCAAAAAAAAAAAAAAAAAAAAAAAAAAACCTNGCTTGTGGTTGGTGTTGGAACGTGAGAGTGAAGGCGGTTGGAACTGTTCTGACGTTTCTGCCTTAAGCAGCATTATGGATTATGGGCCTACTCACTCACATTGGGATTGCTGGAAGAGGAATAAATTTGTAGGAGGTAGAACTGCACTTCACTCTCAGACACTGAATCGAAGTACCTTTGAAGGCCAGGCGTGGTGACTCACAGCTGTAATCCCAGCACTTTGGGAGGCCGAGGTGGGAGGATCACCAAAGTTCAGGAGTTTGAGACCAGCCTGGCCAACATGGCGAAACCCCGTCTCTACTACAACTACAAAAATTAGCTGGGCGTGGTGAGGGGAGTGCGTCTAATCTCAGTTACTCAGGAGGTTGAGGCAGGAGAACTGCTTGAACCTGAGAGGCAGAGGATGCAGTGAGCCAAAATTGCACCACTGCACTCCAGCCTGGGCAACAAGAGCAAAACTCTGTCTCAAAAAAAAAAAAAAAAAAAAAAAAAGTGCCTTTGAAGCATCCAAATTGCAATGTTGTATAGGTAGTGAGTTATATGGGTCTGGAACTCAAGGGAGAGTTTGGACGGGAGACATGTTTGGGATAGTTAGCCTCCATGATTTGAAGTTGTGGGTGAGATTGCTTACAGAAGTGTTTGTCAACCGGGACTGCACTTTGGAATCACTGAACTTTGACAAATACCACCCACCCTAGATATTCTGATTCAATTAATCTAGAGTAAAGCTTGGGCATTGGGCTTATAGGAGCTCCCCAGATGGTACTAATGTGCAGTCAAGGTTGAGACCCACTGGCCTAGAGAGAACCTAGGCTGAGACTAGGAGAGGAATCAGGATTGAGCCTTGAACACATATGACCAGTTGGAGAAGGATGAGCCTGCCCAGGGGAGTATTAAAAGGTGATCAGAGAGATGGAACAAAGACTAAGTGTGGTGTCAGAAGTAAGTAAAAGAATGGTCAGCAGTGTCTGTTGGCTACTGAGAAGCCAGTTACAGTGGAACTTAGATTTGGCAACATAGATGTCATTCAGTAACCATAGGGAAAGCTGTCAGTTCTTGGAACAGATGCCAATTAGATGGGGTTGAGAAATGCGAGGAAATGGAGACAGCTAGCACAGGCAGATTTTAAAGGTATTTGGGGAGAGAGACCCAGTGTGTCTCTTTAAATGGTAAAGAAAACTTACCTTATTCAGGAGTTCCAGAAGAAGGTGGCGCTTGGGTTGTATATTCAGTGGCTCAGCAATGTCATCAGAGACTTAGATTTTTCCAGCCTCAGTGTGTGACTTGGTCCTCAGGCTGTCCCCTCAGAATGTAGGATGGCTGCTGTAATTCATACATCTTCAGCAGAAGAAGGACAACTTTGTCTTATGTCCTTTTAAAAAAAATCTTAATACACATGCTGAAAAGTATACAAGTGTTAAGTGTAGATGGAATTTTCAGAAGTCAAACAACTGTAACCAGCGCGCAAATGACAACCCCAGTACCCCAGAAGTTCCTCTTGTTCCTCCTCCTAGTCATGACCCACCTCCTCCCCCAGGATAACTACCAGCCTGGCTTCCGGTGGTTAATTTTGCCTGTTTTAGTGCAATGTAATGAAATAATATACTATGTATTCTTTTATGTTTGGTTTTCAGCATCGTTTTTGAGATCCATATTGTTGCATGTAGTGAAGTGTTCATCGATTGCATGAATATACCACATTTTATCCATTCTATTGTTGATGGGCATTTGGGTAGCTTCTTGTATTTGGCTTTTACAGATAGTATTGTTGTGAACATACGTATTCATTTCTGTTGAGTGTATAATCAGGGAGTGGAATTGCTGTGGACAGAGGGTATGCTTATATGCATTTAGCTTTCCTGTGTGATTGTATCATTTTGTACTCTTACAGCCGCATATGAGAGTTTCAGTTCTGTGCCCTCACCAACACTTACTATTTTTCATCTTTTATTGTAGACATTCTGGTGGGTGATGGTGGTATACCACTGTGATTATAATTTGCATTTTCATAAATTGATTAAGGATGTTTCAGATTTTCATAAGGTTATTGACCATTTGGATATTCTCTTTTGTGAAGTGCCTGTTTAAGTCTTTTGCTATTTTTTTCTCTTGAGTAGAATGCCTTATTCATTTTTAGGAGTTTTTCTCTTGTATTCTGAATATGAGTCATTGGTCAGATATATGTATTGCAAATATCTTCTCACACTCAGTGGCTTGCCTTTTCACTGTCGATGTTTTCTTTTCACAAACAAGTTACTAATTTTAATGTAGTACAGTTTATCGGTTTTTCTCTCTGTGATAAGCTCTTTTTGTGTTCTGTTTATCGTCTTTACCCATTCAAAGGTTACCAGATTCTCTGTGTTTCGTCTGAAGGTTTGATTGTTCAACTCTGATGTACAACTTTGTATTTAGTGTGAGGTAGTGTTCAAGATTCATATGGGCCTGAAGCGGTGGCTCACGCCTGTAATCCCAGCACTTTGGGAGGACAAGGCAGGAACTTTGGCAAATACCACCCACTTGACAAATACCATTGCTTGAGCCCAGGAGTTTGAGACCACCCTGGGCAACATAGTGGGACCCTGTCTCTCCAAAAAATTCAGAAATTAGCCAGAAATTAGCTAGGCATGATGGCACGTGCCTGTAGTACCAGCTACTCAGGAGGCTTAGGTGGGAGGAGTGCTTGAGCCTGTGATGTCAAGGCTGTGGTGAGAGGGACTGGCACTGCACTCCAGCCTGGGTGACAGAGTGAGACCTTGTTTCAAAAAAAAAAGAAAAAAAAGATTCATATGGATGTCCAATTGACCCAGCACCATTTATTAAGAGAGTATATTTTCTCCATGTACTGCAGTATTATTACCTTTGTCATGAATCAGGTGATTATGTGTAAGAATCCATTTCTAGTTTCTTTAGTCTATTTTGTTGGTCAGGTTATCTGTCCTCATCTAGTTGGGTTTTTTTTTTTTTAATGTAAACTTTTAGTAGGTATTGATATCTGGTAGTATAAGTTATCTAGTTCTTGAAATCTCTTTAATAGTGATGAATTAGCATAAATATGAATGTGAAATGATGAACCAGCAAATCTTAATCTATGTTGAAAAAAGTAGGTGAATAAATCAGTGAGTTGGGTACCCCAAGGAGATAGGGACAGTTGAACAAGTTAAATGGGATAACCTAGGTTATAGTGGGAGTTGGATACCTGAATTAGTGATTGAACAGTTTGAAGTTTGAACAGTTTTGAGTGATGCTAAGTTCCAGGGGTGCAGTGATGGGTGGCTGAGTTGGGCTAGAGGTGGAAGTCATTGAAGATAAGGAAGCCAGGAAACTGATAGACTGTGGTCTGGATCTGTTAGTACTTGATAGGTTATGAAAGTACATTTAATAATGTAGTATCTAATTTAATATCTACCTCAGAACAGGTAGAACAGAATTATTCACATTTTACAGATGAGAAAAATGGGCCCAGAGATGTTAATAACTCCCTAATAGCCCCAAGAAAATTAGTGATTAAATTAGACCTAACCTGGGTCTTATGGTCTAGCTTCCATGCTCTGTTCAGTGTAGCTTAACTGATGTTGTGGAGAGACCTGTTAGTGATACATCTGGAAAGTCTTACTGACATGCAGAAATAGTATAGAAAAACGTACAAATAAGAATGTTATAGGCTGGGCGTGGTGGCTCACACCTTTAATCCCAACACTTTTGGAGGCTGAGGCAGGTGGAGGCCGAGGCAGGTGGATCACAAGGTCAGGAGATCAAGACCATCGTGGCTAACATGGTGAAACCCTGTCCCTACTAAATATTTAAAAAATTAGCCGGGTGTGGTGGCATGCACCTGTAATCCCAGCTACTCTGGAGGCTGAGACAGGAGAATCACTTGAACCCGGGAGGTGGAGGTTGCAGTGAGCCGAGATCACGCCGCTGCACTCCACCCTGGGCAACAGAGCGAGACTCCATCTCAAAAAAAAAGAAAAAAAAAAAAGAAGAATGCTGTGCGTAGATATGATGTTGATATGTGCAAGAAATACTTCAGAAATATTAAAAGTAGTTATTCCTGGGTAGTTGTGATTGTGACTCTGGGTGACTTTTTCCCTTTGTTTTATTTTTCTGTATTTTCCAAATTTCCTATAATGGACGTATATTACATGGATTTTTAAAAATTAAAATTATCTTTTGACTAGATAATATACATGGAAAATTCACAAAGTATACATATGCAAGATACAATACTTTTACTAAAAAAGTGAAAAATTTTAAATACTTAATTGTTTTCTTTTAGAAATGCACTCGGTGATGGAAAGAGAGCCACTATTCTGAAGAACACTTGGCCAAAGGTAGGTTTCTTCTATATTTTACTTTGAGCAAATAATGCCATACAACATTGTGAAAAATCTGTTTACTGGGTGTGTTTGTTCATAAAAATGCTATATGAAATTACGTAGAGCTCCAGAATGTGAAAGGGCGGTCATGAGATCCATGATCATCATGGGGACCCAGCCACAGCAGTGACAGGCTGTGTGTGAGGACAGGCGGCCTGTGGGCATCTTGAGCCTTCAGGGTGCCTTAGTGATTGAGAGGTCATCTCTGCATATTCTGGGTGGGTGTGCCTGAGTGTGAAAAACCACTTAAAACTGGGAAGGAACTATAGGAGGCTGTCTTTATAGGAGGCAGGAAAAGGTTTCTTAACACACAGTGCACAAATCAGCAGTGAAAAAACCCATCTTGATACATTTGGCTATATCAAACTTAAAAACTTGTGTATGTCAAAAGACGCCGTAGATGAAATAGTAGTTTGAGAGGAGATAATTTGCCACATATATAACTGGTAGGATTTATAGCCGGAATATGCACATAATTCCTAAAGTAAATAAGAAACCCAGTAGAAAATGGGCCAGTAAAACAAGTAAGCATTTCACAGAAGAGTAATCCTGAATGGCCGATAGAAATAGAAATAGTTTCTTATTTATAGTAGGATTTGGTAAATTGTAAGGATTTGGTACACAGAAAAATGAAACCAATAGTGCAGAATAGAGGGCCTCCACACAGAACCCACTATGTGAGTAAATTTTACAGTGTCATAATGTTTGAGTCCTTCAGATTGGCAGAAATTAAAGAGGCTGATTGTCCTGAGTGTTGGTGGGTATGTGTAGTAACAGGAAGCCCCAGTAAACTGGTGGGAGTGTGATTGCTTACAACCAACTCAGGGAGCAGTATGATAGACAGACTCCACAGTTACTTGGTTCTGAGTGTGTGTACCCTAGAAAATTTCTAGCAAATATGCACATGGTGAGATATACAAGGTTGGTCATTGCAGCGCTGTTTTAATGGCATACTACTGCAAATACCTACATGTCTGTTGATGAAGCAGCAGGTAAATGTGGTATTTTCACTTGATCAAAGTTGTTGCTCTGACCTGTGTGATCTGTCCCCGTCTTGAAGACTTGTTATTTCTCCAACCTCACTCCTCCTGTTCTGTCCCTGGTTCACTTTATGTTGGCGCTTGGCATCCTCACTGTTCCTCAGACATGCCAGGCCCACTTCCACTTTGTACTTGCCCTTCCCTCTGCCTGGAATGCTTTTCCCCGGAGCGTTGGCCAGCCGCCTTATTTCCTTGCAGTCGGTATTGAAAGGACTCTTCTCAGTGAAACATTCCCTGGCCACATTACTAAAATGCCAAACACCTCACTTCCTATGCATTTCTTATCTTCTTTCCCTGCTTTCCTTTTTTCCTCTTTGGAGTTACCATTATTGAATACATTATACCTACTGTTTGAGTTATATTGGCTATTGTGTGTGTCTTCCAGTATAATATGAGCTCCCCAAGGAAAGATTTTTTTGGTGTTTGGTTCACTTCACTCTTGAATCCAGACTGTCTGACTAGCTGCCTGACACTTAGCAGGCACGCGTTAGTAAATAATTGTTGACTTAGTGATTGAATGAATCAAATAGTAGATTGCAGTTGAATTAACTGGCTTATCAACATTTACGGATTTTTAAAAGTGTTAAATGAAAAGTCAGTAAAACATAGGCTGGAAAATATCTATCAAGTTCATGATAGTGTTTGCTTCTAGGCAGTAAGAGAGGGAAAGGAGATTGGAGAGGGTGCAAAGGAGATTTCAGCCATATCTGTATCATCAGAAATAGTTTTATTTCTTTCATTAAAAAATCAGAAGCAAATATAACAAAATGTTAACAGTTAATTCTGGGTATCTGTGTATTAGTCTCTGTATTTTCCTAAACTGTAAAAATCTCCATTTTTTTTTTAAAGTGAAGCTTTAGATGCCAGGCGTGATGGCTCACACCTATAATCCTAGCACTTTAGGAGGCCGAGGCAGGCAGATCACTTGAGGTCAGGAGTTTGAGACCAGCCTGGCTAACATGTGAAACTCCGTCTTTACAAAAAAAACACGAAAAAATTAGCTGGTTGTGGTGATGCATGCCTGTAGTTCTAGCTACTCAGGAGGCTGAGGCAGGAGAATCATTTGAACTCAGGAGGTTCAGAGGTATCGGAAAACCACAGCACAGGCCAATGGTTTCATCCAGCTCTAAAAACTTCTCCATTTCCAGGTGTAGGAAAGACGATGACTTGGAGACTGTTATTGCCTTCAAATATTTTAAAAACATGAAGTTATTTATAATGAATGACATTTTTTACTTTATCTGGCAGAAATTATTGTATTGTCTCTTAGCAAAATATAACAAAAGTTGAACTGTTTGCTGTGGGTACAGAAATTTCTTAAGCAAAAATATTGATCCTTAATTATTGTAATTATTTGTCTATTTATAACTTTTCACTTAGCTCATTAGGTCATTTTATTTCCTGAGGTATTAACATTTTAAATTTATTTTTCATTGGTAGGGACCTAATCTAATATTTTAAGTAATGAATCCGTTTTCAAGCAAGATAGTGTTCCTTACCTGTTTTCTTTAACTTAAGCATATTTTGAGAAAAAATTTAAATTTATCTTTTGGAACNTATAACTTTTCACTTAGCTCATTAGGTCATTTTATTTCCTGAGGTATTAACATTTTAAATTTATTTTTCATTGGTAGGGACCTAATCTAATATTTTAAGTAATGAATCCGTTTTCAAGCAAGATAGTGTTCCTTACCTGTTTTCTTTAACTTAAGCATATTTTTGAGAAAAAATTTAAATTTATCTTTTTGGAACAGGGTCATTATCGTTATTGTGATGCTCTTTCTATGCTGGGGGAATATGACTGGGCCCTGCAAGCAAACATAAAAGCTCAAAAACTCTGTAAAAATGACCCTGAGGGAATCAAGGATCTAATTCAGCAGCATGTAAAGTTACAAAAACAAATAGAAGACCTACAAGGTATTTCACCTAAGACTCTTTTGGTTACAGTCTAATTCCCTTTCAGACTTTGGAAGGTGGGTTTCTTGGATTGACAGAGGACCACAAATCAATCCTCAGATGACTTATCCTTATTTTAGCATGTTATCTTGGTCATGGCACTTGAGTTTTTCATTTCTATCTGTGTAGAGTTACATGTTATCCATTAGGTAATTGTAAATGATTTGTACTTTTTATTTGAAACAGACAGCAGCTAAATTGTTATTATTTGTTCTTCTGTAGAAAAAAAAACCCTTTCAGAAATTTTGAATACAATAAAAGCTTTTGAAACAAAATTATTTAAAAATACTTCCTTCGTTACTAAAGTTATTCCTAAAGAAAAGACCCCAGAGCTGCTTGATGTTTCTGCACCGTTTGTGCTAATTCTATAGTGTGCTGAACATATGTATATGTAGTGTGTTTTATATATATAGCAGAAATTGGCTGTGCAGGCTAGGAGTTGTAGATTTTCATTCTGCCCTTGTTTTCTCTACTACGTCTTTTTGCTTTCTCCAATGCCTGAAAGTCCCTTAATCTACATTTTTAGTGTATGAGTTTTTCCTGCTTTTTATTCTTCGGGTCGTACAATGCTGAGCTGAACAGCTCTGTTTGACTGGCAGATGTTGTTATCCATCATAACATGATTATATAATAAGATCGTGAGTTCCTTGAAGACAGGTACCACCTCTGATTCAGATTTACATGTTGCTGTCAACTTGTCAATGATCACATGTGATGGAATGTCAGACAAAGTTTATGTAACATTTTGTTGACACCATCCTAAAACTAAAGACATCTAGAAATGAAAAATTGCTTAGGTTTACTTTTCAGTTTTCTAAATTTGATGTTCCTTATTATCAGCTTAAAGTAAATTTGAAAATCTTTTAAAGTCTTATGTTGCCAATCCATTGATTACTATGTATATGTGTGTGTGACTGACTTTTATAGGTCGAACAGCAAATAAGGATCCAATTAAAGCCTTTTACGAAAACAGGTAAGTTAATAGCAAGGTCAGTAGCTGCTGCTAGGAATGGCTTTGCTCCATGAATTTAAGAATCACTTCTGTTTGACGCTTTAGGAGCTAATAGCAACCATAGTAAAGTTGGAGATGGAAGGAAGAGAGGTAGTTTTTTAAGTGCCTGTGTTATCAGGTGACCTGTAAGTTGTCAGATTTATTTCGCTGTTTTTCTGAACCATATAGATATAAGTAGCCTAATCCTGTGGGAAAAGAGGGGTGAAATGTTAATTGGACCTTACTATGCTTGAATGGGACCAGTTTGGCCATGAAGCTCCTGGCAGCAGAGAGCTGGGACATAGCCTGTGCCCTCTGCCCTTCACCTCTGTCTTGGAAACATCTATGGCAAAAACCACAAGTACTCTTGGACCAACCTAATACTTTCAGCTTCCTGATGTCTTTCAAAGGCTAAGATACTTCCTATTAGAATTAGGCAACAGACAGACTTGAGTATGCTCACAAGAAAACAATAGCAACCAGGGTTCTACCTTTGCATATTTGGCAGTTAAAACAGATTAAATGTTTTTCTGCATGCTTGTTCAGATGTCTGGGATATTGAAGCTGCTCATTCTGTAGCATGCTGAACATGTAGACATAAAGAAATTGGCTGCGGAGTCTTTAAATTTAATTTTAGTATCCTAATTTAACTTAAATTAGGATATTTAAATTTAACACAAGGACATAAGTTTTTTTGTTCGTTTGTTTTTTAAATTTTTTTGAGACGGAGTTTCACTCTGTCACCCAGGCTGGAGTGCAGTGATGTGATCTTGGCTCACTGCAACCTCTGCCTCTAGGTTCAAGCGATTCTCCTGCCTCAACCTCTCGAGTAACTGGGACCACAGGCAGCTGCCACCATGCCTGACTAATTTTTGTATTTTTGGTAGAGATGGGGTTTCACCATGTTGGCCAGGCTGGTCTCGAACTCCTGACCTCAAGTGATCTGCTTGCCTTGGCCTCCAAAGTGCTGAGATTACAAGAGTGAGCCACTGTGCCCAGCCTGAGCCACTGCATCTGGTTGGAACCCAGAATGCTTTTTTTTGAAGTTTTTTTTTTTTTTTTTTTTTTTTTTTTTGAGACAGAGTCTCCTTCTGTCTCACCTAGGCTGGAGTGCAGTGGCACAATCTTAGGTCACTGCAACCTCCGTCTACTGGGTTCAAGCAGTTCTTCTGCCTCAGCCTCCCCAGTCGCTGGGATTACAGGCACATGCCACCACACCTGGCTGATTTTGTATTTTAGTAGAGACGGGGTCTCACGATGTTGGCCAGGCTGATCTCGAACTCCTGACCTTAGCTGATCCACCTGCCCTGGACTCCCAAAGTGCTGGAATTACAGGTGTGAGCCACCGCACCCGGCCATTGAACTGTTCTTTCTTTATTTTGAGTTTAATACCAAATTTAAAATAATGTTTATTGATAAAGCCCCATCTCACAGGTAGAAAATCTTTTAAAACAATAATACCTTGCTTTCAAGGAAAAAAGGCTGTGATTGCTGCAACCTGTTCATTCAAAGGATAACTTTTAAAATATATAATAATTCATTTCTTTTTTCCCTCCACTTAGGGCCTACACACCTAGGAATTTATCAACACCTGTATTTGCAACTTCACTTAACTTTGTGGAGAAGGAAAGAGATTTCAGAAAAATTAATCACGAAATGGCCAGCGGTGGTAATCAGAATCTAAAGGTAAGCTCCATTGAAAACTACAGTTTTTTTCAAGTATAGATAGTCTCATATTTTTACAGTAATATTTTGGTAGTAATAGAAACCAAATTTTTGGCGATTTGAACCCTTTTTGCCTATTGTTACCAAAAGAATGATTCTTTTTATAATAAATAATCTGAGTATCTCATACAACTACATAAATATAATATTTTAAAGTCACAGAATTTTAAAATAACCATTTTGGGCCGGGCGCAGTGGCTCACGCCTGTAATCCCAGCACTCTGGGAGGCCAAGGCGGGCGGATCACAAGGTCAGGAGATCGAGACCATTCTGGCTAACACGGTGAAACCCCGTCTCTATAAAAATACAAAAAATTAGCCGGGCGTGGTGGCGGGCTCCTGTAGTCCCAGCTACTCGGGAGGCTGAGGCAGGAGAATGGCGTGAACCCGGGAGGCGGAGCTTGCAGTGAGCTGAGATCCGGCCACTGCACTCCAGCCTGGGCGATGAGCAAGACTCCGTCTCAAAAAAAAAATAAAATTAAATTTAAAAATAACGATTTTGTCACTTACTTCTCTTTGTATCTTCTTCCTTCGGTGGTTGGAAAAGTCCTCTTGTTGATAACATTGAAAATTTCTAAGAGACTGTGTTCAGTTAGGGAGAGGAGTTTATACTGAGCATTTCCAGCTGGATCTGGAATTGTTTTGAGCATTTCCAGCTGGATCTGAAGCTAAGGGTCTGTAAACACTCACCCCAGCCTACCTTAGCAGCCCTTTTCCAGCCTTCCACCCTTTTTGAGGTCTTGAAATCACACAGGTTTACTTGGTGCTTCTAAATGAACTCTACTTTTGGGTTCAAGCCATTCTATCCAGATCGTACTTCTTCCTCAAAACCAAACACAAATGCTATATCCTCACTAACATTTTTCTTAACCACTCCAGCTTAAGTGATTTTTCCCTTTTGTGAGCTGTGAGAGATATTACTGACTATGCAATTAACATGTCAATAACAACACAGTACTTTCTTTTCTTCATAAGGATGATTGTTGTTTAACTACTGAAGTGATGTGTCTTTTCACCCCATTTGATTGTAAGCTGTCTGAGAACAGGAGTTACCTCCTGTATCTCTCTGTATCTATGGTAGACCTAAATCATAATAATGATCACTATTATAATTGATCTTTAATAATTGAATATATTTAATAATTTATTATGTATGGAAAAATATCATCAGTAGCTTCTTTTTCGGCTTACCCTTTTGTAGTTATACTCACGAGTACCATATTGCCGCTTCTCTCTTTTTTTTTTTTTTTTAGTTGAAGTCTTGCTCTGTTGCCCAGGCTTGAGTGCAGTGGTGCGATCTCCGCTCACTGCAAGCTCCACCTCCCGGGTTCACACCATTCTCCTGCCTCAGCCTCCCGAGTAGCTGGGACTGCAGGTGCCCACCACCACACCTGGTTAATTTTTTTGTAGTTTTAGTAGAGACAGGGTTTCATCATGTTAGCCAGGATGGTCTCGATCTCCTGACCTCATGATCCGCCTGCCTCGGCCTCCCAAAGTGCTGGGATTACAGGCGTGAGCCACTGCACCCGGCTGCTGCTTCTGTTTTCTTCCTGCAATTTATATTTTTAAAATAGTTTTACTCTCAGGCTTGTAGATTTTTATGTACAGATGTGATAGTGTTAATTCAGATATTACTGAACAGTTGTCATGTCAGGCATTGTGCTAGGCAACAGAAATAGAATTGTCATTCAAGAATTTGTCGTTGTGTATCATGATCCTTATCATTAGTTATCATTTTGTTTGCTTGTTTATACATTTAGGCTTAATAACCAGCTGCATATTTTAGATGCTTGGGTGAATTCTATCCTATTCTATTCTAAATTCTTTTATATGGCTATTGAANGAGACAGAGTCTCCTTCTGTCTCACCTAGGCTGGAGTGCAGTGGCACAATCTTAGGTCACTGCAACCTCCGTCTACTGGGTTCAAGCAGTTCTTCTGCCTCAGCCTCCCCAGTCGCTGGGATTACAGGCACATGCCACCACACCTGGCTGATTTTTGTATTTTTAGTAGAGACGGGGGTCTCACGATGTTGGCCAGGCTGATCTCGAACTCCTGACCTTAGCTGATCCACCTGCCCTGGACTCCCAAAGTGCTGGAATTACAGGTGTGAGCCACCGCACCCGGCCATTGAACTGTTCTTTCTTTATTTTGAGTTTAATACCAAATTTAAAATAATGTTTATTGATAAAGCCCCATCTCACAGGTAGAAAATCTTTTTAAAACAATAATACCTTGCTTTCAAGGAAAAAAGGCTGTGATTGCTGCAACCTGTTCATTCAAAGGATAACTTTTTAAAAATATATAATAATTCATTTCTTTTTTCCCTCCACTTAGGGCCTACACACCTAGGAATTTATCAACACCTGTATTTGCAACTTCACTTAACTTTGTGGAGAAGGAAAGAGATTTCAGAAAAATTAATCACGAAATGGCCAGCGGTGGTAATCAGAATCTAAAGGTAAGCTCCATTGAAAACTACAGTTTTTTTCAAGTATAGATAGTCTCATATTTTACAGTAATATTTTGGTAGTAATAGAAACCAAATTTTGGCGATTTGAACCCTTTTGCCTATTGTTACCAAAAGAATGATTCTTTTATAATAAATAATCTGAGTATCTCATACAACTACATAAATATAATATTTTAAAGTCACAGAATTTTAAAATAACCATTTTGGGCCGGGCGCAGTGGCTCACGCCTGTAATCCCAGCACTCTGGGAGGCCAAGGCGGGCGGATCACAAGGTCAGGAGATCGAGACCATTCTGGCTAACACGGTGAAACCCCGTCTCTAAAAAATACAAAAAATTAGCCGGGTGTGGTGGCGGGCTCCTGTAGTCCCAGCTACTCGGGAGGCTGAGGCAGGAGAATGGCGTGAACCCGGGAGGCGGAGCTTGCAGTGAGCTGAGATCCGGCCACTGCACTCCAGCCTGGGCGATGAGCAAGACTCCGTCTCAAAAAAAAAATAAAATTAAATTTAAAATAACGATTTTGTCACTTACTTCTCTTTGTATCTTCTTCCTTCGGTGGTTGGAAAAGTCCTCTTGTTGATAACATTGAAAATTTCTAAGAGACTGTGTTCAGTTAGGGAGAGGAGTTTATACTGAGCATTTCCAGCTGGATCTGGAATTGTTTTGAGCATTTCCAGCTGGATCTGAAGCTAAGGGTCTGTAAACACTCACCCCAGCCTACCTTAGCAGCCCTTTTCCAGCCTTCCACCCTTTTGAGGTCTTGAAATCACACAGGTTTACTTGGTGCTTCTAAATGAACTCTACTTTTGGGTTCAAGCCATTCTATCCAGATCGTACTTCTTCCTCAAAACCAAACACAAATGCTATATCCTCACTAACATTTTCTTAACCACTCCAGCTTAAGTGATTTTCCCTTTTGTGAGCTGTGAGAGATATTACTGACTATGCAATTAACATGTCAATAACAACACAGTACTTTCTTTTCTTCATAAGGATGATTGTTGTTTAACTACTGAAGTGATGTGTCTTTTCACCCCATTTGATTGTAAGCTGTCTGAGAACAGGAGTTACCTCCTGTATCTCTCTGTATCTATGGTAGACCTAAATCATAATAATGATCACTATTATAATTGATCTTTAATAATTGAATATATTTAATAATTTATTATATATAGAAAATATCATCAGTAGCTTCTTTTCGGCTTACCCTTTTGTAGTTATACTCACGAGTACCATATTGCCGCTTCTCTCTTTTTTTTTTTTTTGAGTTGAAGTCTTGCTCTGTTGCCCAGGCTTGAGTGCAGTGGTGCGATCTCCGCTCACTGCAAGCTCCACCTCCCGGGTTCACACCATTCTCCTGCCTCAGCCTCCCGAGTAGCTGGGACTGCAGGTGCCCACCACCACACCTGGTTAATTTTTTTGTAGTTTTAGTAGAGACAGGGTTTCATCATGTTAGCCAGGATGGTCTCGATCTCCTGACCTCATGATCCGCCTGCCTCGGCCTCCCAAAGTGCTGGGATTACAGGCGTGAGCCACTGCACCCGGCTGCTGCTTCTGTTTTCTTCCTGCAATTTATATTTTAAAATAGTTTTACTCTCAGGCTTGTAGATTTTATGTACAGATGTGATAGTGTTAATTCAGATATTACTGAACAGTTGTCATGTCAGGCATTGTGCTAGGCAACAGAAATAGAATTGTCATTCAAGAATTTGTCGTTGTGTATCATGATCCTTATCATTAGTTATCATTTTGTTTGCTTGTTTATACATTTAGGCTTAATAACCAGCTGCATATTTTAGATGCTTGGGTGAATTCTATCCTATTCTATTCTAAATTCTTTTATATGGCTATTGAATTCTTCATGGCTGGGTTTTTGTTTTTGTTTTTAGAGTCTCACTAATTTTCATTGGCAGGTAGTGAATGAGGTGTTGAAGGTAGATGATTGTGACTGTCATCCTGAATTTTCACCACCATCAAGTGAGTATTGTTTTTATATCAATTGTTGCCAAGTTAATATAATGTCTCCTAAACTTGGGATGCCCTACAATTTGCACAAGCCTTGCTTATATCCACTCTTGTTCTCCTTTACTTTATAATGCTTCTATGTTAAGAAATTGTTGAATATTTATTTGAAATCAATGCTCAGTCTTTTCATATTATTTAGTAAATGTAATTTTGGAAATTCAAATAAAAGGAAAGGAAAAAATGAAGTACATAGCTCTTTGTGACCTGCTTCTTAATTTTTTTTAGGCTGTTGTTTCTCCTTATTGAAAGTTTATTATTGCCTCCCTTCCTCCCACCTGCTAGGAGCCTGTTTAGACCTTTTTAAATCTAATTGTTCTCCCCCATAAAATTTTAATAGCTGTTTATGTACCATATGTGCATCTGTGCTTTATGTGTAAAAAGAATTGATATTGTCTCCCAATAACTAATTTTCACCCTATTGGGAGTGATATCACCCATGTTGAGAACGGATGCTGCTATAACAAAAATACCATAAACTGGATAGCTTATAAGCAACAAGCATTTATTTCTCACATTTCCAGAAGCTGGGAAATTCATCATCATGATGTCAACAGATTTGATGTCTGCTGAGGGTCCTTTTCCTGGTTCATAGATGGCCATCTTTTTGCCGTGTCCTCATGTAGTAGAAGGGAGCAAGACAGCCCTCTGGGGTCTCTTTTCGTTTTCTTTTTTTTGAGACAGAGTCTTGCTCTGTTGCCCAGGCTGGAGTGCAGTGGCATGATCTGGGCTAACTGCAACCTCCGCCTCATGGGTTTAAGCAATTCTCCTGCCTCAGCCTCCCAAGTAGCTGGGATTACAGGCATGCACCACCACGCCAGGCTAATTTTTGTATTTTTAGTAGAGATAGGGTTTTGCCACGCTGACCAGGCTGGTGTCAAAATCTTGGCTTCAAGCGGTCCTCCCACCTTAGCCTCCCAAAGTGCTGGGATTGCAGGCGTGTGCCACCACGACCAGCCTGGGGTGTCTTCTTATAAGGGCACTAATCCCATGCATGAGGGGACAGCCTCATGACCTAATGCCTCCCAGAGGTTCCACCTCCTATTATCATCGCCTTGAGGATTTGGATTTCAACATGTGAATCTTGTGAGGGACACACATGTCCACACCATAACAGTTCTGTAGGCTAAGTCTCATTTGTTTTAAGTTGTGTGTGCTCAGTGCATGTATTTATTTACATATCTAGTAAACACAGATACCGCAGAACCTCATTACTTGGCATCATTTGGAGATGAAGGTTCTGGAGCAGTGAATATTTTTGTACTTCATTCATTTCTGAATCTTAACACTACCAGAGTTTGAAGGAAATCTTTCTAAAGTATATTACATGCTTCCCTGCCTTTTAACACGAGATTTAGGAAAATACAGTTTTTCTTGATGGCTTAAGGTTGTGGTCACACACAACAGTGACTGACCTCAAGCCTGGAAGTGTTCCTCCCAGGATTCTTAAGGTGAGATTGTTGGTTTTTTAGTTAACGATCCTCTCTTTTCCCTTCTCTTGTTTGTTGGGTGGTTGGTTTTTCTTTCCATGGTTTTGCTTCTAGCAGCCATTTCTATTTTTTGCGAACTGCAGCTTCATGTTCGCTCAGGCTCAGTTAGTTCCATAGATATAGCTACTTAGTATCGAGCATTTCCATTTGGTTAGCACATTGGCGTCATGACACGGAGGAAAAACTCAGGCAGTTGTCCTACCTGATGCAATTCCAACAGCATATGAAACATCTTTGAGGATAAAACTTTTTTTGTGGAAGATAGCTTTTAATTTCTTGATATTTCTCAGACCATTATTATCATTTAATTAAATAAATTCTGTCTACCCTTCAGCATTTACATACAGGTGAAGAAATTGAAGTTCCAGGGTTAAGGTTAAGTAGTTTTGTCCAAGGTCACAGAATGGAAATCAAACTAGAATTCTTCTGCCTTTCCAAAAGCTGCTTTTGTTTTCTGAGGCCACCAAAGCCCAGGCTCTCATTCCGTCTTTATTACATTGGCTCTGACTTGTCTCTGTGCCCTCCCCTTAAACCTTCATCAGATGCACCCTGCTCCTCCTGCCATACCAGTTCTTCTACACAGCTCCGAGCATGTCTCTCCCTGCCCAAAAATATGCAATGGTTTCCTACTCCTGCCAGCAGAATAAAGCTGGGCTCACAGAGCTGCATGAAAAGCGAAGGGTCTGTAAACACTCACTCCAGCCTGCCTTAGCAGCCCTTTTCCAGTCTTCCACCCTTTTTGAGGTCTTGAAATCACACAGGTTTACTTAGTGCTTCTGAAATGAACTCTGCTCTTGGGTTCAGGCCATTCTATCCAAATCGTACTTCTTCCTCAAAACCAAACAAATGCTATATCCTCACTAACATTTTTCTTAACCACTCCAGCTTAAGTGATTTTTCCCTTTTGTGAGCTGTGAGAGATATTACTGACTATGCAATTAACATGTCAATAACAACACAGTACTTTCTTTTCTTCATAAGGATGATTGTTGTTTAACTACTGAAGTGATGTGTCTTTTCACCCCATCTAATTGTAAGCTGTCTGAGAACAGAAGTTGTCTCCTGTATCTCTCTGTATTCTATGGTAGACCTAAATCATAATAATGATCACTATTATAATTGATCTTTAATAATTGATTATATTTAATAATTTATTATGTATGGAAAAATATCATCAGTAGCTTCTTTTTCGGCTTACCCTTTTGTAGTTATACTCACGTACCATATTGCCGCTTCTGTTTTCTTACTCCAGTTTATATTTTAAAAATAGTTTTACTCTCAGGCTTGTAGATTTTTATGTACAGATTTCAGGAACAAATACTTTTATGTTCACAGGTCAGCCTCCAAAACATAAAGGAAAACAAAAATCTCGAAACAATGAATCAGAGAAGTTCAGGTATGTTTTTTCTCTTAGGTGTGTTTTTTTTCCCCTAGCGTACTCTTCCCAAGTAAAAGGAAAAAAAAGATTGTTTTTTGAGTATTAGCTACTTTAATGTATGTATTATGATGAGTACCAAAATCCCTTTCAAATATCAAAAGCATATCTTTAGGAAATGATAATTTTGGCTAAAGGATTATTAATCCTGGATATTAATATGTTGACTTCTGAAAGTCATATAATATTTAATATGTCCATATTAATTTTTTAAATTCCAGAATATGTACGCTAAAAGGAAAAAGCATTGAGAGAGATATAAGATGCACATGAAACCTCCTTCCTTGCTCACTTCATTTGACCCCTCCTGCAGTCCCTTCTCTAGGGCCTCCAGGAGTGCACTGTTAACAGTTTCATGACTATTGGGAAAATTACTCTGTATACACAGACATAGGTATGCATATTTCAGATACCCTTTTGAGTAATTTTCGTTGGAGGAAAATATTTCCTAATGAATTCTGACTACTTATAAAATGAATTATATCAGACATCCCCATGAAAATTAACAGTAATTAATTGCCTGCTCTCTTTTTTTTTTTTTTTTTTTGAGATAGGGTCTTGCTCTATCACTTACACTGTGGTGCAGTAGTGTGACCCTAGCTCACTGCAGCCTTGAACTCCTGGGCTCAAGTGATTCTTCTGCCTCAGCTCCCAAGTAGCCGGGACTACTACTGCTACTATGGTGCATGTCACCATGCCTGGGTAATTAAAACTGAATTTTTTTTAGAGACAGGATCTTCCTCTGTTGCCCAGGCTGGTCTTGAACTCCTGGCCTCAAGTGATCCTTCTGCCTTGGCCTCCCAGAGTGCTGGGATTCCAGGCGTGTGCCTGGCCTTGCCTCCTATCTTTATAGTTAATACCCCATTGACAACAAGATATAAATTGATTACAATGTGAAATTGTAAATATTTTAATACAGAAGTTTTTGAAGTGAATGAAAGTGATGTTGGAGAAACAGCAAAGCCATATCTGCCACAATACACTGGTTTTCAATTTCTTCTCCATTTCTTAATCTGAATCCATAATAGATGCTTCAGGGAGAATTATTTGAATATCAAAACACTAAAAAAAATCAGTGAAATCTCATTTCTTTTCAAAATGACCATTTTGGATACTGCTACAAAATTAAATACAAAACAAGGATATAGCATATTATTATGTTTTCTATTATTTGATAGAAAATCATGAGTCTTCTCCCCTGCCCTCCCCTGTACCCCTAAAGAAACCAGAGCTTAATATATGGTCATTTTTTAAATGCAGAATTGTAATTTTAACCTGTTTTATTTAAAAAAATTTTATTTTTGGCCGGGCGCGGTGGCTCAAGCCTGTAATCCCAGCACTTTGGGAGGCTGAGACGGGCGGATCACGAGGTCAGGAGATCGAGACCATCCTGGCTAACACGGTGAAACCCCGTCTCTACTAAAAAATACAAAAAAATACTAGCCGTGCGAGGTGGTGGGCGCCTGTAGTCCCAGCTGCTCGGGAGGCTGAGGCAGGAGAATGACGTGAACCCGGGAGGCGGGGCTTGCAGTGAGCTGAGATCCGGCCACTGCACTCCAGCCTGGGCAACAGAGCGAGACTCTGTCTCAAAAAAAAAAAAAAAAATTTTTATTTTCTGATATTTTGTTTCACTTTTCAAACCGAACACTCCTTATTCGATAGTATCTACCATATGGGACTATTTCATCATTCAATGGGATAACCACATAAAACGCTTAGAGCCCTGGAACGTCGTAAATCTTCAGTGTGCTTCAGCTGTCATCATTGCTATCACCATCATTTTCGTTGTTACTAGAATGACTCTGACCTACAGCTTGCTTTTTTGTCTTTTACAAAGTATCTTGTGTTTCTTCCCGTGTTCAGAACACAGAGCTCTTCCATTCTTCATTTGCTGCACAGTATTTTGTAATATAGCCATATCCCCCATTTTTGTGCATTAGGCTCTTCCTTCCTCTTTTCCTCCCTCACTTTCTTTCCCTCTCTCCATCTCTCTCTTTTTCTTATTTCTTTCCTTTGAGAGGGATAAATCATACGGTACTTCAAACATCCTTGCACATGCACCTTTGTGCACCTGTTGATGTATATTTACAATAAATACTTTGTAAATAATGTATAGAAGTTGTTTCTATAGTGGAATTGCTGTATGAAAGGGGACGTGTAATTTTGACTTTGACAGATATTGCCAAATTGTTCTCTCAGAAAATGCGCACTGTTCACACTCCTGCTAATCTACAAGAGGGTGCGGTGTAATAAAAAATACGTGTGTTTGGTATTTGTTCCCAGTTCCTGGTACAGAGCTCCCAAAACCCATGGAATTTCCTGAATGATATGAGTATATTTTGTTACTCATCATGAGCCCTGTTCCATGTATTTGAGTTTATGCTCATGGGGTGACTCAAAGTAGTGCCTCAGATAGTTCAGGAGGAGGTCTAGTTACCGGAAAGACCAAGCACCTGATTAGAGGGCTAAGACTTTCAACCTCATACCTGACCTCCAAGGAGGGCAGGGGGGCTGGAAATTGAGGTTAGGCACCAGTGGCCAGTGGTTAATTGTACCTACATACCTACATAATGAAACCTTAGTAAAATCCTTAAAAGAGGGCTTGAGGAGGTTCTAGATTGACGAACACATTGATGTGCTGGGAAAGTGGCATGCCCAAGGGGAGCACGAAGCTCCTCGTGCCCCCCAACCTTCCTATACATCTCTTCCCCTAGGCTGTTGGTGAGTTGTATCCTTTATAATAAATTGGTAATAGCAAGCACTTCCTTGAGTTCCATGTGTTTTTCTAGTGAGCTTGAAGAGGTAATCATGGGAACCCTCTTGTAGTCAGCAGGGCAGGAGTGTGGGTAACCTGTGTACCCCACTTGCAGCTGAAGTGAGGGCAGTCTGGTGGGACTGATTCTTTAACCTGTGAGCTCTGTGCTAACTCTGGGAGTTAGTATCAGAACTGAATTGCATTATTGCACACTCATTTTGTGTTGGACAGTTGAATTGATTTGGAAAAATGACAATATTTGGTGTTGGAAAAAATCTATATATTTGATGTCAGAAGTGCTTTCAGAAAACTCCACATCGAGTGCCTCAGATTTTCTTACTCACCAACTTAGGGAGTCAGACTTTCTGAAATGCTTATATCTTATTATTAGATTTTCCCATCACATTGAACATCTTTGCACTGTCTATTGGGCACATTTATTGTTTTAGGACAATGTTGTTACTAGTGACTGCAGATCAAGGCAAATACCCCTTAATTTTTCCCTTTTTTCAAAAGCCGCTTTTCCATATTTTCTTTATAATCAATTCATCTGGTTTCCCTCCACCTCTGATTTTATAGGAATGTTTATTGAGATTGCATTGGATATAGAAATTTCTAATAGAAATACTGCCAAAATGCCAATTCCTCCCAAAAGAATGGCCAACTTGTATGGCTTACCATTTACTCAGTGTTTTACATGGCCTTTAGTACGTATATTTTTTTCTTGTCTGTCACTTTGGAGGGATGAGAGTGAACTAATATTCAGATTCTATATTTTTTTTTTTTTTTTTTTATATGATTGAGTCTTGCTCTGTCGCTCAGGCTGGAGTGCAGTGGTGTGATCTCGGCTCACTGCAACGTGCACCTCCTGGGCTCAAGCAGTTCTCCTGCCTCAGCCTCCCAAGTAGCTGGGATTACAGGCGTGTACCACCACACCAGGCCAGTTTTTGTATTTTTGGTAGAGACAGGATTTCACCATGTTGGTCAGGCTGGTCTCGAACACCTAACCTCAGGTGATCCACCCGCCTCGGCCTCCCAAAATGCTGGGATTACAGGTGTGAGCCACTGTGCCTGGCTCTATTTTTTCTTTATATGAGTAGAACTGTTTTATTTTTAAATGATTTTTTAAAATGTTTTTTTCTTTTAGTTGTAGTTCACCATTGACTTTACCAGCAGATTTGAAGAACATCTTGGAGAAACAGTTTTCTAAATCTTCCAGAGCTGCACACCAGGTAATGGAGAAGCTTTTCCAATGGAAAAAGCAAAACTCTTTGAATAAAACATTGTTCACGTGAATAAAGTTCTAATCATGTACATCTCTAAGATTTTTAAAATATAATTATTGTATTATATTGTAGTTTTGTAGAGGTGGGGCCTCACTATGTTGTCCAGGTTGGTTTCAAACTCCTGGCCTCAAGCAATCCTTCTAAAGTGTTGGGATTACAGGCGTGAGCTATCACACCCAGCTGTTATAGACATATAATTTAATATATATGACTGCTAAGAATCCAATCTATCACTAATTTAAATATTAACTTGATAATTATATTAGCTAGAGGTTTAACTAATGATTAACACTGTGGAGTTATTTGCTTCTCAAAGAGTTAACAGTAATATTAACTTTATTTTAAAACTATTTAAACACAGTTTCATTATACTTACTCTAAAGTCATTAAAGAGCAAACTTTTATTCTTTAAATGATTTAACTTAATTAGATAATGTTGTATGTAAAATTCTTTTTATGTTACTTCGTGATGGAAAATATACATTAACATGGAATAGAATGCTTGTTTCAAAACATGTGGATCTTTTTTTAAGTATACATAACAGATATTTTACAAAGAACTAAAATAGATTCCTAGTAATTTGAGGCCGGGCACGGTGGCTCGAGCCTGTAATCCCAGCACTTTGGGAGGCCGAGACGGGCGGATCACGAGGTCAGGAGATTGAGATCATCCTGGCTAACACGGTGAAACCCCGTCTCTACTAAAAATACAAAAACTAGCCGGGCGAGGTGGCGGGCGCCTGTAGTCCCAGCTACTCGGGAGGCTGAGGCAGGAGAATGGAGTAAACCCGGGAGGCGGAGCTTGCAGTGAGCTGAGATCCGGCCACTGCACTCCAGCCTGGGGGACAGAGCGAGACCCCGCCTAAAAAAAAAAAAAAAAAAAAGCATTTTTGGAGAATTTCTTACAGTTGGAGATTTTAAATTTTATCTTTTACATTGATTTTACTGACTCTAAAACCATGAAATACTTAAATAGATGACAGCCTGTGAAGATGAAAAGACTATTTAAATAAATATGATTGGTATCTTTGAGCCTCTCTTCATTCAACACAGTTTGATTGAGTCTCTCTTCATATGCTAAAGAGTGAGAGAGACTGGGTGTGCAGTGATGTGATTTTGGCCTGCTCCTGCTGGAGCTTTCAGGACAGATCATTTATGTTGTATTGAGGGAAGTGACTTCCAATGAAAGCATGAGGCTGTATGGATCTGATTTCTAGACTGATAAAGAAAGCTGGGCATAATGGCACGTGTCTGTAGTCCCAGATCCTCAGGAGGCTGAGGTGAGGATTAGCCACTGCTCTCCAGCCTGGGCAACATAGTAAGGCCCTGAATTATTTATTTATTGATTTATTTATTTATTATTTTCTTCTGTTTTCTTTTTTTAAGCCTCTCACTAGTTTGGGAGCCCTGTCTCTTTTAAAGAAGAAAGAAAAAGAATGAGAAGATTAAAATTGAATGAGTTTATAAAAGGCTAATAACTGGTATTTGTAGGGCTACCACATCATCATTTTCAACTTCAAGTTCATATCTTAAAACAAATATGGCTGTCTTTGAGCTTTTAAGTTTTTGTGAGAGCCGCTCTTTTCCATGCATATTCTAGGGAGCGTTCTGCCAAACTTTGATTCATTGATTGAAAAGCCAGCAGAGGCTAGGTGCAGGGGCTCACGCCTGTAATCCCAGCACTTTGGGAGGCCAAGGCTGGCGGATCACGAGGTCAAGAGATTGAAACCATCCTGGCTAACATGGCAAAACCCCGTCTCTACTAAAAATACAAAAAATTGGCTGGGTGTGGTGGCGCGTGCCTGTAGTCCTAGCTACCCGGGAGGCTGAGGCAGGAGAATTGCTTAAACTCCAGAGGCGGAGGTTGTAGTGAGCCGAGATCGTGCCACTTGCACTGCAGCCTGGCGACCGAGCAAGACTCCATCTCAAAAATAAATAAATAAATTAATTAAATAAAATGGCCAGCAGAAGGCTTTTGTTAATTGGTAACCAAACTGCTTTTTCCGCTGTGATTTGTGCAGTGGGGTCTCCTTTTGGATCTTCATTTTTAGGAACGGTGAGGAATACAAGCATACATATTTGCATTCGCTGCCCTTTTGAATGGCACACACGTGTATAGCAAGGAGTGAGGAGATTTTAGGCTTAATGTCTAGCCTTGCCTCTCCAATCTTTATGGAACTTTGGTGACTTACAGCTATTCCCATGTCACTAAAATATGAATTCAAATTATAATGCATATTCAAATTACAAAGTTTTTCTTAGTTTAAGGGTACATGATAGCAATTTTGTTTTAACTTTTTATTCCTTATGTTATTCCTTTTGCATTTAACCTATTGTTATCTCTCCCAGTAATTTTATCTAGTTATATTCAAATATATGTTAGGCAGGAGTACAGTTAACAATTGAAATATTTATTTCTTGCTTAGAATTAAGGTTTGTTTCAGAGCAGGATGGCAGTTGTTAAAATCTGGTAGTGATCAGAATATTGATTGTATGTTCTTAAGTGTCTAATTGTTCTACTCCCAAACAATTTATTTTAAATGATGGCTAGTGTTTTTCATATATATTGTTAAAACTTAAAAATGCTATCTGTCTAGTCTGGAGAGCAAGTGAGGCTTAGTGCCATGTAGTGTAAAATGAGCCACCTTTGTCACAGGCAACAGAAGAGGTGTTGCAATTAAGATGGTAAAGCAGTACCTTTTCATTTTTCACTTTAGAAGTGTGCTGCTGAGAAAGGAATATGATGAATAAGGGTAGTTTGGGTATTGATTTAAACATTTGATCATTAGTTATAAAATATTACTTGAACTTGGCATCTTAAGTTTTAAATTAAAAATGTGTAGATTTGGGTTACTGAAATAGAATTTCTTTTTTCCAGGATTTTGCTAATATAATGAAAATGCTGAGAAGCTTAATTCAAGATGGCTATATGGCCTTATTGGAGCAGCGTTGCCGCAGTGCCGCACAGGCCTTTACAGAGTTGCTGAACGGTTTAGATCCTCAAAAAATAAAGGTAAATTTGCCATATCATAACTTGTTTATCAATGCTAATGCACCTCAGATGAATGCAGAAGAGAACCAAGGCCTTAACTCTTTGTAGTCATATACCTAAGACCTTGCTGAGATTGGCTGAATCTACTTCAGGCTATAGGAAGCAGGTAGTGCTCCAATTCAGACTTCACGAGTATGCTCAATAGGTGATCCATTTTTATACTCTCTCCTTGACTGTAGTTTAAGGTCATTAGAACTGACTTTTTCTCTAAATCAAGGATTTCAACTCACTTTAGTCACACCTTTTCACCCAGGAAGAAAGTATAGGCATACCTCGTTTCATTATGCTTTGCTTTATTGCACTTTGCAGACAATGCATTTTTTACAAATTGAAGATTTGTGGCAATCCTGTGTCAAGCAAGTCTGTTGGTGCCAGTCTTCCGAAAGCATGTGCTCACCTTGTGTTTCTGTGGCACATTTTGGTAATTCTCACAATAGGCCAAACTTTTTCATTATCATTATCACTATATCTGTGATCAGTGATCTTTGATGTTACTATTGTAATTATTTTGGGACACTACAACCTGTGCCTATATAAGAAAGGGAACTTAATAAATTGTGTGTGTGTGTTCTGAGTGCTCTGCCAACCAGCTGTTATCTCCACCCACTTCTTTAAGTCTCCCTGTTCCCTGAGACATGATATTGAAATTAGGCCAATTAATGACTCTACAGTGGCCTCTAAGTATTCAAGGGAAAGGAAGAGTTGCACGTCTCTCACTTTAAATAAAAAACTAGAATGATTACGCTTCGTGAGGAAGGCATGTTGAAAGCCAAGACAGGCAGAAAGTTAGTCCTCTTGTGCCAAATAGCCAAACTGTGAATGCAAAGAAAAAGTTTTTGAAGGAAATTTAAAGTGCTACTTTAATGAACACATGAATGACAAGAAAGTGAAACAGCTTTCTTGCCGATGTGGAGAGTCTTAGTGGTCTGGGTGGAAGATCAAACCAGCCATAACATTCTCTTAAGCCAGAGCCTAATCCAGAGCAAGACTGTAACTCTTCTATTCTGTGAAGGCTGAGAGAGGTGAGGAAGTTGCAGAAGAATAGTTTGAAACTAGCAGAAGTTGGTTCATGAGATTTAAGGAAAGAAACCAATTTCATAACGTAAAAGTGCAAGGTGAAGCAGCAAGTGCTGATGGAGAAGCTGCAGCAAGTTATCAAGAAGATCTAGTGAAGATCATTGATAAAGGTGGCTGTGCTAAACAACAGATTGTCAATGGAGACAAAACAATCTTCTGTTGGAAGAAGATGCCGTCTAGGACTTTCATAGCTAGAGAGAAGTCAATGTCTGGTTTCAAAGCTTCAAAAACGATGGGCTCATTACTCATTAGGGGCTGATGCAGCTGGTGACCTAAGTTGAAGCCAGTGCTCATTTACTTTCCAAAAATCTGCAGGCCCTTGAGAATTATGCTACTTCACTCTGCCTGGAGCCCTAGAAATGGAAAAACAAAGCATGAATGACAGCACATCTGTTGACAGCAAGGTTTACTAAGTACTTTAAGCCCACTGTTGAGACCTACTGCTAGAATAAAAGATTCCTTGCCAAATACTACTGCTCATTGACAGTGCACCTGCCCAAGAGATCTGGTACGTGCACAAGGAGATGAATGTTGTTTTCATGCCTGGTAGCACATGGATCAAGGAGTCATTTTGACTTTCAAGTCTTATTATTTAAGAAACATATTTTATAAGGTTATAGCTGCCATATTCCTCTATGAGTCCTCTGTTGGATCTGGACAAAGTAAATTGAAAACCTTCTGGAAAGGATCACCACTCTAGATACCATAAAGAACGTTCATGGTGCATGTGAGAGATCAAAATATCAACATCAACAGGAGTTTGGAAGAAGTGAATTCCAGCCCTCATGGATGACTTTGGGGGGTTCAGGACATTAGTGGAGGAAGTCACTACAGATGTGGTGGAACAAGCAACAGAATTAGAAGTGGAGCCTGAAGATGTGACTGAATTGCTGCAACCTCAGGATAAAACTTGTAGGGATACGGAGTTGCTTCTTACACATGAACAAAAGAAGTCATTTCTTGAAATAGAACCTACTCCTTGTGAAGATGCTGTGAATATTGTTGAAATGAGAAACTTAGTTGATCAAGCAGTAGCAGGATTTGAGAGGATTCACTCCAATTTTGAAAGAAGTTCTAGTGTGGGTAAAATGCTGTCAAAAAGCATCACATGTTACAGAGAAACCTTTTCTGAAAGTCAGAGTCACTCAGTACGATGGACTTCATTGTTGTCTTATTTTAAGAAATTGCAGCAGCACCTTAATTTTCAGGAACTACCACCCTGAACAGTTAGCAGTCATCAATATCAAGGCAAAACCATCCACCAACAAAAATATGTAGATGACAGGTTGATGGGTGCAGCAAACCACCACGACACGTGTATACCTATGTAACAAACCTGCATGTTCTGCACATGTATCCCAGAACTTAAAGTATAATTTTTAAAAAAGTTTAAAAAAAGATTATGACTCAGTAAAGCCTCAGATGATCATTAGCATTTGTAGCAATAAAATCTTAAATTAAGGTGTATACATTGTTTAATAGACATAGTGCTAGTACACACTTAATAAACTACAGTATCACTTAAACATAACTTTTATATGCACTGGGTAACCCACAAGTTTGTGAGACTCACTTGATTGTGATATTTGCTTTATTGTAATGCTCCAGAGCCGAACCCACAGTATCTCTGAGGTAGCCTATAATAGCTAAGTAAATGTCTTAATCTGTCACTAGTACCCCTTACATGAAAAATAATATGACTTTAATTAGAAATTAATCTATTATGAACCATGCCTTAAGGAACTCTGAGACAGTGATTCTGTGTTTTAAATAGCAGGATAACTGCTTTATTGGGATAAAAATCTCTTTTCTAATTCAATTTGGCCAGTCATACTGATTAGTGAGATTTTATGACAATCATTGATTAGTAAGATTGATTAGCAAGATTCTGTTACACTTCTTTTTCTGTTGTGACTAGATGCAGATTGGGCAGAATTATGTTCAGATTTTTAACTGAGGCATTTTTATTGACAGCAATTGAACCTGGCCATGATTAACTATGTCTTGGTTGTCTATGGACTTGCCATTTCTCTCCTTGGAATAGGACAGCCTGAGGTAAGATTTGTAACAGTGGTAATAAACAATTAAAATGATAGTGACATACCTTATAATAGTTGTTTTCTCATTTTGACCCATTTTCTTCTCTGTACCTTCTGATAATTTTGTCTGAAATATATCAGTTTAATTTAGTTTGTGTTTTTAAAGAATATTTAGTTTGTTCCTATTAGAAAAGGCTTTGCCAGGCAATCAGTGGGAATCTACTTTTATGTGTATAAAATTAGGACATAATGTATCATGATAGATAGATTTCAGAAACATAATCTTGGGGGAAAAGCAAGTTGGAGGACATAAACATTGTGATCCCACTTATATACAATTTGGAAAATATAAATAATAGTATTACATACTGTTTAAGAATTCTGTGCATCTTGTAAAAAAGTGGAAAAAATATGGATTATGTTTATATAGAATTGAAGATAATGGCTGCCTTTAGTGATGGCAGGAGGGAATGGACCTGGGGAGGTTTCATGTTATGCTGTTTTCCTAGAAAAACACAGGTAACAATGATAATGTTAATATCTTTTATTTCTAGGTAGAAAGTACTTAGGTATTGTATTTCTAGATTGCAGGCTTCCTATAACTGCATGTAGTCAGTGTATAGACATGAGCTCCCAGGATTTCCCTTAGTCATGCTCCTGCCTTGCTCTCCTGGAATGTCTACCTACCTATACTGTTTGACATTATAACTTTGCTTTCTGAGGTTTTGAGTTTGCTATAAATGTTGAAATGCTCTAGAATGACCTCAAGTATAATATATAATTTGGGCTCTGTTTTTCCCTGTCTAGATGAAGGTTTAACCCTAACTTGCCACCTAGCGAGGATCTAAGTAGTCTTTTACGTTCTGTTCTCTCCCAGAAGTCGACAGTGCCCAAGGTTCATTTTCCTTGATCTCGGTGTCACAGATTAATAATGTCTCCCATGAATGCTGTCTAATTCTATTTTCCAAGAGACAGCTGGAGACAGAACTTCATGATTTTAATTTTATTCCTGACAATAATAATAAATACCATATTTTACCTTATTAGAATTGAAGAAATCGGCCGGGCGCGGTGGCTCAAGCCTGTAATCCCAGCACTTTGGGAGGCCGAGACGGGCGGATCACGAGGTCAGGAGATCGAGACCATCCTGGCTAACATGGTGAAACCCCGTCTTTACTAAAATTACAAAAAACTAGCCGGGCGAGGTGGCGGGCGCCTGTAGTCCCAGCTACTCGGGAGGCTGAGGCAGGAGAATGGCGTGAACCCGGGAGGCAGAGCTTGCAGTGAGCCGAGATTGCGCCACTGCACTCCAGTCTGGGCGACAGAGCGAGACTCCGCCTAAAAAAAAAAAAAAAAAAAAAAAAATTTAAAAAAATTTTTTTTTCATTTTTGATTTAATTTAAAATAAAAATTTTTGGGGAAAAAAAAACATGTTATAGTAGAACTTACATGTTTGGAAGAATTTCATCAGAGGATAGCCCTTGCTTCAAACATTTTTAGAATGCGCTCTGTTGGAACTGGCCTCAAAGCTCTATTTTGTAGTGACATTTCTTTTTTTCACTCACAGTAGGGTTACCAGTATTTCTTAGAACTGAGTGTCTTTTGGATGTTTTCCAAAACAAAATTCATTCAACTTAGTGGTTTTCACTGTTGAGAATATTAAAAAAAGAATGTACTCTAAGTTATGTTAAGTTTTCCCAAAGAGCTGTTTTAAGACAGCTTTCATCCATCTTATGCCACAAAAGACTGTGATAACATCATTGGAATGGCATTCCTTCTAAGGGATTAGCACTTAATAGGATCTATGTTATGGTGTGTTTACACCATAATTAGCCTTTTTTAAAAAAACAAAAACAAAAACACGATTTGACTCTTTTTAGTATTAGCCAGCACCTGCCAGGCCCTTAGTGTGTACTGGTAAATGCTTGTAGGTTGATTATCTGATGTGTTCAGCTGGATTGGTTTGGTTGTGTCTCTGACTATCTATATGATCAGAAATTTATGTAATTCCTAAGAAAGTGAAACACAGAGGTATAATTTTGCCACAGGAATTTGGGGATATGCAGTTGTTATTTTAATATTATTAAAAAAAAATCAACCTTTAGGTAAAATTTATTTCAGTATTTCTGTTTGTATGTAAGTGATCATTGTTTTCACTGCTATTGAAGGAATTATCTGAAGCTGAAAACCAGTTTAAGAGGATTATTGAACACTACCCCAATGAGGGACTTGATTGCTTGGCCTACTGTGGAATTGGAAAAGTATATTTGAAAAAAAACAGGTTAGTAGAAATGACACTACTTTAAGCTCTAGGCTGGTAACTCATTTAAAATCCAATGTGATAATGATCCATTTTCTGGAATTATTTTGATATCTCCTCTGTAGCACAGTATCATAATTGTGATTTACTTTGAGGACCTGAAATTTCACTATCAATATATATATATATTTTTATTATACTTTAAGTTCTAGGGTACATGTGCACAACGTGCAGGTTTGTTACATATATATACATGTGCCATGTTGGTGTGCTGCACCCATTAAGTTGTCATTTACATTAGGTATATCTCCTGATGCTATCACTCCCCCTCTCCCTCCCCACAATAGGACCTGGTGTGTGATGTTCCCCTTCCTGTGTCCAAGTGATCTCATTGTTCAATTCCCACCGATGAGTGAGAACATGTGGTATTTGGTTTTCTGTTCTTGCGATAGTTTGCTGAGAATGATGGTTTCCAGCTGCATCCATGTCCCTACAAAGACACGAACTCATCCTTTTTTATGGCTGCATAGTATTTCATGGTGTATATGTGCCACATTTTCTTAATCCAGTCTGTCACTGATAGACATTTGGGTTGATTCCAAGTCTTTGCTATTGTGAATAGTGCCGCAGTAAACATCCGTGTGCATGTGCCTTTATAGCAGCATGACTTATAATCCTTTGGGTATATCCCCAGTAATGGTATGGCTAGGTCAAATGGTATTTCTAGTTCTAGATCTTGAGGAATCACCACACTGTTTTCTACAATGGTTGAACTAGTTTACAGTCCCACCAACATTGTAAAAGTGTTCCTATTTCTCCACATCCTCTCCAGGACCTGTTGTTTCCTGATTTTTTAATGATTGCCATTTTAACTGGTGTGAGATGGTATCTCATTGTGGTTTTGATTTGCATTTCTCTGATGGCGAGGAATGATGAGCATTTTTTCATGTGTCTGTTGGCTGTATGAATGTCTTCTTTTGAGAAGTGTCTGTTCATATCCTTTGCCCACTTTTTGATGGGGTTGTTTGTTTTTTTTCTTGTAAATTTGATTGAGTTCTTTATAGGTTCTGGATATTAGCCCTTTGTCAGATGAGTAGATTGCAAAAATTTTCTCCCGTTCTGTAGGTTGCCTGTTCACTCTGATGGTAGTTTCTTTTGCTGTGCAGAAGCTCTTTAGTTTAATTAGATCCCATTTGTCAATTTTGGCTTTTGTTGCCATTGCTTTTAGTGTTTTAGACATGAAGTCCTTGCCCATGCCTATGTCCTGAATGGTATTACCTAGGTTTTCTTCTAGGGTTTTNATAAGTCAGCGCTATAGTAATTTGACATTAAAGATTGAATAGTCTAGTGTATAATCATCTATAGTGAGTGAATTGATATAAACTAATGTTTTTAAAATCTGATTGTTTAATTTTTTTGATTTAATTATTTTTTAAAATCTGTATAAAGATGGTTTTAAATAAGAGATATCTATGTATTCAAAGACATAATGAGTTAGGAATAAAAGTCTCTCCTCTGAACTCTATTGTAGTTGTAATCCTTACAGTTTAATATTGAAGCTGTTCTCTAAATGCCTCATGTCTCTTAGTCTTGTCTCCCTGAATGTCAGTATGTCCCCAAGGGGACAGGATTATGTCTTGAGCTTTAAAAAAAGAAAATCTGTTCTGCCACTTGTACCCAGTATAGAGGTAGGTATTTTAGATTACTGTATAAAGAAATAATTGTTGACCGATTGAATATTCTTTATAATTTCTAACTATCTTTCAATTTTCATTTAACTTGTTAGGGGAAATTTTGTGAGATTTTGGGGGAACCCCCCACCCCAGGCTTAGAATGTGCCTAGAACCTCCTTTATAGATTTTTTAAAATTAAATAAAGTTTTTTTTTTGGCCAGGCACAGTGGCCCACACCTGGAATCCCAACACTTTGGGAGGCCGAGGTGGGTGAATCACCTGAGGTCAGGAGTTCGAGACCAGCCTGACCAATATGGTGAAACCCCGTCTCTACTAAAAATACAAAAATTAGCCGAGTGTGGTGGTGTGCGCCTGTAGTCCCAGCTACCGGGAGACTGAGGCAGGAGAATTGCTTGAACCCAGGAGGCAGAGGTTGCAGTGAGTCGAGATTGTGCCACTGCACTCTAGCCTGGGTGACAGAGCGACACTCCGTCTCAAAAAAACAAAGTTTTTTTTTACTTCGTGAAATTACTGTCTTAGCTGAGCTATATTAAGGATCAAGCAGATGCAGGGAAAGTGAGGACTTAGCAAGCACCTTTATAGGATTAGCAAATGAAACTAGTTTAAAAGTTTAGTATAAATTGTTTAGGTTATACCCGTTTGATGCAGCAGTCACATGCAAATTCACAAGGTCTAGAAAAATTACTTAAATGTTTAGAATCATGAAGATTGTGCAAAGCTAGAAAGTCTTTTTCATATTGAAAAGCATTTACATTTTAATTTCTGAATATTACAGTGTGGGACTGAATAGCAAATACACTGTTTTTTGGTGTTGCAATGTGCAGTTTCTGCTTTGAAATCCTGTGATGTATGACTGTCTTACAGTGGATGGTGGTGTAGCTTTCTGCACGTGAATCTTACTGTAGCTGTAGGCAAAAATAAGTTTTTAAATTGGGAAGTCATTTCAGGATTAGAGAAGGCAGGAAAGTCTTCTCTAGTGTGAAGAGATGAATAAAGACTTGGTTAACTTTTTTTTTTGTTGAGGCAGAGTTTCGCTCTTGTTGCCCAAGGTGGGGTGCAATGGCGCAGTCTCAGCTCACTGCAACCTCTGCCTCCTGGAGGCAATTCTCTTGCCTCAACCTCCCAAGTAGCTGGGATTACAGGCATGTACCACCACACCCAGCTAATTTTGTATTTTTAGTAGAGACGGGATTTCACTATGTTGGTCAGGCTGGTTTTGAACTCCTGACCTCAGGTGATCCACCTGCCATGGCCTCCCAAAGTGTTGAAATTACCGGCATGAGCCACTGTGCCCAGCCTTGGTTAACTTTATAATTAAGTACTTCAGTATTCTTTTGTTGAATGGACTGTGGGAATCTATTGACATTATTTCTTCAAATCATGAATCAAATCAGAACTAAAACATTTCATATTTATAGTTAAAGCAATTTAAATACACATTTAAATATTTGTTAAAATAATTTACTGTTTTATGGTTGAGAGAAAACATCCAGAATACATGATGCCTTAAAAAAAATTTTTTAGCAGAGAAATTTTTACTACCGTTGTCCTAATAGAGTCAAATAAAATAAAAATTCCCCTATTTATGAATTATTAGTTGTAGTGGAAGTTTGCTGTTTCTGTATAAGAATCTACTTTAGTTTAGTTAATGAAACAAAGATTGAACAGATTATTCAATTTTCTGTTTCAATTGTTGGAATCTTTAAAAAGTAAGTACCAACTTTAAAAGAACTAGTGTACATTGGCCGGGCGTGGTGGCTCACGCCTGTACCAGCACTTTGGGAGGCCTAGGCGGGCGAATCATGAGGTCAGGAGTTCGGCACCAGCCTGGCCAATATGGTGAAACCCTTTCTCTACTAAAAAAATACAAAAATTAGCCAGGCGTGGTGGTGCGTGCCTGTAGTTACAGCTACTCGGGAGACTGAGGCAGAAAGAATCGCTGAACCCAGGGGGTGGAGGTTGCAGTGAGCTGAGATCTCACCACTGCACTCCAGCCTGGGCAACAGAGTGAGACTCCATCTCAAAAACAGCAACAACAACAACAACAACAACAACAAAAAACTAGTGTACACCTAGCACAATAAAGCCAGTGTCCAAGACGAGTTGTGTTTAATGCGTATTACTTTTATAGCAAAACAGCAATAGTGACTTTGTTTTTTTAAAGAAAATTTAGTTACATTGAATATTGCTGTTCAGTGATTCAGCAAATGTATTTGTCCCAGTAAGCTTGAGATCTTTGGTGACTTTTGTTGAGGGGAATGAAAATACCATTTTACATATTTAATACCTTTTTCATAATTTTGACTTTAGATTTCTAGAAGCTCTCAATCACTTTGAGAAAGCAAGAACCTTGATTTATCGTCTTCCTGGAGTGTTAACTTGGCCCACAAGTAATGTGATTATTGAAGAGTCTCAGCCACAAAAAATAAAGGTAACCATTAATTTTTGCGGAGTGTTTCTTACTGTGAATGCTTATCTGCATTGACTGACTCAGGTAGCAGGAGGCAGAGAGGTAGGAGCATTCCATCCCCACTTCCTTTACATGCATTTCCCCTCTACAGTCTATTGAGAATCTCTGACATTTATTGAATGTTTTCTATGTGCCAGTCCTGTACCTTCCATTTATCATTATGCTTAACAGCAGGCCTGTGCAGGGGGCACTGTGATCATTCCCATTTTACAGATGAGGAAGGTTAAGTTTAGAGAGGTGAAATGATGCACTCAAGGTGAAACAGCAAGCAAATCGTAGTCCTGGGACTTGAGTCCAGGCATTCTGACTTCTGAGTGTACGTGATCCTGCAGTATGCTGGACTTGGTTGTACTTAGAGGAAGGTATAGTATTGCTGTTTCATCATAAAGTTACCACAGTTACTGAGATGGTACTTAAAGATTCAGAAAAATACTAATTTAGTCTCACATCCAGAAGCATAAAGATGCTTTGCTTGTTCTAGAAAGACGTATGTGTGAAATGACTGAGATAGGCTTTTACTTGTAGTGAACTCTCACATGTACTCAGAACTTGATTTTGGCTAAAGTCAACTTTTACAACTCAATAATAAAAAGACAAATAATCTAATTTAAGAAGTAGACAAAGGATCTGAATAGACATTTCTGCAAAGAAGATATACAAATGGCCAATTAGCACATGAAAAGATATTCAGCATCATTAGCTATCAGAGAAATACAAATCAAAACCACAGTGAGATACTACTTCACACTCAGTAGGATGTGGGTAGACAATAAATATTGGCAAGGGTATAGAAAAATGGGAACATTCAGACACTGCTGGTGGTAATGTATAATGATGCAGCTGCTTTGGAAAATAGTCTGGCAGTTGCTCAGACAGTTAAACATAGAGTTACCATGTCTCAGTCCATTTGTGTTGCTATAAAGGACTACCTGAGACTGGGTGATTTATGAAGAAAAGGAGGCTTGTGGTTTTGCAGGCTGTATAAGAAGCATGGTGTCAGCATCTGCTGGTGAGGGCCTTCAGCAGCTCCTACTCATGTGGCGTAGGAGAGCCAGTCTGTAGAGATCATATGGTGAGAGATGGGGAAGTGCCAGACTCTTTTTAACAACCAACTCTTTAGGGAACTAATGGAGTGAGAACTCACTCACCCCAGGGAGGGAATTAGTCTATTCATGAGAGATTTGTCACCATGACTCAAAACACCTCCCACTGTGTCTCACCTCCAACACCAGGGATCAGATTTCAACATGTGGTTTGGAGGGTCAAACATTCAAACTATAGCATACCATATGACCCAGCAGTTTCACTCCTAGGTGTGTACAGAGAAAGGAAAACATGTTCTCACAAAAACTTGTATGTGAATGTTCATAGCAGCGTTAGTCATAATAGCCCAAGTATTCATCAGCTGATAAATGGGTGAATAAGTATTGGAACCTGGGAGGTTGAGGCTGCAGTAAGCCTTGATTGTGCCACTGCAGTGCAGCCTGGGCAACAGAGTGAGAGTCTGCCTCAAAAACAAATGGCCAGGTGTGGTGGCTCACTCCTGTAATCCCACCACTTTCGGAGGCCAAGGCTTCAGGAAGCTTGCTTGAGCTCAGGAGTTCCAGACCAGCCTGGGCAACATGGTGAAACTGGTCAATACAAAAATTAGCCAAACATGGTGGCACACACCTGTAGTCCCAGTGACTCAGGAGGCTGAGGTGGGAGGATCAGTTGAACCTAGGAGGCAGAGGTTTCAGTGAGGTGAGATTATGCCACTGCACTCCAGCCTGAGTGACAGAGTGAGACCCTGTCTCAAAAAAAAAAAACAAACAAAAAAGTACTTGATAACATGCTACAGCATGTATGAACCTTGACAACATTATGCTAAATAAAAGAAGCCAAACACAAAGGGCTTGTGTGAGTCCATTCGTATGAAATCTCCAGAATAGGCAAATCTGTATATAGAACAGAAAGCAGACTAGTGATTGCTGGGCCTGGGAGGTTAGGGGAAAATGAGGAGGGACTGCTAATGCATATGGAGTTTCTTGTTGAAAATGTTCTAAATTTAGATTGTGGTGATGTCAGTACATCCTGTGAATATGCTAAAAACCACTGGACTACACTTTACTTGAGTTGTATAGTGTGTTAATTATATCTCAACAAAGCTGTTATAAAAAATAAAACACAGGGATTCTTGGATTTTCCTCTCTTCATACAAGATTGGGATGGAGGCACAGGAGCTATTGATAACAAAAAGCCAGCACTGGAGGCATGGCATGAGTCTCTTGGGGGCTTCATTAGCCATGGAATAATTCGCCAGGGAGTCCACAAACAACAGTGGCAGAGCTGCAAGGAGGAAGATCATGGGAGTGTTAGGATCCTGGATGAGGTGATGTCGGGCAAGAGGAGCTGGTAAAGTCCTCAGGATTCCCCTAAGGGTTATTCTGCCTTGCTTGACTTCCTCTTAATGCTTATGGGAGATTTCTGAGAGTTGTAAATTATGAAATGAGATTTGATGATTGTAACAGGACAAAATTTTGATTCTTTCGAAATTCTGTAAAAAAATTTTGTTCAGTCTTCTTTTTAAATCTCTTATGTCTTTGTATCAGCCTTCCTTTTAAAAGGAAAAACTTTCAAAGTTGTATGTAGTTTGTTGTTGGTGAAAAAAATTTAGTCATTCTTATGCTGAAAATATTTTGATGGCAAGAGGTTATTGAAATCACAGACATTTTTATTGACAGATTAGTATTGTAATGGTATCATTTTTGTTTATTTTGTTTTAGATGCTGTTAGAGAAATTTGTTGAAGAATGCAAGTTCCCTCCAGTGCCAGATGCCATTTGTTGCTATCAGAAGTGCCATGGATATTCTAAGATCCAGATATACATAACTGATCCAGACTTTAAGGTAAATAATGAGTGTACAGTGGGACATTAATTGCAAAATCATTCCTTAAAATGGGCTCAAAACAATCTCTAATTGGAAGCACCCAAGTTCTCTGGCTAGTTAGCAGTTGTCCACGCCTTTCCCTGGACTTTTTTTTTTTTTTTTTTTTTGAGACGGAGTCTCACTCTGTCACCCAGGCTGGAGTGCAGTGGCACAATCTTGGCTCACTGCACCCACTGCCTCCTGGGTTCAAGCAATTTTCCTGCCTCAGCCTCCCGAGTAGCTGGGATTACAGGCATGTCCCAGCACACCCAGCTAATTTTTGTATTTTTAGTAGAGACGGAGTTTCATCCTATTGATCAGGATGGTCTCGATCTCTTGACTTCGTAATCTGCCCCCCTCAGCCTCCCAAAGTGCTGGGATTACAGGTATGAACCACCGCGCCCAGCCTTCCTGTACTTTTTTAGGTCTACATCATCTCACATGGGAACCAGAGCCACTGTTGTATAAACACTGTGGGCTGGGGTAGTGACCTGAGAAGGCAGGCTGGCTCATTCCTTTTCCTCTTCCAGCCACCTTAGGAGGATAGGAAACAAAGTGAGATTGTTACCTCTGATTTGTTGCAATTCTGATGTCTCATAAAATTTGAGTCCCGAATCTAAAGGTCATTGTGATCACTGAATTAGCTGCTAAAGACCAAAATTTGAGATAAGTCTGGCACTTAATTAAGTTATACTGGTTTATTCAAGAAGATAGTAGCTGCCCTTGTCCTACTGTTCCAATGTCCATGGTTAGTAAATCAGATGAAATAATGTTTATAAAATATTTGATATAAAGAATAATGTGACTTTTTGCTGTGGAAATAAACATGTTAGTCAAGCTGTCTCTCTTTGTCTTTATGTGTGTTGTAGTGAGTGTGTGTGCAGAGACATCTTTGAAACGTTAATTACAAATTTTTTTGTAACCCTAGGGTTTTATACGCATCAGCTGTTGCCAGTACTGTAAAATAGAATTTCACATGAATTGCTGGAAGAAGTTAAAAAGTACAACCTTTAATGATAAAATTGACAAGGTAAAGCATAACAAGATTGTCTGAATTTTTCAGTATACTTATTGTATGTCAATTTTTTCCCCAAGAATTCCTTCCTGAACATTCTGCACATCATTAGAAAGTTTTAAATTATAACTTTAATAATAAAGTGGAAAATCAGGTTTTGTTTTTATTTATACAATTATGAAGGCATTAACCATAGAGGCTTTGTTTTTTTAAAGAGACAGATCTCACTGTGTTACCCAGGCTAGAGGCAGTGGTGCAGTCGTAGCTCACTGCAGCCTCAGACTCCTTGACCCAAGTGATCCTGCTTCAGCCTCCCAAAGTGCTGGGATTATAGGTATGAGCCACTGTGCCAGACCCCACTTGAAAGTTTTGATGTGGAATTAGAGGTTTCAAAACCAAAATTTGATGCGGTAATTTGTACTAAGAAATCAACTCAAAACAATTTTTTTAATGTTGGGAAGAAGGATCAACTTCAATTTTAAACTGCCATTTCTTACCAGGGATTTTCTTATCATCAAGATAATGACGTTAATTACCATGAAGTAGACATACTTTGAGGGAAGACATAATATTATGATCTTATTTGTATTCATAGAATTCGTTTCTGATCTGTAGAAACTATGGACCTTTTCCTACACTTCTTAGGCTTATGCAGACCACTGTTCTTATCTGGGAAAGAGTAAGGCAGTTGTACTAGGCATCTGTTAACAATAGCAATGATTAAAGTTGGTAGAAGTAAATTCTCACATTTTGTACATTTTCACATAATGAATTAACAATATAATGATGTGAGTAAATAACTGTCACCTTTGAGTCACTTCTGCTATGTCTTTGTCTTACCTAAATTGAGTTTCTCTAGCGATATACCATCTTTTAGTGGTCTTAACCATTCCCATGGTTTTAAATATGCTCTTTAGATTAGTTAGCTTTCACTAGGATATGCTGAAGTAATATACAACCCAAATATCTTGTGGCATACATTCAGAGAAGTTTGTTTTTTGCTTACATGACTTGTCCTACAGTTCTGCAGTTGTTGGCTGGGACTGGGCTATAGCAGCTTTATTCTGTCTGGCTCTATTCCTTGTTTCTCAATCTAAGTTGAAGAATGACCCTTTTCTGGAACATCTTCCTGTGTCAGAGGAAAAAGAACAATGTCCAGTCTATAAAGTGTTTGTGAAACCTTTTGCCTAGACATGTGTACATCATGTCTGGTCACTTTGCATTGATGAAAGCAAGTCTCATGGTCAGACCCACACCTGAAAGTATGTTTTTCCTACATGGAAGCCTTAGAATTCACATGGCAGTGAGTAAGGATTTTCACCACTTCCCTGAAGATGGTTTTAGTCCATATTTTGACTGTTCCTACTGGTAAAAGTAGTATACATGTATAGATTTATCCCCCCTAGACGTAACATTTTTCTTGTTTTTTTTTTTTTTTTTTTAAATCAAATAGGATTTTCTACAAGGAATGTGTCTTACCCCTGACTGTGAAGGTGTCATTTCTAAGATTATCATCTTCAGCAGTGGTGGTCAAGTTAAATGTGAAGTAAGTAATAAAGGGGTTAAATAGATAACCAAAATGTTTACACCTTTTGAAACATGATTTGAATTCGTAGATGTCATGTAATTTGGATATTTTCCAGGAAAGAAGCAATTACTTCATTTAAGAAAATATAGGAAATACTTGGATGTGAGAATCCTTCATTGTAATGAAAGCATTTGTATATTCTTTTATTTTTTAATAGGAAAAGGAGGCTTTTATATCTTAGTTTTACTGTTTTACTCTTTTGATAACTTCATTTTCTTAATCCTGGTAAACTTTTGGGCATTAGTGGGTGTGCAGGTTTTTAGGGAAGGGGAAGAGCATCTTGAGGGATTACCTTTAACTTCTTGACATGGGAGTGGCAGGAGTGGGTAGTCGTAATAATATTTACACTTTATTAGATCATCTGCTTACTCTTAATTTTTTAAAATATTTTTCCTCAAGTGTGTCTACTCTCTTGTTCCTCTTCAGTAAATTATTTTGCTAAAGCTTTCTGGGCTTTTGTCTGGGTCAGAACATCATCACTGTTCTCTATCAAACTGAACATTATGTGTGCTTCTGAAATACTTGTCACTTGTGGTTTTGTGTTTTATGTCATGGGAGTATGAGACAAATTTTGGATGTCTTTGTTTTATTTAAAGTTTGAACACAAGGTCATAAAAGAAAAGGTTCCTCCAAGACCTATTCTGAAACAGAAATGTTCTAGGTAAGATTTTTAACAATCAGTGCTTTGATGATGTCTCTTAGAATATAATTCAGTTAAATGCAGATTTCTAAATTATGCCTTTTAAAAAATTGGCTGTGTATACATATATCCAAATAAGTGTTTTTTAGAAATGATTTTTATGGAAATTTAAAACTTAAAGAGAACTAGCCTAGAATGACTAAATACTAAAAACCTGATTCAGAATTATTTATCTAGTGGCTGAATTTACAAGTAAAATTAGAACATTTGATGTTGTGAAATTACATGTTTGATGAATAGATTTGGCATTTATATAAAAACTATATAGTTTGCTGTCTGTTGTTGAAACTTTAATTCCAAAAGCGTATTTTTCTTTTTATTTCTCTTCAATAAACATTTT
>NW_016811676.1:856354-881862 GCF_001698545.2 Rhinopithecus bieti
TGGTCCTGCTTCTTGTTTTCTTTCTAAGAAGTGATTATTTTTTAATATTTGTGACCAAGTAAAAGCAAAAGAAAAGAGGAACAGAATTATTTGTTGGAGAGAATTCATTGTAACCAGATCAACCAAATTATAGTGTTGTGGGTTATTATTGGGATGTGAAAACTATATTTTACTATGGGACCTTTCTTAGAAATGAGAGTTTACATGAATTATTTTGCAGAGTAATTTGTACTGTTTCTGTTTACCTTATGAAGTAACTTACATACATGGAAGTGACATCTACACAATCTGTAGACTGCATCCTTAGACATCACCTAATCATTGAGGTTCTTGTTTTCATGAAACAAGTACCCTTATTTTGACAATACTGACAGTTTCTTATATTGAATGGAAGATGTAGGCTGGGCTCTAATTAAAAAGGAAAACTTCTAATGTATTGCTTGGAAGATGGTTTCTACGATAGTCAAAGGAAAGCAGCTCATCGAGTTATCACTAATTGTAATTGTTTATCAGCCTAGAGAAACTAAGACTGAAAGAAGACAAAAAATTGAAGAGAAAGATCCAAAAAAAAGAAGCAAAAAAATTAGCACAAGAAAGAATGGAGGAGGACTTAAGAGAAAGTAATCCACCTAAAAACGAAGAGCAGAAAGGTATGCAGAAGCCAAAGCCATGATACGAATATTATACTTTCATTTAAAAGTATAAATAGAAGCATCTTTTGGGCCTTATGTTCATTGATATTGAAATGAAAATTTCAGTTACTAATTTAATATTATCACTGTCTTCTGTTACTCGAAGACAGAACTGGGTTGGTGTAAAGAGCACTGAAAAACCTTTCAGAGATTGTATTTTAACTTTCCTTGCTTAATGACTAAACATATTTATTGTATGTAAAGTTAAGGTAGTTGATGAAGCTGGGTTAGGATTGTTGAAGGAAGTGGCCATATTTTAGAGGAACTAAGTTTTATATGCTACATGAATGGTTCAGAATGAAGGGTATAAAATGCTTGCTTTTGATATGTTTATTTTAAGATGCACTTTCAATGTCTTTTCAAAAGTATTGTTAAATGTTTATATTTCTAATTAAAGTTTCTTGAGTTTAGTAAAACAATATAATCAAGCTGAATCATTTTATATTATGTAATTTTACATTATTTCTAAGTTTATATCATTGTGAATTAGTCCTATTTATCACTTTAACCATTGTTATTTATCCTTAGAAACTGTAGACAATGTTCAGCATTGTCAGTTCCTTGATGACAGAATTCTACAGTGTATAAAGCAGTATGCTGACAAAATCAAATCTGGCATACGGAATACAGCCACGCTTCTCAAAGAATTGCTTTCTTGGAAAGTTTTGAGCACAGAAGACTATACAACCTGTTTTTCTAGCAGAAATTTTCTAAATGAAGCAGTGGACTATGTTATTCGTCACTTGATTCAAGAAAAGAACAGAGTAAAAACAAGAATATTTCTGCATGTTTTGAGTGAGCTTAAAGAAGTGGAGCCCAAATTAGCCGCCTGGATCCAAAAACTTAATAGCTTTGGTATGTCCCTTTATATTCCAGAGCAATATACTTTAATAGGAAGGGGAAGTGTAGGTCTCTGAGTCATTTTCATTTTCTTGTCATATAATTTATAACTTTAAATGCAGGACTTTACATTTCTATGGTTAAGAATACTTTTCCAGTCCCAGCTACTTGGGAGGCTGAGGCAGGATGATTGCTTAAGCTCAGGAATTTGAGACCAACCTGGCAATGTTGCAAGACCTGTCTCTAAAAGAATTTTTTTAAAAAAGAACTAAATATATGAAGGCCTTTAAAAAACAAAAAAAAACTATTACATACACACACATACACCACAATTTTTAGGTTATTTTATAGGTAGGTTGTAGTATACTTTTTCAAAAGGTGCAATCTAAGGAAAGACCAGTCAGTAAAGAAATCCAGACCTATATTAGACTAAACTATTTGTAAATGTGTAGATGTGTGAATACTAGGCACAACCATGGTAAATAACGCATCCTGGAGTCTGCCCCTGCTCCGGAGCTGTGTTGAGAAGACAAATATATAATTCAGATTCTTTGAAGAAAAATTTAGAGGGAAGAGTGGATGAGACTTAATTGCTCAGGGTCACCTAGGGCAAATCTGTATCTAGAGATTAAGAGAAACATATCCTGGGGTTGGACTGAGCTGTGGTAAATCACAGGATTATATGACTCTGTACTGTGTTCTGACTTTAGTAACTTGGCTGGGAGAAGGGAAGAGTGAGCAAGCCCCTGCCTTCCCCAAAGCAGGCGCTTTGCCTAAGGCCATATAGGACTGAAGAAGGCAGCTGCAGATGCAGTTGTTGTGTGACACGAGGTAGGGATGCTTTGGGCACCTACCAGGGCACTATTTATCTTAGTGACTGGATAGCACCTGGCCTAGCACAATAGTTTATTCAGTTGGCAGCTATTAGGTAAAAGGCTAAAGGAAGCCACAGGAAAAAGACAGGGCCTTTAGCAGCAGACCACAGAGTGGGGCCTGCCAAGCCTCTGCCAGCCGTCCCCAATGTTTAGAAACATGGGGCTATTAGAATTCTAGGGTTTCAGAGAAGATATTCGTCAGTTTCTGCCAGAAGAGACAATGTAAGATGGCAGCAAGCTTGGCATAGTTAGACAGCTGAACATGCCTGCTTTGAGCATAGATCCTCATGGATTTGTGATCCCGGAAAGTTATTTTTAAGTGACAAGATTGTCACTAGTGAATATCAAGTAAGCACATTATAAAGTTATTGCTTGCTTTAACATGCTTTAGGAAATACTCAGGACTGGAGAAGTAGGTTTGCCTGGGTTATGCTACACGGTCAAGACTGCCAGCCATTGTTCATTCAGGTAAATGCAGCACTTGAGCCCTCCAGCTCACTGGCAGGAAAGGGTGAACATGTCTTTTGATATAAACTATGTTTATTCTGAAGATTAAAGGTATCATTTTAATAAGGATATATGTATACTATTTAAAGTAGCAATTTTTATTTGAAGTTGTGAAATGAGTTCAAGCATGTTAATTAGTAAGGCTGTTACTGCAGTCCTGAGGTAAAATGCACACTTACTTAAATAAGAAGTAAAGCAGTTTTCATTTCCTGGAATTTTACTTCTCATAAAACGTCTGTTGGGTGGACTTATATCGTGCACATATTTAACATAAGAGAGGTCAGTTTTTATGTTCAGCAAAAGATGAAGAGAGGAAAAGAGAGAGGAAAGGAGGGAGGGAGAGAGAAGTAATAGAACACTAGTGAGATAAATTTAACATTTCAATAGTGAACACTGCCTGCCTGCATTCCCCTCACTGAGCACAAGCTCTTGACGTGGATGGGGAATGGGCGTGTGCTGTTTCTTCACTGGGCTCTCATAAATCTTTTACTGTGTGAGTATTCTACATGGTCCCTGATTGTGGTGTTCAAGGATCCTAATTTTCCTGCAATATGATCTCTGCAAGCTAACTCTTTAATCCGGAAGCGAGCAGTCTAGGGTAATTTTGACTGAGCAATCTCTGCTTCATTTATTGACTTCATTTGTTGACTGAGGCCCTTGGAAGAAGTGGCCGTTTTGTATTAGAGGCACGATGGAGAAATTGGACAGAGCTCCTTTTTTCTTTTTGGTAGCCGTTCATCAGGAGTGGGGCTTCACTGTCGCTTCAGTAGGAGTGTGTATGAGATTGCAGTCACCCTTCACTGTCGCTTCAGTAGGAGTGTGTATGAGATTGCAGTCACCCTTCACTGTCGCTTCAGTAGGAGTGTGTATGAGATTGCAGTCACCCTTCACTGTCGCTTCAGTAGGAGTGTGTATGAGATTGCAGTCACCCTTCACTGTCGCTTCAGTAGGAGTGTGTATGAGATTGCAGTCACCCTTCACTGTCGCTTCAGTAGGAGTGTGTATGAGATTGCAGTCACCCTTCACTGTCGCTTCAGTAGGAGTGTGTATGAGATTGCAGTCACCCTTCACTGTCGCTTCAGTAGGAGTGTGTATGAGATTGCAGTCACCCTTCACTGTCGCTTCAGTAGGAGTGTGTATGAGATTGCAGTCACCCTTCACTGTCGCTTCAGTAGGAGTGTGTATGAGATTGCAGTCACCCTTCACTGTCGCTTCAGTAGGAGTGTGTATGAGATTGCAGTCACCCTTCACTGTCGCTTCAGTAGGAGTGTGTATGAGATTGCAGTCACCCTTCACTGTCGCTTCAGTAGGAGTGTGTATGAGATTGCAGTCACCCTTCACTGTCGCTTCAGTAGGAGTGTGTATGAGATTGCAGTCACCCTTCACTGTCGCTTCAGTAGGAGTGTGTATGAGATTGCAGTCACCCTTCACTGTCGCTTCAGTAGGAGTGTGTATGAGATTGCAGTCACCCTTCACTGTCGCTTCAGTAGGAGTGTGTATGAGATTGCAGTCACCCTGTTTTCTACTTTGGAGAGTGGAGAATAAAAGTAGGCAAACTGACCACCTTGATTTTTTGTAGAGGAGGGTGAGGACCCACATTTTGGGGAATAAGGAGCAGTTACTTTAGGTGTTGGGGAATGGGTTTACCCATTTCCTCTTTTAGACACATTTGGGAAGATTTTGCATATTGTTGATGTTTTGTTAGTGTGGGATCCATATAAAGAAACATAAAATCTTGCTAGTTTATACTAATTGGAATGAAAGTCATTATGAATTCGTGAAAACATTGTTTGGGTTTTTTTTTTTTTAGAGAGAGGATCTTGCCCCATCACCCAGGCTGGAGTGCAGTGGCGCCATCATAGCTCACTGTAGCCTTGAAGTCCTGGGTTCAAGCAATCCCCCCACCTCAGCCTCCCAAGTAGCTGGGACTGCAGGCATTTGCCACCATGCCTGGCTAATTTTTTTTTTTTTTTTTTTAGAGATAGGGGTCTTGCTATGTTGCCAGGGCTGGTATTGAACTCCTGGCCTCAAGTGATCTTTCAGCCTTGGCCTCCCAAAGTGCTGGGGTTACAGGCCTAAACCACCATACCTGGCCTCATTGTTATATTTTTAAAGAAATTTAATGCCATACTTTCATCTCCTAGGTCTAATAAATGTAACTATGATAGTAGAAAGCTTTGGTCCACATTATTCAAATCTAATAGACAAGAATTATTATAATTAGTCTAACAATGTTAAATGGTGTTTCTAAAATGCCTAATAGCTTGAACGAATCTGTTCTCAACTATTTAAATGTTTTTGCTGAGAATTTAAGCAAACTATAGTCAGCTGCTTTCAGAGATGTGAGACTGAATGTGATTTTACAGTAAATAATTTCCCTCCTCTTCTGATTTGGGTTTTGTTTTTATTACAGGCTTAGATGCCACAGGACCTTTCTTTTCTCGTTATGGAGCATCTCTTAAACAGCTTGATTTTAGTATCATGACTTTCCTCTGGCATGAGAAATATGGTCACAAACTAGCCTCTATAGAAGGAAAGCAACTTGATTATTTCTCTGAGCCAACATCATTGAAGGAAGCCCGTTGTTTAATATGGCTGCTAGAAGAACACAGAGACAAGTTCCCAGCATTGCATAGTGCTTTAGATGAATTCTTTGATATAATGGGTATGTGGACTGAATTTAGATTTATATTACATTTAACCTTAAGGGGAAAAAAATCTGTGAAGGACCTAGCTTGTTTAAATACATAACAAAGAAAATAGTGAAAATTATTATGGTACAACCAGTTTATGTGGGGAAGTTAGGGATTAACAGTAGCAATTTTTTTATATCATAAAGCTTTTTTACTTTATCAGTTAAAGAGATACTCAGATGTGGGTATGTTATGCTAACAATACATAATATTCTGCCTGTCTTAGATATTTTCACAGCATCATGGGAAAGATTGCATGTTACATTGACAGAATCTATTAGCAAGTGGTTTGATTTGTAGCATTTTAGAAAACATTGGCCTGCAGAAGTAGGTGATGTTTGCAAAATCTAGAATGGATGCCCCATGTTTTAATGGGAAGAGCCTAGAACTAGGGGTCAGGAAAAGTAGGTTATGGCACAGCTTCTTCCTTAGTTTAGTTCATTAAAAACCTTGTGGGCCCAGTGATGGGTGTTGAGAAGGAATTCAGAAATGCTTACACTTGTCTCTGCCCTTGAGGACCTTGTGTTCTAGAAAAGAGAATAAGAAACATGCACCAATAACAGTAACATGGTAGTAAGCTCAATACAGGAGGGCCAGAGAAAGTGTCAAGGGCATCAAAGGAAGGACCCAACACTTTCTTTCTCCCTGGGAGAGAGGAAAGCTGTGGTGCAGGGGTAGAGTCTCAGATGGGCTATGAATGTGAAAGTGGAGTTAGAAAGCTGGGTGTCAGGGCTTATTTGGAATTGGGGGGCCTATTTGGGTAACGGCATGGATTCCAGCTTGAACTAACTAGCTAGCTAGCAGCTAATTCCTTCTCTTCTCTTAGATCTTAATTTCCTCATATTAAAATGAGATAATTTGGAGGCAGTGACTTGTGTGGTCCTGTTTTACTTAAAAATTCTCATATTCCTAGATTCTAAATAATAATTTCTTACCTTTCATGCTACATAAACATGTTATGATAATCCCCAAATCCCTCAGAATCAGAAGTCTCCTCTATGTATTGTTAGGAGTTAGACTTTTAAATGTCATGCTGTTTGTTTTAAAGAGTACATTAAAAGGTCCGGCCTTGTACGATGGTGTCACAGATGATAAAGTTCCAATGCAGTATAAGGAAGCGGAAAGCTTACTTTTGACAACAAAAGTTCTTAGAAAAGAGCACACTCAAATACAGATGGCTTTATCTTTTCAGGATACTGCTTCATGACTGAAGGTGACATGCTACTTGATAGCCTGAATTTATTACCATCAGTTTGCTGCTGCTGGTAATAAAATGCTGTCCCAGGACTGAGGTTACAAAATCTGATGCATGTTTGGATCACAAAACAAGACAACTAAAAAGGACACAGTTCCCTCTCAGCATACACTTGTCCTTTAACTTGTGTTCTCTACATATAAAACACAGCACTTCCAGCTGCTACTGTTTCTCTGTTTCTAGTCATGAGGTCAGAAGCCACTAACCAAATTATTGGCAATCCCAATGGATTCTCAAGTCCAGTAGCTCTGCCTTCCACCTTCACCCCAAACATTTTCAGTTTCATCTCCTCATTTAAAGGAATGCTTATATTTCTTAAAACTTTTCAAAATCCACTGATTTTGTAGATTAGAGTGTTCGACAGTGTCACTAGTACTGTGATAACTGAGAGCCCCGACTTTTCCCCTGGCCTCTTCATGCATGATTCCCTAGGGTATTTCTGTGAGACAGCCAAAGAACCCCTTGAAGCAGTATGACTGAACCCACCTATCACATCTTCAAAGATCTGTTTTTCCTTAATTTATCTCAGTCATTAACATCGTATATCTAGTTTTTAAACGGGAAACTCTGTAATTAGTCTCAATTCTTTGTTTTCGGTATTAAGAGTATAACTTGTTTGTCATCAATCCAAATGAGCTTTGTCCTTGATCTATCCTTTGCTGTCCACCCCACTTCTTCCCAAGGCCAGGACCTTAGTTGTCTTCCATAGTTAGACTACTGTAGTAGCCTCCAAACTGGACTCCATGCCTCTAGACTCTCCCACTCTTCCATCTTCCCCTTATATTGTAGGTAGTGACTCTTCTAGAACATCTCTCTGATTCTTTTAACTCTTCAATCTGGGAAACATTTGTTTAGTTTTACTTACAAATTAAGTTCACATCATCTGGGGTCTGGGTTCATCATCATCCTCTGTCTCTGAGCACACACCCCACTTCTGACTGTGCCCAAACCTGCCTTGTGCTTTCCTGACTCCTGTCTTTGTTCATGTAGTTCCCCCAGCCATGCCCCACCCCTTTGCTTGTTCATTTCCAGAGTAACTTAAATGTCCCCTCTTCCTCAGAGTCCTCCTTGCCCCTCCTGTGGGCCTCTCCCATGCAGACTGCAGACTTGAGTCCTTCGTGAGCTTTGTTGCCTTGTGTTTCATGTGGTACTTAGCATGCTGGGTTACAGGTGTTTGTCTGTTTGTCTTTCTGGCAGTGGAGCAGGAGTTCATCAATGGCAGGGACTGTCTTGGGCATCTCTATTCCCAGCACCAGCATAGATGGCACCTAGAAGGCACTCACATTATGCTGAATCCGATTGAAGTTCTTTGGTTCTTTGTAGTTGGTTTCCTGTTTAGTCAGCCATTTTGCCCTTGGTTTCTAAGCCACACTTGTGTCAAAGCCTATTAAAGAATAGAACATGGCCTGTGCCAGTAGTCTCAGGAGTTGTTCGAAGGCTTTAGTGTATTATATGGAAATGTAAATATTTAGTTTCCTCACAAAACTATATATTCCTGCAGACAGCCGCTGTACTGTGTTAAGGAAACAAGACAGTGGTGACGCACTGGTAAGTTACTTGATCACTTGAAATCTTATGTTCTAATCTATGTTAAACCGAGGATGAGAGGGGGACCCAGGCCGGTGTTTATTGACATCACAGCCAGTATTCAAGAACCACATTAAAAGGACGTCTGGGTAGTACGTACTATTTCATTAGAAAGTCACTGCCAGTCTTCCCGGAATTGGAGCAATAATCAGCAAACTATGAGGCTTAAATTAGACAATTTCCATGAAGTTTCAGAGCTGATAAACATTAATATTCTAATTAAGAAAGGAAGAGTTCTTCATCTCCTGGCATAAAAATGAAAAGTTATCTTTAATAACTAAAGTTTTAATTTTTGCTCTAGAAGGAAAACAAAGGGACTTCGTTTTGAGTGGCTCTAAATTGAGTTTAAGTTAAAACAGTTCCAGAGTTGTCTTCCTTAGTAGTTTGCAGTTGCCTTTTATTCATTCTTCAGAAATTCTTCAGTTTAGGAAAGTGAGTAAATAGAGAAAAGCACAGCATTGTGGCAGTTTTCAAAGAGAAAGATGCCCGTTTACTGATTTTCAGGAGCAAATCATCTATCTATATGAAATTTTATCTTAATCTGCTCCATCAAATATTGCCCGGCTAAGCAGGGAAACACAGCTGATATACCCCATAAGGAGCTGAAGGCTTCGTTATTCACTGTTTGTGCCCCAGTGTGTGGTCAGGTGCAGAATGTCTAGTGTGGCTTAGTGAAAGAAATACATTAATAATAAAAATACTATTATAGCGTATAACTGGAATTACTTAAAAGTCTGATTAATTACTTGAAACAACATTCCAACCCTGTGGAAAATAAGATAAAAATGTTGGAACAATTTAATTTTAGTTATAACATTAGGTATTACTAAATTTTGCTTGTTTTCTATTATAAATCATAGCACTTTGGCTGATACACTGTAGTGTTATTTTTGTTAAACATTTTATGTACATTTAACTTATGGCTAGTCTGTGAAAACCAATATGGTTTCTTTATGTTGAGATTCATAATGCTGTTGTTTGAGTGTTCACTGCTTTTCCCCCCATTTTTTAGTTTAGTTCTACCAAGGTGAAAACAAAGGCAAGAAAAGAAGCCAAAGGATTCAAAGGTACGGAGTATTTTCTGTATTAATTCTTGTCTAAACTCTCCAAAATAGTTGGACATATAAATTAGAATTGAGCAATTCTTCGGATATTTTGAAACATTTGTAGAGAAAGACTTTCTAGGAATTAAAGATGTTTTGGCAGTCTTCTACATTTTGAAGAAATTTCAGGTTCATATTGTGTAATAGCAAGTTTTGAGACTCATATTCTTTATTGACCTTTTTATTTTTTAGATGTTTCTGAGTAAAAAAAAAATTGCCATAATGTCCCTAAAAATAAATAAGTCTCAAAAAATAGATAACATATTTAAACTAAAAATGATGAATACTAATCATTATGACTGTCCCAGGATTGATAGAATCCCTTCCTTCCTCTCACCAAAGGGTCTCCTCCAAGCCCGTGAGATAAGTAGGGCATTTTATTTTATTTTGAGACAGGGTCTCCTTCTCTCACCCAGGCTGGAGAGCAGTGGTGCAGTGACAGCTCACTGCAGCCTCAAACTCCCAGGCTCAAGTGATCCTCCCACCTCAGCCTCCTGAGTAGCTGGAATGACAGGTGCATGCCACCATGCCCAGCTAATTTTTTGTAGAGATGGGGTTTTGCTATATTACCCAGGCTAGTCTAGAACTCCTGGGTTCAAGCGATCTGCCCACCTTGGCCTTACAGGTGTGAACTACTGTGCCAGAGTAGAGCACAATTTTTAAGTCTTTGGTGGATTCTTCATGGCTCTTGTGTATGTGGGGAGCAGAAAGGGGGATGGAGTGAGAGAGAGCAAGTCTTCAAAAGATGAGAAGAGCTAAGGAGATCCAATACAACTTTTATTTTTATCTTTGACTATATGTATTTAGTTTAGGTAAAATGGGAGTTTAAACTGAGTAACATCTAAATTTTTTTGGAGCATTGGAAACTATCCTAAATGTTAATTTGAGCTTATTTTTGGTTGTTGAAACTTTTATTACTGTGTATTCCTGTTTGTAAGAAAATTTGGATAGATCTTATATATTAGCAATTTGTATGTGTGTTTATATAAGCATTCATCAATTTTAATGTTTTTTTTTTCTTTAATGGAATTTTAAGGTAGAAAATCATTGTCATTTTTCTGTCTTTTAAACCAGCCTATGTTAGTTGGGTCTGGAACAACTTCAGTAACTCCAAATAATGATGTCATCACTTCAAGTGAAGACCATACGTAAGTATAATTTTTAAATTTTTGCTTCATTTTAACTCAAATGTCTTTACTTAATAAGTTGTGTTAATTTAATGTATATAAACTTGTGTTTTATTTCCCTAACTTTCCTTTCTAAAGCTGTGCCTCTGACAGCCTGATGTAATTATATCTTGATTACATTTACATAGCATGGCTAGAAGGCATTAAGAATTCATTCAAACTGTGTCACAATACTGGTAACGTTCATTCACTAAGTACATACTAAGTACATACTAAGTACATACATTCACTAACACAATACTGGTAACGTTCATTCACTAAGTACATATTGAGAACCTACCAAGTGCAAGGCTCTGTGGGAAAATCATGGAAAAATGTCTAGAAATTATTCTTTAAAATAGTCAATAAAGAGAATGTCCTGTTAATACTTACTAGCATTTTTGCTGTAATAAAGAGGAAGCTGTTTTGGGAGCTGTGTATGATGTTATGGTTTCACCTTATATATTAGTGATTTTCAATGCCATCTTGTTGTCGAAACTGAGTTTTCAGGAAACAAATATTTAAGAAATAAAACTAGTGAGTAGCAGTAACCCATATTCCTTTATGAACCAAAAATGTACAACATGGTTTCTTTTCACATTTCTTAAAGGAGTTATCAGAACAGTTAAAAATTTACGTGGTCGTTTTCATGGATTCCTTAAGTAGGGTAATTGTTTTAAGTTAAAATAATAGCCTGTCTTAGTCAGTTTGTGCTGCTATAACAATATACCATAAACTGGGAGGCTTACACACGGAAATTTATTCCTCACAGTTCTGGAGGCTGGGAAGTCCAAGATCAAGGTACTGGCAGATTCAGTGTGTGGTGAGGGCCTGCTTTCTGGTTCATAGATGGTGCCTTCTCACTGTGTTTTCTCATAGTGGAAGGGACAAGGCAACTCTCTGGGGCCTCTTTTATAAGGGCACTAAGTCCATTCATGGGGGCAGAGCCTAATTACCTCCCAAAGAGTCCACATCCTAACACCATCACATTGGTGATTAGGTTTCAACATGTGAATTTTGCAGGAACATAAACATTTAGACCATAGCATAGCCTTTACTGAGATTGTTATGTATCAGACATTGTTTTAGGGGGTTTACATACATAAACTCTTTCAATCCACTTATCCCGCCTAGGAGGTAAGTGCTATTATATTTTGTCCAGTGTACAGATAAGGAAACTCTGAGGCACACTGCAGAACGACTTGCCCAAGAACACAAAGCTTATAAATAGCAGAGCTGGGATTTAAGTCATGCAGCCTGGTTTTAGAGTCCACACTCAAACTACTACATCTTTTTAGAGTGCTAACATCTTATATTTAAAAAAAACTTTTGTTCAGATGGAGTTTTGCTCTTGTTGCCCAGACTGGAGTGCAATGGCGTGATCTCAGCTCACCACAACCTCCACCTCCCGGGTTCAAGCACTTCTCCTGCCTCAGCCTCCTGAGTAGTTGGGATTACAGCCATGCGCCACGATGCCTGGCTAATTTTGTGTTTTTATTAGGGACAGGGTTTCTCCATGTTGGTCAGGCTGATCTTGAACTCCTGACCTCAAGTGATCCGCCCACCATGGCCTCCCACAGTGCTGGGATTACAGGCATGAGCCACTGCACCCGGCCTAAAAAAACCTTTTATTAATACCATTTACCAGTCTCAGTCTCACTTTAACTTACTTAATAGCAGTTGTAATATAGTCTTCATTTGTCTTTCAATCATTTAACAAGTTATAGTTAATGCAACATTTTTTTAAAATATGGAGTTTTAAGAATTTTGCTCTTTGGAGCAAGACTAAATAATTGAAAGTGCTTACTTAGATTGTCAGATATGATATTTCTTGCCCATAACTGTGGAAGGGTAACTTATCTACACTAAGTTCCCTGGTGCTATTTTTTTGCAACATAGAGCTGAGTAATATATTGCCATTATTGTGTTTATTTCAATTAAACATTCTTCTGGTTAAATAATAAACCAAAAGTTTATCTTTCACAAAACTGGGTGTTTTTTTGTTGTTATTTACCAGCAATCGAAATTCAGATTCTGCAGGCCCATTTGCAGTGCCTGACCATCTTCGGCAAGATGTAGAGGAATTTGAAGCTCTCTATGACCAACACAGTAACAAATATGTTGTCCGCAATAAGAAGCTATGGGACATGAACCCAAAACAAAAATGTTCAACTCTGTATGAGTAAGTGGGTTGAAATTTTCACAATCATTATTTTATACTGAGGCTGCCAATTAAAGATCAAGAAGTTGTTTAATTTGTGCCTGTTTTTAGAGATTTTGCCACATTTTACACAAAGTTAATTTAGGGCTTTTTTTTTTTATTTTGAGACAGAGTCTTGCTGCGTCACACGGGCTGGAGTGCAGTGGTGCAATCTCTGCTCACCACAGCCTGTGCCTCTCAGGTTCGGGTGATTCTCATGCCTCAGCCTCCTGAGTGGCTGAGATTACAGGCTTGCACCACCATGCCTGGCTAATTTTTGTATTTTCAGTAGAGAAGGGGTTTCACCATGTTGGCCAGGCAGGTCTCCAGCTCCTGGCCTCAAGTGATCTGTGTGCCTCGGCCTTCCAAAATGGTGAGATTATAGGCATGAACCACCTCGCCCCGCTCTGAGGATTTTTAATTATTAAATTTAGAGTCCTAATGATTATTGATTTTGTCAGTCTGAGCTACTAGATCGATATTGAGTGGGGTGGATAGAACAAGTAAAAAAATCAGGAAAATCTGAGAAATAGCTTACCATTTTGAGCTTTGTGTTATTAAATAGTGCATGAGGCCTTCCTTTTAAGAAAATAAATCAAGGGCTGAGGTCTGTAATAGAGCATTAATTTAAAAGCCAACTCTTCTCCTGGAAGTCCTGTCAGTAGCATATCCACCATATGGCCCTTTCTTCTGTTTTCCTCCATTGCATCATTCCTGTTTAGTTCTGTGCTCTTAGATCCTTCTTCATAATTTTTCTTTGGAGTTGAAATGCTGAGCAAATCATACTTCCAGAGAACTCTTGAGTGACAGTGTGGAAACAACTGTAAAATTATACTGTTATTTCTTAAAATATGCTAGAATTTGCCTCAGACATCCAAAAGCAAAGCTAAAGTATGTAGTTTTCAGTATTTACTGTACACAAATTCAAATAGGATTTGTTTTGGATTCGATTTTCTCTTTTGATTTAAAATTCTTATTAGCATTATTATCTTTCCTGAATAAATTTTATTTTTTTATTGTTTTAGAATAAATTGTATAATTACATAGTTGAAAGTTATAAAATAACTTTGATTTCATTTTGCTTTCCCTCACTCCCAGAAACGTTTTAAATGATCATTTTCTAGGAGGTATACAAAATTTTCTGTATAGTATCATTGATTGCAGTTAACCTTATGTTTGTTATATTTGTTGTTGGGGAAAGGTTGAGATCAGTGAAAAGTGAAACAGTGTTTTCCTTTGGGAGAATAAAAGTTTTTTATTTATAGACGTATTCAAGTACTTCCTTATAGTAACTCATGTAAATGTAAATTTTTTCCAAGTTACTTCTCTCAGTTTTGGAGGAGCATGGTCCCTTGGACATGAGTAACAAGATGTTCTCTGAAGAATATGAGTTTTTCCCAGAAGAAACTCGACAGATACTAGAAAAAGCAGGAGGTTTAAAACCTTTTCTCTTGGGATGTCCTCGTTTTGTTGTGATTGACAACTGTATTGCATTGAAGAAAGTTGCATCACGGCTTAAGAAAAAAAGGAAGAAGAAAAACATTAAAACAAAAGTAGAAGAAATTTCAAAAGCAGGAGAGTATTTACAAGTTAAACTACCTCTGAATCCAGCTGCTAGGGAATTTAAACCAGATGTAAAGTCTACACCAGTGTCAGATTCATCTTCAGCACCAGCTTCTGAAGATGTAAAACCCAAACCTGTGTCTGCAAATTCTCCTGAGCCAGCTTGTGAAGATGTGAGGGCCAAACCAGTAGCCGACAATTCTTCTAGACAAGTTTCTGAGGATGGGAAACCCAAAGGGGCCTCTTCCAATTCTCCCACACCAGGCTCTGAGGATGCAAATTACAAGCGAGTCTCCTCTAACTCCCCCAGACCGGTTCTTGAGGATGTGAAACCAACTTATTGGGCTCAATCCCATTTGGTCACAGGATACTGTACGTATCTTCCTTTCCAGAGATTTGATATCACCCAGACACCGGCAGCATACATAAACGTGTTACCAGGTTTGCCCCAGTACACCAGCATATATACACCCTTGGCCAGCCTTTCTCCTGAATATCAGCTACCAAGATCAGTACCAGTGGTGCCGTCTTTTGTGGCCAATGACAGAGCAGATAAAAATGCTGCTGCCTATTTTGAGGGTCATCATTTGAAAGCTGAGAATGCTGTTGGTCACCAGATTGCCTCTGAAACACAGATCCTTGAAGACTCTTTGGGAATATCTGTAAAGTCACACTGCAGCACAGGTGATGCTCATACAGTCCTGAGTGAGTCTAACAGAAATGATGGGCACTGTGGAAATTCTAACAACAAATGTGAAGTAATTCCAGAAAGCACCAGTGCAGTAACAAACATTCCACACGTGCAGATGGTTGCCATACAGGTAAGAGTTAAATAGAAAAGTCTTCTTAATACTGAAGTTAAATTTTCCTTTTCATTTTTTCATTGCTGTTATATTTACAAGAATCCTTAAAGTTGATTGACTTTATAATGATTACTGAAGCTTTTGCCTGAAAATATTTTTAAAATATGAACTATTTTGCAAGGTGTGCCAGGTAATCTTCTCAGAAAGAAGCTTGGGTCCAGTAAATAATACCCATCTTTGCTACTGAAATTCTGCGCACATTGAGAAATAAGACAGCAGGTGGAGCCAAAACGTCATCCTAAGAATTAATAAAGGGACTGGAGGAGAAGGTGGCTGTTTGTAGAAAAGTCAAGTGCTGGCTGGCTGTGTAGCCTGTATCACAGTGCCTTACCTGCCAGTTACAGGAGGGCCCACTTGGAGGCCTTCCAGTGTGGGGTGCCTGCCCCATAGGACTTACCACGTGGAGGAGGAAGGGAAAATGTGCTGGCAGCTACTCAGAAAGAAAGAGAAGGAAAAAGGAAGACCCTGATCTACATGTGCCCAGCTTCTCCTGTCAAACCAGGGGAGGAATGAGAAAAAAAGAGACAGCCAGATAGAAACAAGAGAGATGTGTATGAGTTCCTTCCTAACAAGAGATGAAATCAAGATTCTCCTATGATTGCCTTTATAGGGTATGAATTCATTAAATCCTTATTGAATTGCCCCACTCCTCATTATGTTTTCTAGGAAGCTTTGAAAAAAATAGGTTAAGAGCAATGGATCATAATCATTTTCAGTTATACTAATTCTAAATAATTTTCCTAATATACATGTTTATAGAAAGTATGGAACATGATCTAAATGGAAAAAAAACCTTGAAAAAATTGTGGGTGTATTTTAAAGTGTTATTACTTGATGGGCTTTACTAGAGCAATTGAGATAAAGTGAATTTTAATTTTTTGTTTTGCCCACAGGTATCTTGGAACATAATACACCAAGAAGTCAATACTGAGCCATATAATCCTTTTGAGGAACAACAAGTGAGTCAAAATTGTGTTAAACTGTTTAAAGGTTTAGTTTTCATTAATTTATCCAGATGGAATGATAAACTAGAACTATTTTGGAGTCAGCTTTTTCCACACAAAGTTATCATGGAATAAGCTTGAGAACATAACAAAAAAAGATTTTGTTTTCATTGTTGAAATTTGAGAAGGGAAGGAAAAGGTAAATTTTTTCCAGCATATTTATTTCAAATTATAACAGCGTTATTGTTTCATTATTTTAAATTTTATTTTATTTATTTTATTTTAATTATTTTTGGGACAGGGTCTCGCTGTCACCCAGGCTGGTCAGCTTTATTGTTTTAACTGGCATAATGAGCATGTAATAATTTATAAGTAAGCTTATTCATGTGAATAATACAGAAAGATATAAAGACCTTCTCTACTATAATAAGGATTCAGTTAGAAAACCTACTAATATAATTTACTTCATTAATATGCATCATAAGAGAAAAGTTGTCTTATCAACTCAAAGTTACTGAAAAGGTATTGGATAAAATCCAGGTCACTGTCTTGACCAAAACTAGTAAGAAAATGGGAATTGATGAATATTTCTCAAGATGCTAATATTTTAAGCCAAAAGCCATCATCTTGCTTAATGGTAAAGCCTTACCATTAATATTTATTATTATTCTGGGTATATTAACTGAGAAAGCAGGTATGAGAAAGAAAGAAGACAGAAAAGAGAAGTGACTATCATTATTTACAGAGGCTAAGACTGTGTAGCAGGAAAATCCAAAATGATCAACTGAAAACCTGTACTAACCTCTATAAACCTATACTTGTATATAAAAATATATACAAACAGTTACCTGTTAGAAAGTATGTTGAAAGAAAGTATTTTCAATACCAAAAAAAGAGATAAAATACTTAAATGTATATAAAGAAAATTTTTAAATGCTACGGAGAGACACATAGAAGCCTTAAATGAAAAGATATTTCCTGTACTTGGATAAGAACACCTAATTTGATAATGAGATTGGTTCTCCCTAAAGCTTTTTAAAATTTAACACAATCCTAGTATATACATGAACAGGTCTAATTAGTTGTGTATATTGCTGTATATATAACAACTTTAAAACTAGTGGCTTAAAACAGTAAATATTTCACAATTGTGAAATCTCACAATTTCGCTCTAAGTCAGGAATTCAGGAGCAGTTTAGGTGGATGGTTCTGGAGATTCTCACATGGCTAGCCAAGATGTTGACCAGGGCTCGGTCATCTGTGGGAGTAACTGGGGCCAGAGGTTCTACTCCCAAGATAGCTCACTCACATGGCTGGCAAGTGGGTGTTGGCAGTTGCCAGGAAGCTTCAGTTCCTTGCCTTGTGGACCTCCACCTAGCCCCGCTTGACCTCATGGGGCTGGCTTTTCCCAGAGTGTGTGATCCCAGGCAGAAGCTGCAGTGCTTTAGGAAGTCACAAATCATCACTTCTGCTGTATTCTCTTGGTCACATAGACCAATCCACCAACCCTGATACATGGTAGGAGAGGTCTATACAAGGCTGTGACTACCAAGAGGCTTGGTTACTGCACAGGATTAATTTGAAATTAGACAAATTGATTTTAAACTTCATATGTAAAAATGAATATCAAGAATGGGTATGGAAGAGAAACTGTAAGAAAAGGAGTTGTGCAACGAAATATCAAAACACAATATAAATCTATCTGTCTTACCACATACATAGACCATTAATATGAGAGTACCTGGCCAATATGTTGAAACCCTGTCTCTACTAAAAATACAAAAATTAGCCAGGTGTGTTGGCTCACCTGTAATCCCAGCTACTTGGGAGGCTGAGGTAGGATAATTGCTTGAATCCGAGAGGCAGAAGTTGCAGTGAGCCAAGATCACACCACTGCACTCCAGCTTAGGTGACAGAGTGAGACTCCATCTCAATCAATCAATCAATCAAGATGGTAAATTGGCTGGGCGCGGTGGTTCATGCCTGTAATCCCAGCACTTTGGGAGGCTGAGGTGGGTGGATCACGAGGTTAGGAGTTTGAGACCAGCCTGGCCAACATAGTAAAACCCCATCTCTACTAAAAATTAAAAAAAATTAGCTGGCGTGGTGGTGGGCACCTGTAATCCCAGCTACTTGGGAGGCTGAGGCAGGAGAATCGCTTGAACCCAGGAAGCAGAGGTTGCAGTGAGCCAAGACTGCACCACTGCACTATAGCCTGGGCAACAGTGCGAGACTCTGTCTCAAAAAAAAAAAAAAAAACCAAAGATGGCAGATTACCAGTGAGCAAAAATTGGATTCTTAAATACATAGGAGAAATGGATTGCCATCTAAAAAAAAATCAGTCTTGGTCCGTACCTCAATTCCTTATACCACAATAAGTTCCAGGCAGATTAAAGATTTTAGCATAAAAAATGGACCTATAAAAGTATCCAGGAAAAAAATGAAAATTTTTTTATAAGATCAGTAAACAGCATGGGAAAAAAGTATGTTTATATACCTATACACATGCATGTAATGTGTATATCCTATATGCATAGCATATGTATAAGAACAAATTATATATACACATACACATGTCAAAGCACAGATGACAAACAAGGAAAATTGTGTGCAGTGTGAAACAGATAAAGAACTAATTTCCTTAACATACAGAGTTTCTATAAATCAGTAAGGATAAGATTAACAGCGTATCACAAAGATGAGAATGGATGTGAATAGACAATTCACAATGAAAGAAATACAGATGATTTTTAAACATATAAACAGATGCCCACCCCACTTGAAATAAGAAAAGCAACCATTCACATTTTGAAAGATAGTGAAACTGAAATTTCTGGGAAGGCAGTTAGGAATCGATCTGCACTAATATGTATAGAGAGAGACCAGTGAGCCAAGGGGATTCGTGTGTTTGTTTAGTCTGTATTTGAATCAGCAGAAAATTGAATACAATCTAAACCTCCATCAATAGCAGACTAGTTAAATTATGATATACCTATAAAATGAAATATTATGGGGTCATTTAAAAAACAGTTCTATAGTTAGATATGGAATGATTGACAAGATCAATGTCTAGTTAAGTAGGAGGAAGGTCAGAACTTGTGTTTCCTGCTGCTGTTTGTACAAATAGCATTTAGTTGTTGCTAATGATAAAAATAATATATAGAGTTCTTAAATTTTTTAAATGAATAATACCAAAATTATGAAAGAAAATTGAAAATCATCTACCTTCCCATCACTCATGTTAATATTTTGATGTGTAGCCTTCCAGGATGTTTGAACATTTACATATAATTAAACAATAGTTTTTAAAAGATGGGATCACAGCATATATATTGTATTTGAAATTTGCAACCTTTAATTAATATATTGTAGACTTGTTTCCATATCAGTAAATATGATTTATAGCATCATTTTAAACGGATACTTGGTTTTCCATTTTATTAATGTGTGATAATTTATTTGACCAATTTCTTGTTGAACATTTAGATTGTGTCAGCTTTTTATGTTCACAAACAGTCCTATAGTGAACGTTTTGGCCTGTTTACTGTTGTTGAGGTCTTATGCTGTGCTTAGCTTTAAACAAGGTAGGCTCTATTGTTTAATGAGTCAGTGCTTTTGACTCTCAAATGAGTGTTTTTATTAGTGATGGGAACGTTCAGAAATGCTTTCTTAAATTAGTTCTTAGTTTTAGGACCTCTATGTTAGTGTAGTTGATTGTTGGCTTCTCAACCAGTGAGACTTGCATTTGAATCCCAGCATTGCTACTTTCTCCTGGGACGTTGAGAAGTTGCCTCACTTGGTTTTCTGATCTATTAAAGGCAAAAATAATGTATTTCTCACAGAAGTATGGGGAAGTTTAAGTGTAATAACATAGAGGTGGCATTTAGCTTCCTGCCTGTCTCTGTTGGTAATTTGGGGCATGTAAATTCATTCATGATAGCAAGTTACTATTCACCGTGATCCTTTTGCTGAATTAAAAATTAAAATGGAGGTAACTAAAGTCTTAAACCATAAAGTTTTGTTCCTGGGTGATAGTAAGGTTGACTGTTTAATTAATTTAGTTAAGCATGGACTCTATTTATAGTACTAAACTTTCAGTCTGGGCAGACAAAGTGGCATGCTCCAAGGCAAATGGGCATGCATGGTCAATCTGACCGTAATTCACAGTTCTCTAACTGATCATTCACAGAGTTTCAAATACTTGATTCCCTGCTTTTTTATACTCGAAAAATACTAAGGTATTGGGGGAAGGTACAGGAAGTGTCAGAGCTGGACCAGGTTTGTGCTTGGGATAGATTTCTAAAGCCTGGCTGCCACAGGGAGGACAGTTACCTCCAGCTGGAGAAGCTGCCAGCATCAAACAGATGCTCTTTTAAAGTTATGTGCAGTTTGAAAGGTTTTAAAAAATAATTACATAAATGACATTTATTGTTTGCCAACAGAATGGTTTCTGGGTTTGGGGTTTTTTTGTTGTTGTTAAGCTGGTACAAGAAACATAACTGACAATAATTCATTGATAATATTTTGTCATTTTGAAATAACCCGCAACTATTTATTTGAAACACCTAAAAGTTAAGCCAAAGTTAAAATGTTCTATTTATATCTAAAATATGTATAATATGTGCAACTTTTTAAACCTAATAAATAATCGTTGGTGTTAATTGTGGAGAGTGACATTTAAATCAAACTGTTGATCTAATATTGAACACTTCTAAAACAAATATTCAGAACTAATTATAGATTGGAGAATTTATGAATTCCAATAATATGAATGATTATATTTATAAAAGAGCTGGTTTTGCTAAACACTGTTTAGAGGTTTTTAATTCTTGAATTACTGTGACATTTCCCTTGTAAATTTTCATCTGCCTTTTACTCTCCTTTGTTTAAGAAACAGTAAAGAACAAGATCGTAAGTAGGCATTTTAAATAATTTTTAATAGATTGTTTTGTAATTCACTTTTAGGGGGAAATTTCACGGATTGAAAAGGAGCACCAGGTATTACAAGAGCAACTTAAAGAAGCATATGAAAATTATGAGCAGATGAAACTTAAGGGCTTAGAAGAGACCAGGGACCTGGAAGAAAAGTTGAAAAGGCACTTAGAAGAAAACAAGGTAATCCTATCTGAAACCTGTCTTTAATTGCACATAGCATAGTTAGGAGAATATGAGTGTAACTGTGCTGGTGCAGCTTCAGCTGAACTTCTGCATTGTTGACTAAACAAAACATTCTTTCTCAGAATTGCCTGCTTCAGATTTCTTCACGACATATTAAAGTGGCTGTTTCTTGCCGTGCTTTAGAACCTCTGCAAACTGCCTTATGAGAAAGGGGCTGTAAATCTGGGTTTTCGTTTAGCTATAGTTCAGTTTCCTTGGTTAACTAAAACTCTATTTTATGGTGACTGAGCTCTGAGATAAATTCTTGTTTATATTGAGAGGCAGCATAGCAATAGAGGTTCAGAATGAGAACCCTGGAGACAGACTGGCTGGGTTCAGATCTGGGCATGGTTCTATGCTAGTTCTAATCTTGGGCAATTTACTTAACTTCTCTGTGCTTTTAGTTCTTTACCTGGAAAATGTGAGTAATAATAACTCACATTATGTATGGTTAGATTAATACTTACAAAGTACTTAAAACTGCCTTGTTCGTAAGGACTCAGTACGTATTGGATGCTACTGTTATCATCTTCATGTTATTCCTAAGGAAGTATAAGAATAACACATGGAGCCTTAGACATACTAGAACTGTAAAGTCACCCAGAGTATCTTGTTGAGATCTGCTGACCTTGAATTCTGTTAGTGAAGACTGATCATCAGATACATGGCTAGTGGAGGGATAGCAATTAGTAGCAAAGCCAGATTGAATTAGTGAAAAAATGGAATCATAGATGTGAGGAAATCAGGTGCATTTGTTTTTAAAAACTACCATCATCTATTTAGAAAGGTAACAAAAGCATATTAATTCATTTAAGAAAGGAGGAATTTGTTCCAGAAGTCTGGATCAGTAGCTGGGGTAACATATTAAATAGAAGAAAACTAGCTTAGTGGGACCTTAATCAGGAAACCTATTTACTAAGATTTTAGTAGAAAGCCTAGGGTCAGTTTGTAAAGGTAACTGTCATAGCATTCTCCAGGACCGGTTTATACTCAAGATGAGACTGGGGAGATTCTAAGGACAAGAAGAATTAGATAGATCCTCAGACTTGACTCAGTTTCCTGGCTGGGAGAAGTAAAAAAGAACAAAAGCAAAATCCTACATAGCATAGTGACACATGAAACACAAGTTTCTATAAGCTACTTAGGGGTTTAACAAAACAAAATAGTTTTATAAACCTTATTTTGCCTCAGGAAACTTCAGTTTTAATAAATGCATGTGGGAATGCCTATAGCTGCCTGTTTGAGTGATGAGGCAGATTGGAAACACAGTCTTAAAGGTAGCATTCAGCTGGTGAGGTATCTTTCTTTCTGGCAGAGGCTTTCCCGGATTTATAAATTGCTGGTCTGACTGTGTGCTCTGTGTGTACAGTTCATCAAGGTTCTTTCTTTGTACAGTCAGTTCAGAAGAGTCTGGGAAATAAAGCACCCATGGGGAGGGCTCCAGCTGTCAGGCTTTTTTTTAACTTAAGACTTTGAGTCTGCTGTTGGGTGGCCCTACTCAAGAGTGCCTTAAAAGGGCAATTACTAAACCCCCCAAATTATAGGCCTGATAAGTTATTAGACTTACCACGTAAAATGTATACTTATTCCCTGCCAGGATAAGTTGCTAATCTGAGTTCCTTGGGTTGGTGTCCACATAAGAGTAGATGAGATTTAGCCATAGTCATTTCTTTATTAATGGTGGTTATGCTCATTGCTCATGGAGAAATTTCTTGTAAACATAGAAAGAAACGAGTGGCTTTTCCTGATATTTCCCTTTGGCCTTTGACTGCAGATTGCTGAGGTTATGAGCTAACCAACTTTTCCTTTTACTCCAGTTACTTGATGCCCTGTTTGAATGTAGCAAATGTACACCCAGCCCCTTATAGAGAACAGAAAAACAGGAACGCTCTAGAAATCTGAGTGCATTAGAGTCCCACTGCCCACACCACACCGCAGCACCTCCACGTAATAGCTTTGTGACGTTAGACAATTTCTTCAGCCTCTTTGACTCTCAGTCTTCTCACTAATAATGTATTGTCTACTTCACAGCTTTGTGAAAAGGGTGGTTTTCACAAAGGGGTGGTTGAAAAAGGACAGGGGATAGCCAGAGATAGTAAGTACAGTACTCAAGGAGGAACTGTCCCACCCAAAATTCTACTTGTGCCTCTGCTAAGAAAATTGTTTTTTTACAAACCACTTTAAGAATGCTTCGCATATGGCCGGGCGCAGTGGCTCATGCCTATAATCCTAGCACTTTGGGAGGCCGAGGCAGGTGGATCACAAGGTCAGGAGGTAGAGACCATCCTGGCTAACACGGTGAAACCCCATCTCTACCAAAAATACAAAAAAAAAAAAAAAAAAAAAAATTAGCCAGGTGTGGTGGTGGGCGCCTTGTAGTCCCAGCTACTCACGAGGCTGAGGCAGGAGAATGGCGTGAACCCGGGAGGTGGAGCTTGCAGTGAGCCGAGATCACGCCATGTACTCCAGCCTGGGCAATAGAGCGAGACTCTGTCTCAAAAAGAAAAAAAAAGAATGCTTAGCATATACAGGCCAGGCACAGTGGCTTACACCTGTAACCCCAGCGCTTTGGGAGGCCAAGGCGGGCATATCACCTGAGGTCAGGAGTTCGAGACCAGCCTGGCCAACATGGTGAAACCCCATCTCTACCAAAAGTACAAAAACTAGCTGGGCATGGTGGTGGGTGCCTGTAATCCTAGCTACTTGGGAGGCTGAGGCGGGAGAATCACTTGAACCCAGGAGGCAGAGGTTGCAGTGAGCCAAGATCGTACCACTGCACTCCAGTCTGGGCGACAAGAGCTAGACTCCATCTCAAAAAAAAAGAAAAAAAAAAAGAATGCTTAGCATATTATAAGCATCAGTAAAAGTCTGGGCGAGGTATTATATATAGCTGATGGGGTTCTATTATTATTCATGAGCTAGGAATGGCCTCTATAGGTAGTTAGGCCAGTTATCTATTCTCTGCCAGTGGAAAAGTGGCTTTTTAAATTTTTTTTAGTTTTTAGATGGAGTCTTGCTCTGTCGCCCAGGCTGGAGTGGAGTGGCACGATATCGGCTCACTGCAACCTCTGCCTCCCGGGTTCCAGCGATTCTCCTGCCTCAGACTCCTGGGTAGCTGGGATTACAGGTGCACGCCACCAAGCCTGACTAATTTTTGTATTTTTAGTAGAGACGGGGTTTCGCCATGTTGGCCAGGCTAGTCTCGAACTTCTGACCTCCGGTGATCCTCCCACCTCGACCTCCCAAAGTGCTGGGATTACAGGCGTGAGCCACCGTGCCTGGCCAAAAGTAGCTTTTTTAAAGCCAGAATCTCTTGTTGTTTTTATTGTACCTTAACCTATGACTGGCAGGTTATAACTGGTTGCAGTATTGCTGAAGGACATAGGTTCATTTTTTTTTGAGAATAAAGTTCACATAACATAAAATTTGCTGTTTTAACCATTACAAAGTGTACAATATAGTGGTTTTTTGAATATTCACATTATTGTGTAACCGTTACCACTATCTAATTCCAGAAAACTTTTATCACCCCCCAAAAGAAACCCCATATTTATTAATCAGTCACTCCCTATCTGCCCAGGACATACGGTCTTAAGGTGCTTTAATGAGATGCTAAAATGAACATTGAGTCAACATCAGCTCTTAAAAACACTGTCAAATTATTTGGCCCAGAATAATTTACAGGGTAGATTTTTGGACCTTTGTCTGTATTAGAACAGAATCTTGGCCCTGCCTGTCAAAACTTCCCTAGCCCACACCGGTGCAGAAGTGGGATTCTTCTCTTCAGTCATGGGTCCTTGTCAAGTTCAGCCTTTTTAAAATCTAACATTTATGAAGCTCCTACTATGTGCCATACTCAATTTTTTTTTTTTATAGTTTAATGTATTTTAATAGCAAACTTACAGGAACAGCACAGAAGACAGACAACATTAAAAACATGTACTTGCATGTAGGACAACTCAGTTAGAAAAGTATAGTGAATGGATGGAATCTACTGTATGATAAAAATGCTACAAACACCATTTAGTTGCCGTCAATAAGAAATTTACTTGTTTTAAAAAAA
>NW_016811676.1:882288-917244 GCF_001698545.2 Rhinopithecus bieti
TTTTTTTTTTTTTTTTTTTGAGAATGAAATGTTTCCCATCATAGTGGATTCTTAAGCACGTTCTCCACGTATGCGGCGTGCTAGCTGGATGTCTTTTGGCATAATTGTTACACGTTTGGCATGGATAGCACACAGGTTGGTGTCTTCAAAAAGGCCAACCAGATAGGCCTCACTTGCCTCCTGCAAAGCACCGATAGCTGCGCTCTGGAAGCGCAGATCTGTTTTAAAGTCCTGAGCAATTTCTCGCACCAGACGCTGGAAGGGAAGTTTGCGAATCAGAAGTTCAGTGGACTTCTGATAACGTCTAATTTCACGAAGCACCACAGTACCAGGCCTGTAGCGATGAGGTTTCTTCACCCCTCCAGTAGAGGGCGCACTCTTGCGAGCGGCTTTTGTAGCCAGTTGCTTCCTGGGTGCTTTACCACCGGTCGATTTGCGGGCAGTCTGCTTTGTAGGAGCCATGGTACACAGACCTCCTTACTTACCCCCCTGAGATCTCCTTCGGCTGGAGCTCGGCGAGCGAAAGGCGGCGCTGGCGTTAGAGAGCGACGGTGGCGCGGCGGCGGCTGTGAACACCGCCATACTCAATTGTTTTTACATGTATTTAATCTCAAAACAGTCCTTATACAGTAGTGTTATACTCTGGTACATAAATCTCCATGTTACTTGTGAGGAAATGGAGGTGGGAGCAGCTGATGCAGCTTTCCCCAAGCCACACCAGTACGAAGTGGCAGAACAGGTCATGTCAGGCTTCAGAGCACGTGCATTTGTTCTCCCTTAAGAGAAGGTCAGCTCCACAGCCCCGTTCAACTGTTAGGAATGTTTCTCACCACTTTACAGCAGTGTAGGCGTATCAGTTAATCACTGTCATAATAATGCTGAGTAACTCCCAGCCACAAAACCCCAGTGACACGTGACTGTAATCGCTTAGCATAGGAGTCTCGATCAGCTGGTCCTGCTTGGGCTTGGCTGGATCAGTTCACCTTTGGGCCAGCAAGAGCTCTGCAGCGTCTTTGCTGTTCTTGCCTACATATCTGGGGTCAGCTGGCTGTAGATTGATCTAGAATGGCCTCAGCTGGAATGACTGGGACAACTAGCTCTGCTCCACATGTCTTGCATCTTCCACCCTGAAAATTCTATTCTGAAGGCAGTAGGAAGGTGCAAGGGCAAGCAAAGATGGCCACACGGCACCTTTCAAGCCTCTGCTGACTTCAGGTCTGCTTAGACCCCACCACCAAAAGCAGTCACATAGCCAGCCAGAGTCAGGGCTGGGAAAGATAGACTTTGCCTCATTAGTGAAGGGAACTGCAAGTCACATGACAAATGGAGTGGCTGCAGAGTGTGAAGGATGGAGCTATGAATGCCATCCCTCCACTACAGTAGGTCAGCACCAGTAATTTACTAACACTCAGTAATTACCAAGAGCCTTCTGTGTGCCTGCTTCATCTTCTGGCTTCTCGCTTGCCAGCTCTCTGCATTGTTCTCTAATTTAATGGATAATGTTGGTCATTCGATTTTTCACTTCCAAACCTTTTCCCAGTACCATCCCTTCTGCCTGGAGTGGTTTTCCTTCTTCCTGAGCCTGACTCCCTCCTGCTTCTCCTTTGGACATCACTTTCTTGAGGAAACAGTTGTTGATGGCAACCTCAGGCTTACCTACAGGCCTTTGTTAATGCAGTGGTGGTAATAATGACTATGTGATACAGTAATTATCATTTTATAACATCTTTATTGAGATATAATTAACCATAGTGTAACATTTACCCATTAAAAATAGACAGTTTAATGTTTTTGGTATATGCCCAGGGCTGTGTGTAGCACAATCTAAGTTTCAACCATTTTCATCAACCTAAAAAGAAATCTTATACCCACTAGCTGTCACTCCCCATTCTCTCCCGCATCCCAGCCCTTGGCAACCACTGATTTACTCTCTAGATTTGTCTATTCTGGGCATTTTGTTTAAATGGATCATGTTACATGTAGTCTTTTATAAGTGTCTTCTTTCACTTACAGTGTTTTCAAGGTTCATCCATGTACATCCATCTATGTTAATATGTATCAGTATGTCATTCCTTTGTACTGTGGAATAATATTCTATTGTATGACTATATCACATTTTATTCATTCACTAGTTGACATTTGCGTTCTTTTCCACTTTTGCACTATTCTGAATAATGCTGCTGTGAACATTCATGGACAGGTTTTTCTGTGGACATATGTTTTCATTTCTTTTGGATATATGTGTAGGAGTGCAACTGCTGATCATATGGCAATTCCATATTTAACCGTACGAGGAACTGCGAGCCTGTTCCAAAACCATCCTGCCAGCAGTATATGAGGATTCCAGTTTCTCCATTCTTACTGACAGTTATCATCATTTGTCTTTTTATTTAGGCCTCCTAACGGGTATGGAGTGGTATCTCATTGTGGTTTTGATTTTTATTTCCCTAAAGGCTAATGATATTGAGCATCTTTTCATATGCTTATTATCCATTTGTATATCTTCTTTGGAGGAAGGTCCACTCAGATCCTTTATTCATTTTTGAATTGAGTTTATCTTTCTATTATTGACTTTTAAGAGTTTTTGGGCCAGGTGCAGTGGCTCACACATATAAAACCAGCACTTTGAGAGACCAAAGCAGGAAGATCACTTGAACCCAGGAGTTTGAAACCAGCCTGGGCAACATGGCAAGATCCCTTCTCTACAAAAAGTTTAAAAATAAACCAGGCATGGTGTTGTGCATCTGTGGCCCCAGCTACTTGGGAGGCTGAGCTGAGAGGGTCACTTGAGCCCAGGGGTTTTGAGGCTACAGTGAGCCAGGATCATGCCATTGCACTCCAGCCTGGGCAACAACAGAGTGAGACCCTGTCTCGAAAGGAAAAAAAAAAAAGAAACAAAACAGGGCTGGGCATGGTGGCTCACGTCTATAATCCCAGCACTTTGGGAGGCTGAGGCAGGAGAATTGGTTGAGCCCAGGAGTTCAAGACAAGTCAGGGTGATGTGATGAGACCCTCACTCACTACAAAAAATTAAAAAACTAAATAAATAATTAGGTAGGTACGGTGATACATGCCTGTAGTTCCAGCTACTCAGGAGGCTGAGGTGGGGGGATCACTTGAGACCAAGAAGTCGAGGCTGCAGTGAGCCATGATCTTGCCCCTGCACTGCAGTTTGGGCAACAGAGCAAGACCCTGTCTCCAAAAAACAAAGAGTTTTTCTATATTCTGGATACAAGTTGCTCATCAAATCTGTGATTTACAGATATTTACTTCCATCTTCCATATTTACAAATGTATCTCCCGTCTCCATTTTGTGGGTTGCCTTTTCACTTTCCTAATGGTATCATTTGCAGCACCAAACTTTTTACTTTGGATACACTAAGTCCAATTTCTCATATTCTTTCATTGCTTGTGCCTTTGGTGTCATAGCTAAGAAACCCCTGTCTACTTCAAGGGCACTGCTTACCCATTTAGGTCTGTGACCCATTTCAAATTAATTTTTCGAACGGTATAGTATAGTAACTATCTTTTATGCATATTTTCTCTACCAAACTGTGATCTTGAAAGTAAGGACTGTTTTTTGTTTTGTTTTGTTTGTTTGTTTTTTGAATGGGGGTCTCATTAGATTGCCAAGGTGGAACTCCCGGGCTCAAGGGACCCTCCTGCCTCAAACTTCTGAGTAGCTGAGACTACAAACACATGCTACCATGCCCAGAAGGGTGGTTTTTAAAGTTATCTTTGATAGCACCTAGCTCAGTATACAAACTAGGAGCTTTGCAAATGTTTATCAAACAATGTGTGCTTGGCCCCTAAAAAGCTGCATTTAATGAGTTGTGTTTCCATATTCTCTATCAGCCTGCGTCAGAGGACATCAGGCTCACATTCTGTGAAGTTTGCTGCTTTATTTACTGCTAGTATGGACTTGAGGATATTATCCATTCTTTCATGTAACAAATATTTCTTGAATGTTCTTTTAAGTGCCAGGCTCTGTGCTGGTCTTGTGGGGTGTTTCTGCAGCATCCTCTTCGTGAGGCCCTTCTGTCCGCCATCACTTCCAGAGCCTCTCTTGTGCAACTGGTTTGTTTTTATGTTTTATATCGAATTGTACGGCTCATTATATTTTCTCTTTGACCTTGTCTGCCAGAAAGTTTTAATGTTGTCTCTAAAGAATGGTTAGGAGCGCATGCCATTCATTTTTGTATTACTCTCCCTCATGGTTTTGTGTTGTCATTCCTCTTTTTATTCTATTTTCTTTACATGCTTGGCATTCTTTTCTTTTTTCTTTTAAAATTTATGTATATATTATCAAAGGTACCTCAAATATTTGTTTTAGAACAACACTGAGGTTTAATAAAAAAGATAAGAAAACAAGTTTTTTTCTAATTGAGAAAAAGTGTTTGTAGTTATGTCAATAAACTGTAATATAGCAGATACAGTTGTATATAGCCTATTTGTTTGTTTTAGGCTAAGTTTGAAAGAAAAAGGTTCAGGAGATCATTCTGTCTTCCATGCAGTCAGAAACAAGCTCGTGATAGCTAACCTGTTTAGCATTGTGAGGCAGCTATGGCATTCAGCAGTGGTTAGTACAAACAGAAGATGAACTCATGTAGTATTTTCGCTGCCTGAGCTATATTCGTGTGTATGTGCGCGTGTGTTTATAATACTTTGTGCTTCTTGATACTTGAACTCCCTTAGGTACTTGTTGCCAACTAGGTTCTTATGCCTCAGCATAACCTTGTGGTTGCACATAATCTCCCAGCCAAAGGGATGGATCCCAGGTGAGATCATTGGCTCAGACTAGGAGCACAGGATAGGTGAGAAATAAGACTGGCTTGGCTGCCAGCAGCAAGGCATGCAAATTCACATTGGTCCTGGTAGAACCGAACCAGGTGGAACACAGGATTCTTAAGTAGAATAGGCATGGTGGTCACCTCAGTCACAGCAATGACCCAAGAAATTCAGGATCAATAAGGTTGCAGCTAAGAAGATGTGGGAAGAACTGGTTCCCATGTTAAAGGGAATGTTACTGAGCTGTTGTTCAGTTTTTGCCACCTAAGAACAGTTGTCCTGTGCCAAAATCAACCTTATCCCTGCTGTAGGATTCAGAAATCTTAAAGGACCTTGACTGGTTAGCAAATCTGCCTTTAAAAAACATTGAGGGTCGGGCGCGGTGGCTCAAGCCTGTAATCCCAGCACTTTGGGAGGCCGAGACGGGCGGATCACGAGGTCAGGAGATCGAGACCATCCTGGCTAACACGGTGAAACCCCGTCTCTACTAAAGAAATACAAAACTTAGCCGGGCGATGTGGCGGGCGCCTGTAGTCCCAGCTACTTGGGAGGCTGAGGCGAGAGAATGGCGTAAACCCGGGAGGAGGAGCTTGCAGTGAGCTGAGATCCGGCCACTGCACTCCAGCCTGGGAGACAGAGCAAGACTCCGTCTCAAAAAAAATAAAAATAAAAATAAAAAACATTGAGAACCTTGGTGTCTAAGGCTGAAGGAGTAGTGGCCTCTTAAATTGATAGAGCTTTTGGCCTGAAGGCCATGATTTCCTATGGAATCCATGTAGGTTGACTTTAGTGTCCTTTTTGACAGAGAAGAACTCGAGTTTCTATAGCTGAACTGTATTCCTCAGTGACCTATGCATGCTCTAAGCCTAAGCAGGAAGTTCAGGCTGTAGGTAATCTGATAGGAAGTAAAAAATTACAAGTTTCCCTAAAGCAAATGTGAAGTTAGGATTTCATTAAGCCATCATTGATAATAGTGAGATTTTAAACTAGAAAATATTTGTTTCCTTTAAGTATTGCTTTGATTCACGTTTAAATTAATTATTAGAAATATTAACATAGGGAATGTTTTACTTATAAATGACTGGTATTTATAAGCATGTGCCCCACCCAAACTGCTTGCTACCATTGAATAGATGATACTTCAAAACAAACATCAAACCTTTAGAGAATGTGTAGATTCAGAAGTTTCAAAACCAGCAACTACATAAGAAGTTGACAGAGAGGGTTGGGTGTCAAGTGGTGCTGTACCAAACCCTCCAGGGGAATGGTAACTAGCATTGACTCCAAAGAGGTTTCCATTTCTCTTTGTCACACTGCCTGAAATTCTGGCAGGTATCTCAACCCAAATGCCTTTAATGACCAGCAAGAGGATTACATTTATATTTATAACCGCAAACAAAAACTATTGGCCTTGCCAACTAAAACATGTGTACAGACTCCTTGTAGATTATAGAATCATTTAGGCTGGAGAGTGAAGTGTGAATACTTCTGGGCACATCAGAGTGGTTCTTCAGGGTGCATTACTGTAATCAGGTGCACATAGTGGGTAGGATGTGGCTGTCTGGTGTGACTTGATGTCCCAGGCTTGGCTGGGGGGCATAGCCTGCCACAGGGCACCACCAGCTTGGGAGTGTATGTTCCACTGAACTTGAGTCATTGTTTAAGCTATGACGCCGTCACAATTCTAGCCTTTCAGTCTCTTTTGTTAAAAAGTATATTTTGCCATTTATTTAAGTACTTTCTAAATGTTTTTAGATCTCAAAGACGGAATTAGATTGGTTCCTTCAAGATTTGGAAAGAGAAATTAAAAAATGGCAGCAGGAAAAACAAGAAATCCAAGAAAGACTAAAATCACTGAAGAAGAAAATTAAAAAAGTTTCAAATGCCAGTGAAATGTAAGTAATGATATGAAAGGCAGTAATTTTTAATTTTTAAAAAATTGTGACTTTGGTTATTTTTCACATTTGATATAATTTTTAAACTATATCAAGTAAGTAAAAAATGATCTACTGTTTTCAGTGTTTGTCTCATTTTAAAAGTATTCATTGAGTAATTATCTCACCTAAATTTTTTTCTAAACTTAACATTTTTTCAGATAAATTATATAAAAGTGAGAGTAGCATGGAACTGAGAATCCCCAAGGAACTGACTTCCTTGCGGTTTGAACACCATCCCTTTCTCTGGCCCTCTTTTTTCTTATCAGCAAAACATGGGGGCTGGTCTAAAAATCTAAGGTTCCTTTCAAAAGCAAGATTCTGTGATGATTATTTTATTTATAATTACTTTTATCCTGAATCTATAAATTATTAAAATTTGTCTTGTAGTGTGAACGATTTGATAACATGCATGGATCCTAAGAATGATTGTCAGGTGGACCAAGAGTGTGTTTTAAGATTCTCTATGATCCGACCCTAACCTCCCTCTGCTCTAAACAGTGATAGGTCAAATTCTTCAGCTTGTTTTCTACCACTGTGTAAGAAAACACCCAAAAGTCAGTGTCTTGGTTAGCAGCCATTGTATTTGCTCACGGTCCTGCAATCTGGGCTGAGTTCAGCTGGGCCATTCTTCTGCTGGTCTTGCCAGGAGTCCTTGTGTGGCTGAATTTAGCTGGGTGGTGACTGGGGCTGGCCTCAGCTGGGATGCTGGGGTGGCTTGGTCTCACTTTTCTGTGTAGCCTCTCTGTGATTTTGATTTATGTGGTCTTTCCATGTGATCTCTATTATGATAGCCAGCCTTCTTACGTGGTGGCCAAGGACTTCAAATGGTGCAGAAGTGGGAGCCACTAGGCCTCCTGAAGGTTCAGGCCCAGAACTGTCATAGCATCATCTCTGCTACCTTTTATTGCTTAAAACAAGTCATAGGCTTGGTCCAGATTCAAGGGCACGAATAATGGGAGGCCGGGTTCGTTGGGGGGCCACGCTACACATTCATCTTTCAAAGGCTTTTGTATTTTTCCATGCCGCATGCCATACGATAAGATGACTTTCATTACGAGTCTTGTTAGTATTGCATTTAGGCAGTTTTTAGGCAGTCCTCAAACAATGAGGAAGAGTAAAGCACTGCCTCAGAATTGTCACTCCCTGTGTCATGTCATTTTGATGATCAAAGTAGCTTCACTAGTAGAACACACTAATGGAAACGATAATGTCTGTAAAGGTTTTTATCTCTAATATTTGAACCTGACCAGTCTTGGTCATTTTGTTACTAAAAAATGTGGAAATACTTATATTTAACATACTTTTTATGTTCAATTCAGACATACTGTCAAACTAGACAAGGTAACTAGAGGCTGTTATGATAAGAATTTTTTTTTCTGTACTTGCATAAAAGTTAATTTCTGCTGAAGAATAAACTTTTTATTGTTGACTTTTTTCCATTTTATTAATAGATTTCTTTACCTTTCCTGTCACAATTTAAAGATAAACCATAGGCTTCTAAGTTTTTTGCTTTTTTTTTTTTTTTTTAGATAGAGTTTTGCTTTTGTCACCCAGCCTGGAGTGTAGTGGTGCAGTCTCAGCTCACTGCAACCTCTGCTTCCCGTGTTCAAGCAATTCTCCTGCCTCAGCCTCCCAAGTAGCTGGGATTACAGGTGCCCACCGCTATGCCTGACTAATTTTTATTTATTTATTTATTTTTTAAGTAGAGATGGAGTTTCACCATGTTGACCAGGCTGGTCTCGAACTCCTGACCTCAGATGATCCACCTGTCTTGGCCTCCCAAAGTGCTGGGATTACAGGCATGAGCCACTGCACCTGGCCTACTTTTTACATTTTCCATATAAATGCTTTAAAGCTCAATTTTTCTATTTAGATTTTAAGTAACATCTTTAAACTTTTTGGATCTCTTTCTCAGAGATGCACAAAGGGCATGAAAAAATGATTTCCTGGATGTTTCTGTGCTCTTGATCACACTTAGTATTCATTAAGAAATGACTAGAATGTAGAGCTCGTGATTGGTAGTGACACAAACCACAGGCGGCTATGAAAGAAGGCAGGGCTTCCATGAGATTGTTACCCAGTATTTGTCTATTTAGAGGAGGGAGGAAGTGTTTTACAAAAGAAGTAAAATAATAGTTAAACTGGCTTGTATTAGAAACAAGCGGCTTTAGTAAACAGAGATGACTGCAAAGGTATCTCACGGTAGCATGAAAGAAGAGGCAGAACCCGCCTTGTGCAGGGCATGGCTCAAGAATCGGGGATTCACACACTTGTTTTGAAGGATTATCAGTGTGTGTGTGTGTGTGCGCGCGCGTGCGCGCACCCGCATGTGTGCATGAATGCTTGTTTTGACTTTAAGTTCTGTTTTAAAGAGTAGAAGGCTGTTTTCATTTTGAATGAGAATCCACATCATCTCATTTTCAATAAGAATCACTGGTCACACTGATGATGATGCCACAGTACCTGTGTTCTCTGTCTCCTGTGGAAACCATCTTGAGCTGCACATCTTAGAGTGAGATAGGGTGATTTACCTGTAAGCATATGACTTAGAGTGAAGAAAAAGGTGATCTGGAAGGAAAATTTCCCAAAAGGGAAATGACCTCAAATTATTTTCCTATTTAGAAGATACTAAAAAGGAAACAAGATGTAAAAAAATATATATTACAAAATCAAGAAATGTTTGTAAGGATAAGGATAGAATTTACTGTGTGGGAGTCCTGTTAAAATTTTTTTTCAAAATTAATTAAAATTTGGTGATTATGCTTTTATAGGTATACCCAGAAAATGATGGAAAGGAAAAGGAACATGAATTACATCTGGATCAGTCCCTTGAAATCAGGCAAATTAAGCTTAAATTTATTTTAATATCTTTTAATACTTATCATGCCAGGGGTACAAGCACAGTAGACTTTGAAATATATTGTTGCTTGTCTATTTCTTTTAAATAATTATGTTTCTGTTTTCTTTATTTCTATTTCTGTTGCATTTTAAAATTAATTTATAAATATTCTTTGAATATTTAAATATTTTATTTTACAAGACTTCCTGCATTGTCAATATAGAAATACTGAATTTATTGCTGTCAATAACTTTTTTTGGATTAACTTGAAACTAAAAACATGTTTTAAAAACTTTTCTTTTGTGTTACTTGGAATATTCGTCTCCACTGTAGGCTGGTAGTTTGTTGCTCTTATTGCTCTATAATTATAGGTTCATTAAATTTTTATTATGACTCTATGCAAAGTTTCCCTTTAACCCTTGCTTGCTAATGGAAATAATATGTTTTCACATACTGGTAACTGTATGTTCAACGATAAGCAGTTGTATTCTGCTTTTCTCACTGAGTATTGTTTCATATGCACATTTCTATCCTTTTTTGAATAATTTTGTACAGATTTCTTTTTCCCTTTGGGTTCTGTCCTTGTAATATGTGTCAAAACAGAATTTCTGGCTCAAAGGATAGGGAATGTTTTATAAAGCTTATTTTTAAACTGTATTTATTTATTTATTTTTTGAGACGGGGTCTTGCTCTGTCACCCAGGCTGGAGTGCAGTAGCGTGGTCATGGCTCACTGCAGACTCCATCTCCCAGCTCAAGCAGTTCTCTCGCCTCAGCCTCCCAAGTAGCTGGGACTAGCGGCACGCACCACCATTGTATTTTTTGTAGATACAGGGTTTTGCCATGCTGCCTAGGCTGGTCTTGAACTCCTGGGCCCAAGCGATCCACCTGCCTCAGCCTCCCAAAGTACTGGAATTACAGGCCTAAGCCACTGTGCCTGGTCTATATAGTTTATTAATGTCACCAGATTGTACTCCACCTACCCTCATAAAATGGTGAACTGGAACAGTGCCCTCACCTGATTCTTAGCATGCCCATCTAATGTGCACTTCCATTTCATATCTGCCTTTGATCACTTGAAAAGCACAAAGAGCACATTTGAGTCTGTGTGTTGTACAGTAAAATATGAGATGAGAAACTGCTCTGGAAGATGTAGCTGAGGCTGTGGTGGTGCGGTTTCAGAGTTCATCCAGCCTGAAGCCTTTGTCATCTCACTGTGAAATTTTGTTCAAAAAGGTTTTTTTTTTCCTTCAATATTTGTAGCAACACACTTACAAATGAGAAAATGAAAATAGAAGAGTGTATAAAGAAAGGGAAAGAGGATTATGAAGAGAGTCATCAGAGAGCTGTGGCTGCAGAGGTGAGTCCATGACACTTAGTGACCACTATGGCATTTGTCATTTGTTTTTGTGTTTCTTAAATGACATATGAGGCATAACAGACATTACTGAAAAGTGTGGTGCATAAAGGATATCCTGTCACCCATAGTATATCCTCCCTAAAATGACCACTCTTTTTCCTTGCCTATAGCCTTGTAATGTTTTACCGGTATGCTTGTGGTGTTACTTAAATGCACTCATAGTGTACACCAAATTTGGTAACCTGCTGTCCTTATTTACCATTATAATTCGGTCATTTCCTATATTATACACTTCAAATACTTTCATCATATGTACTCAAGTGATGTACCATGAAGTAGCCAACTATATTTGCCAATACTTGGAAAGGAACTTGAAAATAATCCACGTATTAGGAGTACACTCCTCCCGCCCCTAGAAGAATATATAGCAATGTCAGTACACTGTTTGAGAAAACTACTGAGATGAAAATCAGAATAATGACATCTGACTGTATTTTATTTAGTTCCCGAAACATGATTCTCTGTTTCTCTAGCTGAGAAACAAATGATATTTATTGGCATATGTGTCTGTGATTATTCTGGTAAAATAAGAAAAGGCTTAGTTTATACAGTCTGCAAAAATTAGGCTTTTCAATTAAGAATTGACTATGCACCTGCTTCTAAGGAGCGGGAAGGAAAAAGAGCCAAAGTATGAATACTCTGTGGGTCCTACACCTGCATCCGTACTCCTGAGCTTGTTTAATTCACACCACCATTTGGTAAGCAGGTTTGCCTGGTGGGCCCTGTCAAGTTTACTGACACCTGGATTAAAAGGCTATTTGATGGATCATTTGGACCACAAGACCATTCTACATTTCCTGCAGTGATTCTCACAAAAATGGCCAGTTGGCTTGTGGAGAAGCCACAGAGAGCCTAAAATCTTAAAAGCATACCCCAAAGGCTTTTGATGCCCTTGCTGAGAACAGCTTCTCTGAGGCTTTTCTATTGCAGAGGATGCAGCCTTTATTAAGGGTTATTCTGCTGCAGGACCATAGGTAATGCACACTGGTGTGCACATGCAGTTAACCTGGCTCTGTGCTTATATATAGCTTAAGCAGAAAACCATGTACAGTTATTCATATCTGCAAAAAGAATCATGGAAGGTATGCATTTGTAATGTCATTTTGTTACTCTGTTTTCAAATCTCAAGTCTAATTCATGTTCCCCTATGATATAATCAAGTTCTGGTGATTCTGTCATCATGCTTCATTTAAGGAGAAATGGGAAAGTGGCTTGGAATGTTTAAGTTTTAACCTTTAAAATAGTTTCAGGCTGTCATTTGTAAAATATTTGTATGTCCTCTAATCTACTGACAGGTATCCGTACTTGAAAACTGGAAGGAGAGTGAAGTGTGTAAGCTACAGATCATGGAGTCACAAGCAGAAGCCTATCTGAAGAAGCTGGAGCTGATTAGCTGGTAATGCAGTTTCGTGGGTGTTCTTAGCACGTCATTTAGAAGATAAAGCTAGGACCATTTGAGAGAAACATTATTTTGTATTAGGACCATTTTATTTTTAATAGTTATATAATTGATACATGTTCAGTTGTAGAAAAGTTAAGACATACAAACAAAAATAAAAATCATTCATAATTCTAAATGGCGATATAGCATTTCTATTTTGAAATACATGAAGTGTTTGAAAAAATGAAAATTTGTGAATTATTTTTACTAAATAGTATATAGGAAATTTCTTTTCATATTGGTAATTACATTTCTCCAACCTGATTTTGAAAGGTTGGGTAGTATTTGAGCATAGAAACATGTCATGATTTATCAAACACTGCTGTGCTGGGACAGTGAAGTTGTTTGTGAATTTGTGTTAATATAAGCCACCCTGCAGTGAGCATCCTTATAGTTAAATCTTTATGCACATTATTAGTCATTTCCATGCAGTAAAATTTTGGAATGAAGATCACATTTTCAAGTCTTTCAAAATTTTTTGCCAAGTTGCTTTCCTAATAACTATTATTTAACAGTCTGTATGACAGCATGTGAGAATGTTACTACAAAGTATATTCACACGTTAAATTTTTTTCAACTCTCCACATAATCTCCACCTGTTTTTGTTTGTTTGTTTTTTTGAGACGGAGTCTCGCTCCGTCACCCAGGCTGGAGTGCACTGGCGCGATCTTGGCTCACTGCAAGCTCCGCCTCCTGGGTTCACGCCATTCTCCTGCCTCAGCCTCCCAAGTAGCTGAGACTACAGGTGCCTGCCACCACTCCTGGCTAATTTTTTGTATTTTTAGTAGAGACAGGGTTTCACCATGTTAGACAGGATGGGTCTCGATACCCTGACCTCGTGATCCGCCTCCCAAAATGCTGGGATTACAGGCATGAGCCACTGCGCTGGGCTGGCCTTGTTTGTTTTTAAGATAAGGCTTGCCTGGGATTTCTAGAGGATCTTCTTCTAATACTTAGCACTTCTCTATGTGGGATTACTTTTCATTGAGTCCTTTTATCGTGTTCTATACACAGGTTTTGCATTTTTAATCCCAGGATTTTGATCCTTCCTGGTGCTTGCCTTTTGATTCAAATTTCAAACCCTCAGCATTGAACCAGAGATGTGTGAATCACGGACGAACAGTTTTAGTGTATAGTTCTTCTTCTTAATTTTCTTTTTTCCTCTTTCTTTCTTTTTTTTTGTTGGAGTCTTGCTCTGTCATGCAGGCTGGAGTGCAGTGGCGTGATCTCGGCTCACTGCAACCTCTACCTCCTGGGTTCAAGTGATTTTCCTGCCTCCTGAGTAGCTGGGATTATAGGCGCCCACGGCACGCCAGGCTGATTTTTGTATTTTTAGTAGAGACAGGGTTTCACCATGTTGGCCAGGCTGGTCTCTGATTCCTGACCTGGTGATCCGCCTGCCTAGGCCTCCTGAAGTGCTGGGATTACAGGTGTGAGCCACCACGCCCGGCCCCTTCTTCATTTTCAAGATTTAATTTTTTTCATTAGAAAACTTTTCTGATTAAAAGTAAACTAATATGCTGATTTAGAATACAGGACTAGTACAGCTGAGGTTGAGACCAAGTGGTGGTCAACCGCCTGTACTAAGCACCCGCCATAGGCTGCATTGCAGCTCATCTGGGAAACAAAGATAATCTCAGACTCATTTCATCTAATAGTATCAACTCTTCCAATAAACCATAGAATATACAAAGATTCTTTCTTCAGGATGCCATGCTAACTCTGCCTCCTCCACCAAAGTATAGAAACATAGAAAAGGGGTAAAAAGAGGCCAGGCGCGGTGGCTCATGCCTATAATCCCAGCACTTTGGGAGGCCGAGGCGGGCGGATCACGAGGTCAGGAGATCGAGACCATCCTGGCTAACACAGTAAAACCCCGTCTGTACTAAAAGTACAAAAAATTTAACTGGGCATGGTGGCTTGTGCCTGTAGTCCCAGCTACTCGGGAGACTGAGGCAGGAGAATGGCATGAACCCAGGAGGTGGAGCCACTGCACTCCAGCCTGGGCAACAGTACAGACGCTGGTTTTAATATTAAACATAAAGATGTTAAATGAAGAGTGGTCACACTTTTAAATTTGGGAAAAGAATTTAAAATTCAGGAGACTTTCCCTCTGCCCTTCAATTTTAGAGTTTTTGTTATATTAATAATTAAAATTTTCTAAAGTGTCTCTAGTGGCAAATTTACAAGATAAGCAATCTTTAAAAATAGTTGGGTTTTTTTGTGTGTATGTGATCATGTTAAATGTATCTTTCTCTCATGTTTAGATGTTTATTTGACCATAAGTGCTTTTAATTTTTTAGATTTCTAAAGCAGTTTTATATTATACTTTTTCAGTGATCCTGCAGCATATCCTGACATGGAGTCTGATATATGTTCATGGGAATTGTTTCTTTCTAATGTTACAAAAGAAATTGAGAAAGCAAAGGTAAGTTGTAAAAAACATCTTTTAATCCCATCAAAATCTTTATGATAGTTATAATTCTCAGGAGGCTAGTGTCATATTGAAACTATTTCTTTTTTATCTATTATTGTCAATAATTTTTTTTGTTGAAAGTATTATGAGCTTTTCATGGAAGCAATGGTTTTGTTTTTTATTTTTTATAATTTGTTTTGAGACGGAGTTTCACTCTTGTTGCCCAGGCTGGAGTGCCATGGTGTGATCTTGGCTCACTGCAACCTCCACTTTCCAGGTTCAAGTGATTCTCCTGCCTCAGCCCCTGAAGTAGCTGGGATTACAGGCATGTGCCACCATGCCCGGCTAATTTTGTTTTTTAGTAGAGACAGGGTTTTTCCATGTTGGTCAGGCTGGTCTCCAACTCCTGACCTCAGGTGATCTGCCCGCCTCGGCCTCCCAAAGTGCTGGGATTACAGGCGTGAGCCACCGTGCCCAGCCGAAAGTAATTGTATTGTCTTAATTAACCATCTTGACCTCTGCCTTGATTGGTAAGATTAGAGGAGTTATGTTTGAAAAGGCTTTGGAGCATTTGGATTAATGAGGTCTTATTTTGAATTTCCTTACAAGACAGTTATGTTTCATTTATAACGTATAGGAAGAAACAAAGTATTAATTGACAATTGTGGTTTTCCCACACTTCACTTTCTACTCACAGTCTCAGTTTGAAGAACAAATTAAGGCAATTAAAAATGGTTCTCGTCTCAGTGAACTTTCTAAAGTGCAGATTTCCGAGCTTTCATTTCCTGCCTGTAACACGGTAAGTCTAACACATCTTTTTTTTAAAAAAAACCATAATTCATTTGTTAACTAGCCAAAGTAGTTATTTGTTGTTGTTCCCTAGGAGTGAGGATGAGATTGGTTAATAATTGCCTTAATGTTTCATTATTGGTGCTACTGATGAACCTTTTAAGCTGTATAACATTCTTATATAAAATAGATCAGTCTTTCTGCATCTGTATGAGGAATGGACTGAGGTGAATACACCATTGCTACCTTTCTATCACTCTTCTGTACCTTGGCCTGTCTTCTGTCTTTTCTGTGTGTGTGTGTGTGTTATATATGTATTCTTTGAATGACTAATCCAGGAGTAGCAGGTGCCTGTGATTCAAGCAGGACCCTATCACCACCTCAGATTATACTCTTATTCCTAGATATTTGGGGCATAAGACCAAAATCTAAAAATTAAGAGGTTTCCTCCTCAAATACAGAATAAAAGCTGCTATGCCTGAGACATACAGGGCTTTGTTGGTCTGGCACATCATATTTTACTACTTGTTTGAGGTATTTGCCAAATCTTGTGAATAACAGTGAATAATCTTGTCTTTTTATTTTAATATGCACAGCACAGAAAAGAAAAGCATTAATTGCATTTTGTGGACTTTACAACATGGCTAAACCCACATTTCTTAGATTTGGACACAGATAGATGCTTAGTAAATACTAAATTGAAATGAATTAGGCCCAGAGGAGATCAGACCATAGGAATTTAAAGTTAGATCTTGTGAGAAAACTTAGGTAAAAAAGAAAAAATTAAAGGAGGACTGTATATGAGAGTTGAAAGATGTTAAGTTCCAGAATGTTGTGACAGGACAGTGAAATCTTCTGGTTCCTAAAGACAGAGGAGACTCTCTCCCAGCACCTGACTTGCACCCTCCCACTATTGCCAGATCTTTGCCTGGGCTGTTCCCGGCCTGGACCACCATCCCTGCTCTGCATCCTGCCTTCCCCTGAAACCCCATCAGGGGCTGCCCTCTTTTGGCCTCCCACTGTGGCCCTTCTCTCACGTGCATTAGATCTCAGCCTGGCCTTGAATGTCTCTTTCTCACCAGTACCTTGCACAGTAAACATCCAAACTTACTGTGAATTCATCTGAAAAAAAAAAAAAAAAAATTAAGTGTGGAAAAAGTGTGACCACCCTAAACTGAGTAAAATATTCTGTTGAGATCCAGTTTTTTCTCTCCATTGAATGTGCAATTTTAGTTAGAATTACACTAAAGGGCACTTATCATTTATCATTTTTCTAAGTTCGTATAACAACAGATATACAGAGAGAAAACATTGGCTCTCAATAGGATGTTTTACTATTAGTTTGTAATCCTAGCTTATGTTATTTTATAAATACTCAAAAAAAATTTCATATCCCAAATTCTGGGAACTCTTATTGTGCCAGGAGCTTTGGTAATAAATGTGCCTAAAAATTATTTACTTTGTATCTCATTTCTCCCTCATTCATTCATTGGGTAATTAGTGGTGATAAAGATTGTGGGCTGTGCCCTCAAAGTGCACATGGACTTGGGGAAAGACAGACTTTAAACCCATCACTACCTGCAGCAGAGTGAGGTTTCTCATGGCAGAATGCTGGAGCAGCGTGAATTAGGGGCCACTAACCTAATCTAGAAGTGTGGCCTCAGCGGAAGATTCCCAGTTGGAAGTCTCTCAGAGACGGAGATCTGCAATAGGAACTTACCAGACAAAGGAGTGGGAGGGGTGTGTTTGGACGGTCAGAGTTCCAGATGGAACACACAGTGCACCTGGAGCCTAGAGAGATAGGGAATACACTCCTTTCATGCTGTAATAGAAGCCCAGTATGACGCAGGAGCAGAACCAGGGGAGCCTTCTTCTGTAAGCTGTGTTACAGCAGTTTGGACACTTCTAGCTTCATTAGACCAGACAGGATAGGTCTCAAATAAGGGAACAGCAGCAGAACAGGAGTCCCTCCTTCTTCATGGCTTCGCTTTCCATGGTTTCAGTTATCTGCAGTCAACCGCAGTTAGAAAATACTCAATGGAAAATTCCAGAAATACATAATTCGTAAGTTTTAAATTGCGCACTGTTTTGAGTAGCATGATGAAATCTGGAATCTCACATGGTCACACCAGGGACGTGCCTCCTCCCTTTGTCCAGTGTTTTCATGCTGTTGCTACTCCCTGCCTGTGAGCCACTTAGAAGCTGATTTGGTGACCAGATGAACTTCTCACGTTACCCCAGTGCCTGTGTTCAAGTCACCCCTATTTTACTTCATAATAGCCCCAAAGCATGGGAGTAATGATGCTGATCATTCAGATATGCCATAGAGAAGCAATATAGTGCTTCCTTTAAGTGAAAAGCTGAAAGTTCTCAAAATAATAAAGAAAGAGAAAAGATCGTATCCTGAGGTTGCTAAGATCTATGGTCAGAACAAATCTACCCATGAAATTGTGAAGAAGGAAAAAGAAATGTGTGCATAGGATACATAGGGTTCAGTACTGTTTGCGACCTCAAACATTCACTGGGGGTCTCAGAATGTATCCCTGAGGATTACAGGGAGCTACTGTGCTTTTTGAAGATGAGCTTGCCACTAATGTGGGGGAGTGTTGGGGAGGGGCTTGAGTGATTTCCAGTTGTTCGATTATCAGCTTATTGCCATCATCCTGTCCTGGATGGGGCGTGGCAGTGGGGGTAGAGGGAAGAGAACAGATGTGAGAGGTGATTAGGGGTACATTTACAGGCGCCATTGCTGCTCAGGAGACCAGGCCCCATGTGTCCACGTGGAAGTCGAGGGTGAGTCTCTGGGGAGGTTGAGGCTGGTTTCCAACACATTGACTTTGAGTTGTCTTGGAATCACCCAAGTGGATTTGCAGATTTGGATCTCAGGAAAATATTCTAGACTGCAAACTTAATATTCTAGACTGCACACTTTTAAAAAGATTCGGCCTCAGGCAGCCGCATGGGGAGGAGCGTCAGCACTGCAGGCATGGACGGAGGCCTGAGAGCTGCCAAGAGAGACGGCAGGGAAGAGGAGGCAGCCTGCTGGGACGGAGACAGCTCTGAGGAGTGTGGTGGCCGTGATGCTGCATCTGTCAGCTACAGGGTTTAGCTCGGAAGGGGAGAAGTGTAACCAGGTAGAGGCTGAAGGAGGGCCAGGAGGCAGGCGAAATTTTCATCTTACAGAGAAAATAGTGACTTACAGAGATAATTATTTAGAAGTCTGAACCCTCCTACTCTTCTTCTAATAACTAACAAGTTATTATCAAGAATTCTTTTAAAACGAAAATACTTAATTCATGGTATCAGGTTTCCTGTGCACGGAGCCTCTGGGCTGTATTATTGTATTTATTCATCGACCTTTGCCCTTGGGCGTTTCGTCCTCTTAATTCAAGGGAAGCCCTAAGTGATCCTGGTGTGGTGTGTTCCTCACAGGTTCGTTCCGAGTTACTCCCTGAGTCTTCAGGCCATGATGACCAAGGGCTTGTGACTTCTGCAAGCGACGTGACTGGAAACCATGCAGCACTTCACAGGGATCCCAGTGTGTTCTCTGCCGGCGATTCCCCAGGGGAGGCTCCTTCTGCGCTGTTGCCAGGGCCACCCCCTGGTCAGCCTGAAGCCGCCCAGCTGCCAGGGCCAAAAAGGGCAGCTCTGTCAGAACGAAGCCCTGTGGCTGATCGGAAGCAGCCTGTTCTTCCAGGACATGCTGCGCGTTCAAGTCAGTCTCCAAAAAAGCCGTTCAATAGTATTATTGAGCACCTGTCAGTGGTATTCCCGTGTTACAACAGGTATGAACAGAAAATGTCTGTGACTGTGTTCAGTACTTTATTGAACTGAGGTTTCCTGATCAGATAAAACCAATTAGGTGTTAACATGAAAAGGGTTGCATAATTGTTTTGCTCAGAAAGACAGGTGCTACCTTTCTTTCTTTTTGTAAATACAGAGATAAGTATTTTCAAATAAATTGGTGGGTTTTTTTTGTTTTTTGTTTTTTTTTTTGAGACAGAGTCTCACTCTGTCGCCTAGGCTGGAGTGCTATGGCATGATCTTGGCTCCCTGCAACCTCTCCCTCCCAGGTTCAAGTGATTCTCCTGCCTCAGCCTCCTGAGAAGCTGGGATTATAGGCATGCACCACTAAGTCTGACTAATTTTTATATTTTTAGTACAGGTGGGGTTTTACCATGTTGGCCAGGCTGGTCTCGAACTCCTGACCTCAAGTGATTCACCCACCTTGGCCTCCCAAAGTGCTGGGGTTACAGGTATGAGACACTACACCCAGCCTCAAATAAATTTTTTTTTTTTTTTTTTTGAGACGGAGTCTTGCTCTGTCACCCAGACTGGAGTGCAGTGGCCGGATCTCGGCTCACTGCAAGCTCTGCCTCCCGAGTTTACGCCATTCTCCTGCCTCAGCCTCCCGAGTAGCTGGGACTACAGGCGCCCGCCACCTTGCCCGGCTAGTTTTTTGTATTTTTTAGTAGAGACGGGGTTTCACCGTGTTAGCCAGGATGGTCTCGATCTCCTGACCTCGTGATCCGCCCGTCTCGGCCTCCCAAAGTGCTGGGATTACAGGCTTGAGCCACCGCGCCCGGCCCTCAAATAAATTTTTTAATGTGCATATGTAAATTGAAAACATTGACCACTGGGTAATTAACACTCATCGGAACCCATGACAATTTGCTAAGATTTTGATGAGACCAATAGCATTGTCTAAAACTAGTGTTATAGAATCAATAAATGAACTGCAAAACAATAATTTTGCATCATTTGGGGGGACAAAATTACATTTAGCAAAGAAGGCAGCAGCAACTTATACCTTGTTAGATAAGACCTCTGATTTGTTAGAGTGTGAGGTTGAAGACTGGATGGAATTCCATAGTGAATGGGGCATGTGGACATGTTAACAAGGGGTCCTTGTGAATGTGGGAAAAAGCTGCCCTTAACTGAGTGAGCAAGAGCTGTAAATAGGGTTGGGATGACGGCAGGCTCTTCAGTAGCATTTCTGCCTCCACCTCTGGTTTCTGCTGTTCAGGTTGGTGCAAGGGGGGCAGAGTTGCCTCTTGTCTCAGCTGTGAGAGATGATGACATAGAGGCAGTGTCTCTGAAGTGCAGCTCGGAACAAAAGACTCTACACTCAGGAATGACCTTTGGCATCTGCCCGATTATTTCAGTTTCTGAGACAGTGTTAATTAGAAGCTTCAGAACTGAAATTTGTAACAGTGGAGCAGTTAAAATATGATTAGCCAGCAGGCAAGGTGGCTCACGCCAGGCTGAGGCAGGTGGATCACCTGAGGTTGGGAGTTCGGGACCAGCCTGGCCAACATGGTGAAATCCCATCTCTTCTTAAAAAATAAAAAATACAAAACTCGCTTGAACCCAAGAGACAGAGGTTGCGGTGAGCAGGGATTATGCCACTGCACTCTAGCCTGGGTAACAGAGTGAGACTGTGTCTCAAAAAAAAAAAAAAAAAAAAAAAATAGCTCTGCTTTTTAGATACAGTTATGGTTGTTATTAGTATTCAAATTAATTTTGTGTGCATTTGTCTTTGTGTCTTTGGGTTGGGCTGTTGGATTAATATTGGTGTGTAATATTGCTTAGCAGTAAGGAACTTTCTGTTGTCACTTAACACTCACTCTCCCTTTCAGCACCGAGCTTGCTGGTTTTATTAAAAAAGTGCGAAGCAAAAACAAGAACTCACTCTCAGGATTGAGTATTGATGAAATTGTCCAAAGAGTGACAGAACACATTCTAGACGGACAGAAAAAGAAAAAGGTATTTTATCCAGATGTTCCACTTCATCCTTACTTATTTATAAAATATGAAAAGTGTTTTAAAAAAAAAAAAAGCTTCAAACCAAAACCTAGAGAACAATGTACTAAAGACAGAAGATGGTCAAGTTGTTGGATAACTGACCTTTGCTTCCCTCTTGTCCCCCGCCCCGCCCCACACCCCTCTTACCTTCACAGCCAAACCCAGGAAAGGGCAAGAGGACTTACGAGCCCAGCTCTGCCGCCCCCGTGGCCAGGCCCTCCCCGGGCCCACCCTCGGCAGCTGTTGCACCATCACCCAAAACCAAGGGGCAGAAAGCAGAAGATGTCTCTGTGAAGGTTGTATGTATAACTGTATAGTTTTGTTTTTTAATGAAAAACAAGAAGCAAACAATTTTTAATCCATGATTTAGCCCCATTCATTTCTAGACCAAATTTGATCCTAACATTAGAAACTGAATTGCAGTGTACTTGAATGTGTCCAGTTAGAGCAGTCAGTGAACGGCCGAGGTCATGGTCTCTGCTCTGACACCTTGGGTGCCCAGCATGGAGAGAAGCCACTGCACATGAGTGACAAGGGTTCTGACCACTGTGGGGGATCTGGGCCTTCTCTCTCTTGCTCTTGTTTTGCTGCAGATGGTCAAATACATGAACTCTGTACATCCAGTGTGGTATTTTGAACAGTTGGGGAAATAATTTTTGAATAATTTTCTTCTGTGTAACCATGGCTTTGGAATTGCACAGATTGGTTCCATCACTTATTAGCAATGAGCCCACGTCCCGCTGCTTGCCCAGGCTGTGGCCTGGATCAAATGCTGCTGTAGAATGACTGGGTCAGCTGTGTGCTCCAGAGAGCCTACTTGCTGTCCTTGGCCTCTTCCTCTAGTGCCTGAGAAGGGATGCTGGAATGGGCTACACTTGCCTGGAATTCTGTGTAGTGATTTAAGTTGTTTATTTTCCTTTTACACAGTAAGAATGTTTACATTTACATAGAACATTTCATAAAATACTACAATAGCTATGATCTGAATTGATAAGGCAATATAATTAATTTATAATAAGGAAACTGAGGACAGAGCGCTCACATAGCTTGCCAGTGTTCACTTGACTGTTTGAAGACCGGAGGTAGCTCAGAGTGGGCCTTTGGACTTGTGTGTGCCCCATGTAATTCATCCTCACCACCGGGACTGGCTGACGTTGGAACCATGCAGTAGGGACCTCAGGGGTGGCTGCAAGAGGGCCTCTCACCTGTGTGGCTCGGGGCTGGGGGCTCTGGACGGAATTCTGGTGTCAAGCAGACACCAGAATTTTTCTCTTTGTCCATCTCTGGTGTCAGAGTATAACCAACATCCACAGGAGGAGAGTTACAGGCCCCATAATCTCAGCAGGGAGCCAGCGGTAGGAGATTGCACAGAGAGTACTGGTTTGCTAACTTGAGTCGGCATTGAGTCTTTTGTAAACTTAGGTTTTTATTCCTCCCATACGTTTTCACTTTCCACTACCCTTTGGAAACCTTCCACACCGCACACACTCAGCTCCAGAGGGTCTCGGCCCCACCCACACCCAAGTGAGGGAGCTTCTGAGCATGTAGGGCATTCCTGCAAGACCTGGCTAGAGTCCCTCCTCTCCCGGGGGTTTCCCTGATGGGTCACGTGCACTGTGGTTCTTCACCCAGGCAGAATCCCCAGTCACATGTGGGTGTACATGGGCACAAGTCAGTGTGTTGTGTGGCCACACCCACCCCAAGATAGACCGTGAGCTCGTGATCTCCTGGAGAAGAGTTCCCTTTTTCTTCATGATGGATGTTTGTAGTAATGAAGATACAAAAGCTGACTTAGTGAAACTTCACCAAATTGTATGAGAAAGAAAAAATGTATTCAAGCTGGGACCTAATTTGATAACCATAGTTTGTTAAAAGTATTAATTTTTAAATTACAAAGTATTACATACTCACAATAGAAAATACAAATAAAAGGGCATTTAAAACCCACCCTGTAATCAGTATTACCACTTTGATATATATTTTTCTAAACTCTTGAATGCATTTATATGTGAATTAGTCGAAACTGAATATGCTGGTCATACTTTGTTCTCTGAGGGGCTGGATTTTTTGGTTGTTTTCCTTTTTTTTTTTTTATTGTGGTTGTCCTTTTTTTCTTTTACTTAGAAATATACTGTGCCCATCTTTTCTAGGAAACAGAAAACTGTCAAGTTAAGTGTATGTTTTTTTCAAACTAAACCTGGCTCCGAGCTTTGCACTGGGCATTGGAGAGGCCTTCACTGGCTCTTCCCCGGTCTGGCACTTCCTCTTCTTCCCTGACCCTCGAGTCATGGGCAGCAGTGGAGGGGCATGAACCCTCCTTCTGCAGCATCTGTCCCATCTCCTCCTGGGCCAAGTCATGCCTTGGGAGAGACAGCAAAACCCTGGACAGCAGTTCAAGGTCTTTTCAGTCCTCGGGTGGTGCGCCCAGTACTACTCCCTGAACTTGATCCCACTACCAGGGCTGCCCACATTCGCCCGCTCCCTCAGCAGGGGATTTTAGAGCATGAGTTTGGGCTAGGTTTTCCACCACCTGCTAAGGACCCAGATGGGACTCATTTTGTGCCTTCAAGGTGCTCAGAGTTAAGAGGCAGTGAGCTAGAATAGAAGTTAATGATGCAGGATAGGGTAAGTGCTGTGAGAACTGTGCCTGGAGTCCCAGGCGACACTCCGGTCTGCTCTCACATCGAAAGCACTGTCTGTGCTCACCAGACTGTGAGCTGCTGAGGCCGGAGCCCTCCATTCATCTCTGCGTCCAGCACCCCACACCGTCCCTGCCCATGGATGTTTGCCGGATGAGCCATCCGTTTGTTTTGTTTTGATTTGCACAAGTAATCCATGCTCATAGAAACTAGAAAATAGTAAAGAAAAAGATTAAATCTCCCTTACCCTGAGGCAACCACTGTTAACTGTCTAGGCATGTATGTATACACGCAGCCTCTTTATTAAAAAGTGAGTTATGTATGATACATGCTGTCTTGCTAGCTGCTTTCATTCAACAGGCTTTTGGGGCCAGCTTTCTATGTCAGGGATTATGGGCTTCCGTCATGATTTCCCTTTTGGCTACACAATAGTCCATTGTGTGGATGTGTTGGAATTTACCACCCTCAACTGTTAGATGATTAGATGAATGATTAATTCACACCATGCCATGTGATTATCCCATACTGTACTTTAGGTATGGTCATCTTCACCTGGGAATCTTTTAGCCACATAAAACAGTTTTTTCTCTGAGGCAATTAGAACTTTAAAAGTATACTTTTCTTTTGTATTTTATATTTTTTCTTAAGAAACGCTACTAAAAAGTAAGTTGTTTCCTCAGACTGTTTAGCTGTAATTGTGAATAATTTGCCACCCTTTGTGGCAGAAGATGTTTGAAGGAAGAACTCTTGTCATAAAAACAGCTGTCGTTATTCTGTATTATTCAGGTGTGTTTGTTTCCACAGGCACCAGGTGCAAGTTCCTGTGAAATATGCCACGAGGTGTTCAAATCAAAAAACGTGTGTGTGCTCAAATGTGGGCACAAGTATCACAAAGGGGTAAGAGCTCTTTTTGGCCATCCTTACAGCAGGCATTGGGACCATCAAGTATTTTCAAAATAAGAAAGGAATTGTTTTCTAGTCATCAGTATTTATTGTGCTGTCAAACCATTTTCTTTGCAAACCTCCATGTCATTGTTCAGTGCCTCCCTGTCCACACACTAGCGCTGCCGGAGGGGCAGCTCCGCAGACTGTCCTTTCCATCCCGTGTGGGGAGAGGGGAACGGCAGCTCCAGCCACTTGTTGCTGAGATTCGAAGCAGTATTGGTTCCTTGAAAGGTGATTTCTTACACACTTGACTAAACGGAGAAAGAGTGAAACCATTTTTTTGACTTAGTGTAGTATATGAAGTCAAGTTAACATTTTAGAGGAGAAAAACTAAACCTAGCTGAGTCCCTTCTGCCTGACCTGGGGACAGTCCTGCTCGTACCATTCTGGGATCTGTGTGTGAACTGTCATGGTGTTCTAGGTACCGTGAGCATTTGTGTGCACCCCTGCTGCTGGGTTAGAACAGATCAGGTCTCTGCCATGGGGATGTACTAATCCCTTGGAACGGGATCAATACAGCATACTCACTGAAAGGAATTGAGACCACTTGCCGAGTCTCTTTGGTGTGGTGTGCCTCCTTTGGGTACAGGGTCTTCTGTCCGGGCCGGCTGACTGTCCACAGCCTCTGCAGTGTGGGCAGCAGCAGCAGGAGGATGGCATGCAGGCTGGAGGGCTGTTCCAGAGCCCAGGGCCAAGGCCAGGCCAGGGGATGGGCTAAGAGTGAGTGGTCGGTCCTAGGGCCGAGAATGTCAGGCTCTGGAATTTGGTGCAGCTGACGTGGAAGAGCCGAGACTAGAACCGGGGCTTAGGGCAAGGCCACCCCGAGGCCAGGTAGGAGGCCCAGAGCGTTCAGGATCTGACCCTGAGGTGGGATGGTTTGCAGCTGGGACTTCGTCCACACTCTGGCCTGAGCGGGCGTTGGTGTCCCTGAGTATTGGGCAGCTCCAGGCCCAAGAGACCAAGGGCAAGTGAGCCACGCCTGCCAAAGAGCCCAGCAGCACAGGGGAGCTAGGCTTCCTCATGGTCCTGAAGGCATCTTCTGATTTTGTTTTCTCCTTTTCAGTGCTTTAAGCAGTGGCTTAAAGGGCAGAGCGCTTGCCCGGCCTGCCAGGGTCGTGATCTCCTGTCAGAAGAGTAGCCTGCACTTCTGGAAGAGGCTGGCCCGGTGAGAATCAGGAGCCGCCTTCCTGCTCCTCTAGGTAGTCACACTTCACTAAAGCGTCATCCACCAGTACTGGTGTTGAATCGGAATGACAATTTCCTGCCGCCCCGGCGTAAAAAACAAACATTTGAAGACCCTTGTGCATTGTGTCACAAAGCTAAATACATGGAAATCGTTAATATCGTTGAGAATAAGTAATTTCCCCACTCTGAGTGAATACTTTGATGACGGCCAAGCAGTGGCTAATAAAATGACGGCTACCGCACTCGTGGGTCGCTGGGGCTGCGCGGGGCTCTTTGAGGTGGGTGGCTTCTTTTGGAAAGTACTGTGAGCGCCTCAAAGCGCAGTATTCTAGTGATAAGAATTCTTCACATGTCCAAGCACCCCACGTTTGTTCCCCTTTTGTGTTTGAAAAACCTTTTCTAGTAGCTCCGCAAGAGAGATGATACGACTTTTAAATTTTTTACAAGAGTCTGTATTCCTGAAAATATGCCTATATTTTCTTCAAAGATTCTGCATTTTAAGAATGGGCTTTTCAATGTGTTCTTTGTTCCACTGGATACTTGGAGTCATGAGTTTATGAGCTGATTTGGTCACCTTCCTCTGCCTTTATTCACCATGAGTTCTGATGTCTTAGTCACTTAGTTCGTAGAAGCTCACGCCTTAGTTTGAAACATTCTCCACGGTGGTCCCCAAAACATTGTCTGCATATTCATAAGAATTGAGCGCTGTGGGTGTTAACGTGCATAAGGATCAGTTTGCAGCAGCAAGTACGAAAGGAGAGGAGGAACATCGTCAAATGAGTGTGTTTTGTACATAACTTCAGATACTTGTGAACATGCCTTATATATGTCCAACTGTCAGAATAAAGAACATTCTAAAACGAGAAGTTCACTGTCATTCTTGTCCATTCTTAATTTAAAAAATGCATTCTCCTGGAAAACTTAGGACATGTATGTAATGCTAACATTTTAAGAGTGCTTTCATCAGGAAAGAACAGCCACGCCACGCTGTGTCTGAGGAGTCTGACCAGGGATCTCAGGGCGTTTTAGGGCCTGGGCCAGAACTTTCCTTTGTGCCTGCATAAGATCGACTACTTCAATGTGTGAATGGCTCACACAGAGATGACAGAGTTTACTTCTTACGGCCACATTAAGAGAGTTTTCATGTGCATACGTACAAAGATGTTGAAGATCAATTGTATTCCTTGGTTTTTTTTTTTTTTTTTTTTTTTTTTTTGAGGCATTTGTGGATTTATGGGCCGCCGAGGCTGTCGATGGGGTTTCCTCTTTAGAGGGGCTTCTGGGTGTGCGGAGCACTCAGAGTTTGAAGACAGCGCATTTTCACAATCTGTCTTCTGTTTATTCAAGTGTATTCAAAGTATTATCAGTACAGATTTTTAGTCTGATGGCATTTAATTTAAAGCAATGACTATTAAGAATTTAGATTAGTTTGCTCTGCTGAACTGCTTAATCTATGTTATGAGTAATGGATAACCCGGTATAAAATTGAAGTGGTGCCCCAGCAATGCAAAATGTCACTACGGTTTTAAGACTACGGAAGTGGCCCCACTTATTAGTGATTTTGATTTCCACAGTTTGTTACCCCCAGTCAGCCGTGGTCTGAAAATAGGCGAGTACAGTGCAGTACAATAAGATATTTTAAGGGAGAGAGACCGCACTCACATAATCTTTATTACAGTGTAGTTGTTCTATTTTATCACTAGTTCTAGTTGTTCATCTCTTACTGTGCCTAATTTATAAATTAAACTTCATCATAGGTACGTATGTATAGGAAAAAACACTGCATATGTAGGGTTTGGAATTATCTGTGGTTTCAGGCATCCACTGGAGGTCTTGGAACATACCTGCCACGGATAAAGGGTGTGTGTGTGTGTGCGCACGCATGCATACGCGCAGTGGCGGCAGGTGGTTAAAGTGATCAACACGCTGCAGACTGAAGCAATAAAACTATTTTAGCGTAGTTTTTGTAGATGACTGGAGAAGGGGATTAAAGGAAACAGTGGGAGACACAATAGCAAAGATGGAAGTTCATTCTGTCCGCCTGAAGTACTTAGGAGGCTGAAAAAGCAGAGGCCATAAAGTGATAGGATGGTTGGTCAGAATGAGGACCAAAAACCATCTGTAGTATGACCTCATGAAAGAAATGGGAAATATGTTTAGGTATTTGAAACACTTGTGCAACACACTTAATTGAAAGAATAATTGTAAAAATAATTGGTCATCCATCATGTCTAGTTCCTTTTTATTTTCTTCACACTGGTGTGATTGGCTGAGAGGAGAGGTCCGCATTTGGTCACCATATACCTTATGTGCTTTGCTGGGAAGAATGGGCAAGGCCTGCCATAGGCACCACTGAAAACTGGGAACCATTCATTCAGCAAGTGTGCATTGAGTACCCACCACCCATACGCCAGGCTAGATGTTTTGATACAATAGTAAAGGAGACAAGGACCCCATGAAACATGTCTTTCAGTTGAGTAGACACCAACAAACAAATACATAACGTAGCTTCAGGCAATGAGAAGGGCTCAGGAGGAGAAGCCAGGAAGGTATACAGATGAGTAAATTCCTAGTGAAGTGCTCAGTACAGTGCCTGCACACAAACTCATGATAACCGGAGCTAATAACTAACACTAAGATTAAGGGCCTGGAAATTGCACGGGAAAGAGTTAGGATGGTACAGTAGGAAAGCCTCCGTTAGGTGAGGAACTCCACTTCCTCAGTGTGGCCTACACTGGAACACGATCCAGTGGTGAAAAGAGCAAGAAGAAATCAAATCACCTCGAAGTCATTTTGGAAAATAACAGCTTTGTTCCTGAGATCTCCCTGAATTGACTTCAGGAATATTGTGATTCTACAGCAATGGATCATTTCACCTTTTGGCTTTCCCAGATTACCTGACTGAGCAGTTTTGAGTCAACCTTTCCTATCCAGTTTGGGTTCAGGATCAGAGCCCTGTGGTGGGCTCACTGGGGGGTTGCCCTGGAGTATTGGTGTGGCTGGGCAAGGCTCACTGTAGTGGAGGTGTGTAGTCCAGACTCCCTGGCTTAGGGTGAGAACTGTTTCCACTTATTCCATCATCGCCTCCACATTTTTTTTTTTTTTTTTTTTGAGACAGAGTCTCGCTCTGTCACCCAGGCTGGAGTGCAGTGGCATGATCTCCACTCACTGCAACCTCCACCTCCTGGGTTCAAGCAATTCTCCTGCCTCAGCCTCCCGAGTAGCTGGGATTACAAGTGCACGGCACCACAGCTGGCTAATTTTTATATTTTTAGTAGAAACAGAGTTTTATCATGTTGGCCAGGCTCGTCTTGAACTCCTGACCTCAGGTGATCCACCTGCCTCAGCCTCCCAAAGTGCAGGGATTTACAGGCATGAGGCACTGCACCCAGCCCATCGCCTCCACTTTATACTGTCTCTTCCTGTTCTCCCTTTAAAGGTGAAAAAAGATAACTATTACTTAGCAAGAATACAGAAATTAAACAATTTAAACTAGAAAATCCTAACGAGTCATCGGTCAATCAAGTTGGATAAACCATCAAGGCAAAAAAAGACTTTTAGCTACTTAAGAATAATAATTTGGGGGCCAGGGCCTGGTGGCTCATGTCTGTAATCCCAGCACTTTGGGATGCTGAGGTGGGCAGATTGCTTGAGCTCAGGAGTTCGAGACAAGCCTGGGCAACATAGTGAAACCCCGTCTGCAAAAAATACAAAAATTAACTAGGCATGGTGGCACATGTCTGTGGTCCCAGCTACTTGGGAGGCTGAAGTGGGAGGATCACTTGAGCCTGAGAGGCGGAAGTTGCAGTGAGCTGAGACTGCACCACTGCACTCCAGCCTGGGTGACAGAGTGACTCTGTCTCAAAAAACCAAGAATAATTTGGGATTTCCATATGAAAATAAATGAAGCATGACCTCTCACAACATATACAAATGTCAATTTCCAAAGGATCACAGTCCTCAATATGGAAAGCAAAATAATGCAGCTTCTACAAGAAAAGAGACCATCTTCCTGCCCCTGGAATAGGCAAAGATTTTAAGGAAGCACTAGCTCCAAGAATAAAAAGTTGATAAACTGGATTTTGTTGCACTAAGAACTCTTAAGTTTCCATTGAGAGAGTGAAAAGGCAAGCCATGCAGTGGAAGATGTTGGTAATCCACACCTCCAACAAGACTCCTCCAGAATGTACAAACAACTACAAATTCAACAAGAAAAAGATAACAATATATTAGAAATAGGCAAGAGATGTGAATAGGCACTTCACGAGTATCCAGATGGTTTGTAGGCATTTTGATAGCCACATTTGTTCAAAATCCATCACCAAGGAAATATAAATTAAAACATTGCTGGCAGGGTGATAGGGTTTGGATTCGTGTCCCGACCCAAATCTCATGTCGAATCGGAGGAAGGGCCTGGTGGGAGGTGACTGGATCGTGGGGAGAGATTTCCCCCTTGCTGATCTCATGACAGCAAGTTCTCATGAGAGCTGATAGTTTAGAAGTGTGTGGCGTTCCCCCTTGGCGCTCTCTCCTGCCCCCATGTAAGTCATGCTTGCTTCCCCTTCACCTTCCTCCATGACTGTACATTTCCGGAGTCTCCCAGCCATGCTTCCTGTTAAGCCTGTGGATCTGTGAGTCAATTAAACCTCCGTTCTTCATAAATTACCTGGTCTCAGGTAGTTCTTTATAGTAGCGTGAGAATAGACCAACACACGGTATTTTGTCTTGAAGTGTCCTGGTTCTAGCAGGTAGGACCCTGTACTTAGCAAGGACCTGTTTTGCTGTTCTCCGGGGCATGGGTGAAGGTCTGGGGTGTGAGAGGCTGCAGTGAGCTGTAATCACACCACTGCACTCCAGCCTGGGGGATACAGTGAGACCCTGTCTCAAAATACAACAACAAAAAATTGAATTATATATGCACTTACGTCAAAAACCAATGTACTTCTGATTACCTCAGCTTATTATGTTGGGGTTATTGATGTCTATAGTATCTGTATGGTGGAAATACCGTATAATGCAACTCTTCCCAACTCTATGTTTAGTGGGGTCACACTGGTAGCTTGAAATCAACCACTGTGGGAGTACTTACACCACAGTCATTGGCAAATGCTGCTGTGCTTCCCTGAAGAAGCTGGTAAAGCCTGGAGTTCTGCTGGTCTGACGGTGCTGGAGATGTCCTTGATACCGTTCTCATTTCACATTTGAAATGGTGATTCAGGCACTGAGCAAACCCTGCTGGGATGATTTCTGCTGAGGGAGCTCCTTCCCACTGCTCTTTGGCAAGAGTCCTCACTTCCCCTGCCACTGCCTGGCCTTGCCCAGTTCTCCGCCGTCCTGGAAAGGAGACACTGCTGTCTGCAGCGTCTCTGCCCCAGAGACAGGCCGAGTCTGTCATTGCATCAGCCTCTTAGCGGTTCCTTGGGAGCCACTCCCAGCCTTGCCACAACAGGTCCTGTGCTACAAAACACCAAGGAAGGCCCCTTTCTGCTTCTGGCCAGGCCCTGCCTGGGAGGGTGCATGTGAAAGCAAAGCAGGTCTGTTTCAGGAGTGCCCAAGAAGCCACCGGGAGGACACCTCCACGCCAGAGGTCACTCCTCTTACCTCCCAGAGGAAGGACCGGGGCCGGTCCCTTGGCCTTGCCAGGAGAGCCTCCGCAACGAGCAGCTGGTATGTGTTACAGGGCTCCTGTGGCAGGCACTTCAAAGAGACAAGCTTGCTCTCTGTAACATGTGCCTTTGTGTCAAACAGACCTGTCATTGTTTTCAACAAATACCTTGGGACTCCAGTGCATAAATACCATTCTGGGTTTTTCCCCCACCCTACGTTTTTCAGAAGTTATGTATAAAGGCATTCTGCCTAATTCCTTCAGTCCTCTATTTCAGTTTCTGTTTATTTGGTGTGATAGAAAGCTCTTAATTTAGATCTCCCCACTGCCAGTTCCAAGAAATCTGCCACCAGCTCCAAGCTTCATGTCCTGAAGTGCCACCTCATTCCCGCGGGGTGAGCCAGCGGCCTCTGAAAAGAGGAAGCCGTTGAACAGATCACACTGTGCCTCCTGCCGCTGGCCGCCGCCCCAGCGCCAGCAGGACTCCGGCTTTGATTGGGGCCTCATTGGAGTCCACATCGCTTTTGCTTCCAGTTTCCAAACTGCCACCACCTTGAAACTGCCAGACCTTTGAAAGCTGAGGCACAGTGCCTTACCCCTTCCTTCAGAGGACTGTCCAGCTCCCCCCTCCTCCCTCCCCAACTGGGGACCTCTCCTAGGGGAGGGGTCTGGTGTCCTCAGCTGGCTCCTCTCCACCTTCGCTTTTACCCGGGGGCTTCAGTACATACGGCTTTATCTCCGGGGTGAGCCATGCAGCCCTGGTCATCTGGACGGGCCACTGAACTCCGCACATTCACCTGTTCACTGGCTCATCCATTCATTCATCCGGTCTCCCATGCACTGCACTGTTCTAGGTGCTTCCATACAAAGGGGGACAGAAGAGACAATGGAAGGCCTCAGCACTGCAGGGGGGGAGACGGATGTCATCTACGGTCGCACAATACATAGGAGGTCACGGGTGATCCCAAGGAAAATGGAGCTGGGAAGGGGATGAGGGAGTCTGTTTGTCTAAACTTGACCCAGGTTTAGGCAGAAGCCAGGGACAGCGTCATCTGAGTGCAGCCTGAGGGATGGGGGAGGAGGTAAGGGCAGGGGGTGCGGGCAGTCAGGCAGAGAAGCCAGAGGAGCAATGCCTGGCAGAGTGTTTCCAGAGCCCTAAGAGGCCAGAGCTGCTCTTTGATTGGGGGATTGTACAGAGGTGGAGATTCCCAGGGGATGGATGGGGATGGGAGGGGGGTAGTGGCCTGAGCCTGGCAGCTCAGGGATTCATCCAGCAGGCAGTGCAGCTTGTTGGTCAGCCTCATGAAATGCTGGTTCCACATGTGGCCTTAGACTCTGGGGACTTGGTCTGGGGCCAGGTAGGGGGCATTTCTGATGCGATGTCACCTGTGTTACTCTATCCATCAGGGCCTGACGGAGCCCCTGCTTCCTCCCACACTCCCACCCCCTTTCTCCCGTGGCTTAATATTGACCTAGTCAGGCCTGCCAGTGGGTCTACCCTGCAGGGCCATGGGAGCACCCATGGATCCCCAGTCCTGGCCCAAGCACCTGCCCTCACTGCTGCCTGCCCCAGGCCATCAGCCTCATTCTCACTTGACCTCCTCACACCTGGTTTCACTGGAGCCTGAGCCAGCCACGCAACCCCTTCCTAAGCTCCCATCTCCCCCTGCCACAGCCTTGCTTCCTGCAGCAGGGGCCTCAAAAGTTAGTCAGTCTCTTGGAGCGCTGGGATTAAATGAACGTGCCTTGCACATACTAGCTGCTCAGTAAGCACAAAAAAACTCAACCCAAGCTCCAGAATAAGAGTCACACCCCACAAGCTGGCTGTGGTGGCCTCTGAATCTGAATTCCCACCTCCATGTGACCTTCCTTAAGCCCCTCACTCCAGCCCTGCTCTTCACCATCTCCCAACATGATATTTACTAATGGCCATTTCAGGTACTGTGTTACCTGTCCACAAACACTGCAGCATTTAATTTCCCCAAGTATCCTACGAAGCAGAGATTACTCTTGCCCACATCTTACAGACAAGGAAATAAACCTAAAAGGTTGAGTGATTTCCCCAAGGTCATGTAATTGGAAAATGTCAGGATTTGCACTTGCTAAGCCAATTCTCTCCTCTAGCCATTCTGCTTCTTCCCCTTAATACAAAACCCACTTGTCCCCCAAGGTTCAGCTCAGGTTCCCATGCCAAAACAAAACCTTCTCAGGCATACAGGCAGCAGAAGCTTTGGAACCCCCATTTACTACTGCTCGCCCTCACACCACGGCTGCAGTGGGTGTCCCCTTCATGTTAGCTCATGAGGCTGATGCAGGGCAGGTGAGACACAAAATCGGGACTTAGCCTGGGAAGGTTCTTGGCTTCACCCTGGAAAGAATTCAGGGGCAAGCTGGTGGTATTAGTCAGCAACTTTTATTGAAGTGGCCGTGCATAGCAGCAGCAGAGGTGCTGCTCCCTGCAGAGCAGGGCTACCCCATAGGCAGTACATCCAGAGTAACAGCTCAGAGGCAGTGCTGCAGTCCTAGTTATAGCCACTTTTAATTATATGCTAATTAATGGGCAGATTATGCAGAAATTTCTAGGAAAAAGGTGGTAACTTCTGGGTCATTGAGTTCTTGCCACAGGGAAGGGGAAGTAATGTCCAGGTGTTGCCATGGCAATGGTAAACTGACAGGGCACATGAGTGAATATGTCTTACAGACAGTTGCTTTTTAGTACTTTATATATTCTAGTACAAATCATTTGTTGGATGTGTTTTGTAATTTTTCTTCAAGTCTGTGGCTTGCATTTTCATTTTCTTAACAGTATGTTTTAACAGTCTTTTGAAATTTTGAGGAAAAGTCTTCAATTTTGATGAAGTCCAATGTATTGTTTTTTCTTATTTTTATACTTTGTTCTTTTTTATTTTAAAAAAATCAGCAAGGCTGGGCATGGTGGCTCATGCTTGTAATCCAGTACTTTGGGAGGCCAAGGTGGGTGGATTACTTGAGTATAGGAGTTTGAGACCAGCCTAGGCAACACAGCAAGACCCTCCCATCTCTTTTTTCAGAAGAAGAAGGAGAAGTAGGAGGAGAAGGGGAAGGAGGAGAAGGGGAAGGAGGAGGAGGAGAAGGAGGGGAGGAGGAGGAGAAGGAGGGGAGGAGGAGA
>NW_016811676.1:918144-977685 GCF_001698545.2 Rhinopithecus bieti
GGGGAGGGGGAGGAGGAGAGAAGGAAAGAAGAAGGAAAGAAATCTGCCAAACCACCCAAAGGCAGTAAGATTATTCTCCTCAAAGTTTTTTAGTTTTAGTTGTTACATTTAGGTCTATAATCATTTTCTAGTTGATTTTTGTATGTGCTATATCATGGGGATTGAGGTTCACTTTCTTTTTGCATATAGTTAACCGGTTATTTCAACTTGGAGCCTTGAAATCATGTAGTGTGAGTCCTCCAATTTTGTTCTTTTCCAGTTTTGCTGTTGACTATTCATTTATTTCCATATTAATTTACAATTAACATCAGTTTTTACCAAAAAGTCTGCTTAGATTTTTATCTAAGCATCTATAGATCAATATAGGGAAACTTGACACCTTTACATGATTGAATCTTCCACTCTCTGAATATGGAATCTCTCTCCATTTATTCAGGTATTCTTTAATTTCTTTCAGGAATATTTTGTAGTTTCCAGTGTACACATCTTTCAATCTTGCACATCTTTTGTGAAATTCATCCCTAAGTATTTTCTATTTTTCATGCTGTTAATGATATTTATTTTAATTTTAATTTCTGATTGTTCATTGCTGGGATATAGAACAGCAATTGGTTTTTGTATATATATTTTATATCCTACAACTTTGCTAAAGCCACTTATTGGTTGTACGGACCAGTGAGGCTACAACTTTGAGGCCATCTTGGAAGCAGAGAGCAGCCCTCACCAGACAACTGACCCTGCCAGTGCTGTGATCTTGGACTTCCCAGCCTCCAGAACTGTAAGGCAGTATGTTTCTATTCTTTACAAATGACCCCATCTCAGATAATCTGTGTGGCAGCACAAATGGACTAAGACAATAGCCTTCATCATTCCTCCCTCTGCTACAGCCTGAGTGGCTTCATCTGGACACGGACTTCCCTGACCAGGGTGGGCAGGGACCAGTGGTCACAGATATAGGTGACAGAGAAGCCTAAGCATGTGAAGGCCATACTCCAGGGACTCTGAGTTAATCTCTACTTCACAGGTGTCATTCATTTTCTTGCTCTTGGTTTCCTAAGTACTCTTGAGTTTTCACTTTTTCTTTTGTTTCAAACAGGTTCTCTAGGATGAACTGTGTAAGGTGATAATCATACATGCCATGAGCAATGTGACAATACTTTACCTTTAAAAAGATGGGAGGCTGAGGCAGGAGAATGGCATGAACCCAGGAGGCGGAGCTTGCAGTAAGCGGAGATCGCGCCACTGCACTCCAACCTGGGCGACAGAGTGAGACTCTGTCTCAAAAAAAAAAAAAGATATGTCTCGGCCGAGCACAGTGGCTCATGCCTGTAATCTCAGCACTTTGGGAGGCCGAGGCAGGTGGATTACCTGAGGTCAGGAGTTCGAGACCAGCCTGGCCAATATGATGAAACCCCGTTTCTACTAAAAACACAAAAATTAGCTGGGCGTGGTGGCGGGCCCCTGTAATCCCAGCTGCTTGGGAGGTTAAGGCAGGAGAATCACTTGAATCCAGGAAAAGGAAGTTGCAGTGAGCCAAGATCACGCCATTGCACTACAGCCTGGGTGACAAGAGCAAAACTCCGTCTCAAGAAAAAAAAAATTTCTCTGGATCCCTTAATCTATTATCATATGTGAAATGCATATGTGTGTATACATATGTCCAGATATATCCCAGTTTATAGTCCCCAACATGAAAATATATTGCATTTTTAAAAATTATTTTTTAAATTTAAAAAATACATGAATAAGGTAAAATTCAAATAGCACAGAAAGTAAAACACTAGAAATAAAGACTTAAAATCTGTTTCTCTGTATCCCTCTACTCTGGCTCCTTGCCCCCAAAGAAACCACTTCTAAGAGTTCATTGTGGATACTTCCATATCCCTCTCTGATGCACACGTATACATGACAATGCACGTCCTTTTCAAACCTACACCAATGGAACCATTCTATATGTGTTATTTTTAGGCCTTGCTTTTCTCACTTTATACTATTAATATATATGATCTCTCCATATTAGCACATTCAAATCTACTTTATCCTACTGAACATCTATCTACCACAACATTGTATTGATACTGATGAAAAATGACTGTTTTCATTTTCATCAAGTTTAGAAAAATTTCAGTCATTGCTTCTTCAGTAATTTTCTGCCCCCATCCAACATTTTTCTAGGACTGCGGTTATCTGTATGTTAGACGACTTCGGTTATCTGTATGTTAGACCACTTGCTGTTGCCCCATGGGTCACTGAACCTTCGTTTGTTTGTTCCTCCATTCACTGATTTTTAGCCTTTTCCCCCACTGTGCTTCAGTCTGGGTCATGTCAACTGCTCTCTTTTTAAATTCACTGATCTTTCATCCTTTAGAGCCCATGAGTTATTATATTAAACCAATCCAAACAATTTTTTATTTCAGAACTTTCATGTCTAGGAATCTGATTTGTAAAAAATATATCTTCAATTTGTTTTCTCATCACATCCACATTGTGCCACAAATACCTGAGTCCATTTTCAATAGCTCTTTTTAAAATTCCTTGTTTGCCAATTGGACCATCTCTGCCACTTCTGGATTTTTTTTTTTAACCGATTTTCTCTTGTTTATGGATCACGTTTTTGAAGTGTCTAGTACTTTCGATTGGATGCTAGATAATGTGTGGTATGCTCTTGAGTGTCTGCATTTTGTGGCTTCCTAATTTATAGTGTTGAGTTTGTTTTGGGTGGCATTTAAACTTGCCGATCAATTTGATCCTTTCAAGGCTTGTTTTTAAAATGTGTTGGGACGGATTTACAATGGCCTTTATTCTAGGATTATTTTAGCCCTACTACTTAGGTGTGACCCGTCTGGAATCCTTACTGAATGCCTCAGGTGTTCAGTGAAGTCTTTTCACTCTGGCTGACTGGAATTCAAATATATCCTGGCACTGTTATCTCTGCGAATGATTTGGCTTTCAGACAACTGGTACTTCTCCCTACCCTTTTGAGTTTTGCCATGCACATGTACAACTAAGTTTTCAGAAGATTCTAGGGCACCCTGGATGGTGAATACTGAGTGTCAACTTGATTGGATTGAAGGATACAAAGTATTGATCCTGGGTGTATCTGTGAGGGTGTTGCCAAAGGAGATTAACATTTGAGTCAGTGGACTGGGAAAGGCAGTTCCATCATTAATCTGGGTGGGCACAATCTAACCAGCTGCCAGCATGGCTAGAATATAAACAGGCAGAAAAATGTGAAAAGAGAGACTGGCTCAGCCTCCCGGCCTATATCCTTCTCTCATGCTGGATCCGTCCTGCCCTAAAACATTAGACTCCAAGTTCTTCAGTTTTGGAACTTGGACTGGCTCTCCTTGCTCCTAAGCCTATTAGTTCTGTCCCTCTAGAGAACCTTAATATAAACCCGCTTTCAGATTTCAGGAGCTCTTTTTCTATTTCAATTTCTCCTCTCCAGTATTCTGATTCTCAAACTCCAGCCATCTCAGCCTCCCCAAACTCCAATCTCTAACTCCTCAACCCATTTGCTCTAAAAACTAATAAGTTATCTCTAATACTTTATTATTGCAGGATCATGTTTCCTATTATTCAAACTTGCTGTGGAAATTTTGGCTGATAAAGTAAGATTTACTAAAAAAGGTGGAGCTGGTCACAGTGACTCATACCTGTAATCCCAGAGCTTATAGAGGCCAAGCTTGAGGATCGCTTGAGGCCAGGAGTTTGAGACCAGCCTGGGTAATAAAATGAGACCCTATCTCTACGAAAAAATTCAAAACATTAGCTTGGGTAACAGAGCAAGACCCTGTCTCTTTAAAAAAGAAAAAAGTTAAACACAGAGCTACCATATGACGCTGAAATTCTACTCCTAAATATATATGAGAAATAAAACCATATGTTGATACAAAAACTTGTATCTGTGTGTTCATAACAGCATTTTTCTTAATAGTCAAAAGGTGGAAGAATTTCAAATGTCTGTCAACTGATGAATGATTATACACAATATGGTATATCTAAACAATGGAGTGTTATTTGGCAATACAAGATAATGAAGTACTAATATGTGCTACAATATGGATTGCCCTTAAATACTCTATGCTATGTCAAAGAAGCCAGTAACAAAAGACTACATAGTATGATTCCTTTCATAGGTAATGTCCAGACTTAGCAAACCTATGGAGACAGAAAGTAAATTACTGGCTGCTTAGGGCTGAAGGGAGAAGGGGATTAGGACTGGCTGCTAATGGGTTCAGTGTTTCTTTTGGGGGTAAAAGGAAGTCTTAGATTGTAGTGATGGTTGCACAACTCTGAATATAGTAAAAACCACTAAACGGTACACTTTAAATGGGTGAATTTTATGATTTATGAATTGTATCTGAAAGATATATCTCAATAGAATAGGTGCCTTTTGAGTACAACATAATCTGTATGGTTCTCTCTTTTTGTATACATCTGAAATTTCCAAATATAAGTTAAAAGAATATATACTTCATGGTATCCATTAGGAGTATCATGTGTGTCCTCTCCTTCAACCCAGTAAAGTGGTAAGTTGTAGTAACAGATTTCCTAGTGGTGAGCTGTCCTTGCATACCTGAAATAAACCTCCCTTTTGGTCATGATATTTTAATACACTGAAAATCAACTTGCTAATATTTTCTTTAGGATTACTGCATACATATTTTAAGTGGTATAGGTTTGTGGTTTGCTTCATCAATATGGCAATGCTGCTGGTTTTCAATTTTTGCTTTTCTAAAACCTGATTTTTTTTTTTTTTTTTAGGCAAATGACTACACAGGATAAATACTGTTTCTTTGCAGCTATGTGTGGCCATGGCGGTAAGCTCTTGATTATAAGATACAGGCTGACGCTTCACGTGGCAGCATCTGGAAACCTGCCTTCATAGAGAGCCAGCAGCTGGTCTTTGCACCCCACTTTCCCCCCGCTTCATCCCTTTCCCATCCTGCTGCCCAGAATGTAGATGAGATGGCTGGAGTTAGGTGCTACTATCCTAGACCATGAAGAAGAGGGCCACACCCTAGAAAAGGTGGCACAGTGAGCACAGTGAGCTGAAGTAGCCTGTGTCACTAAGGACCACGGCTCTAAGCTGCCATGCCAGCTCTGGACTGCCTACTTGTGGACTTGTATGTGAGTCTTCTTTACGCCACCCTTAGTTGGAATCTCAACTCACAGCTAAACATAAACCCAACTGATAGGTCAGGTTTTGACATAAGGGATATGCCAGCTTCATAAAATACACTGGAAGGCTTCTCATGTTTCTCTGTAGCCTGCAACAGTTTAAGAGCAGAGGAACTATCTGATCCTTAAAGGTGTGATAGAAACCTCCTGTAAAACCATCTGGGTCTGGCACCTTTTTAGTGCTATTTCTTCAACAATTTTTTCAGTTTCTTCCACAGGCTAACATTTTATCCAGGTGGTTTACCTTTTCCAGAGTCACTGTGCATTTTAATGAGGTTAGCAAACTTGTTAACAGGGAAGGTCCATGCTGTAGTTCTCTAATGTTCTTCAGGCTCTGCTTTTTTTATCTGAAATTGTTCCTGGGGTTATAGATTTGTTTTTCTCTCTTTTTATTTTGTTCTATTAAAGATCTGCCAACTGAAGTAGTCTTTTCAAAGTACCAACTCACGGACAATGAATTTTCCAGTGTTTTGCTTTCAGTTAATTGTTGCTTTGACCATTATCCGTTCCTCTTGAATTTGTTCTTCCAGACTTCTCATCTGAATGTCTAACTCATTAGTTTTCATTTTCTCTGGTGCAACACAGATTTAAGACTAGGAATTGTCCTCTGGTTGCAACGCTGGCCAAAGTGCAAAGCTTTTGTTATAAGCATACTCATTTCCACTAAAGTTTTGGTTTCCTCCTTGAAGTATGTTATAAAACTTACAAGTGGCTATACTAAGTTTCATTTTTCTTTTGGTATTAATTTCTAATCTTATTGTACTGTGGCATAATAGATTATGTGGCTTGGGCAACTGCTACTTCAAATTGTGTTGTGATTTTTTTGTTTGTTTTTTGAGACAGAGTCTCGGAGTTTCGCTCTGTCACCCAGGCTGGAGTGCAGTGGCACGATCTCGGCTCACTGCAAGCTCTGCCTCCTGGGTTCACACCATTCTCCTGCCTCAGCCTCCTGAGTAGCTGGGACTACAGGCGCCTGCCACCACGCCTGGCTAATTTTTTGTACTTTTAGTAGAGACGGGGTTTCACCGTATTAGCCAGGATGGTCTCCATCTCCTGACCTCGTGATCCACCCACCTTGGCCTCCCAAAGTGCTGGGATTACAGGCATGAGCCACCACGCCCGGCCAATTGCGATTTTCTTTGTTGCTATGCATGTAATTGATTTTTGCAGTTTCCATGGATTAAAAAAGATGTATTTGCTACCAGATATAAAGGAAAACGGTGGTAAAAGTACACTTACTTCTTAAGTTTATCTTTTTTATGTATGGGATTTTGTTTTTTTTGTTTTGAGACAGAGTCTCACTCTGTCATTCACGCTGGAGTGCTGTGGCATGATCTCAGCTCACTGCAACTCTGCCTCCTGGGTTCAAACAATTCTCATGCCTCAGCCTCCCAAGTACCTGGAATTACAAGTGTGTGCTACCATGGCCGGCTAATTTTTGTATGTTTTTTTAAGTAGAGATGGGCTTTTGCCATGTTGGCCAGGCTGGTCTCAAACTCTTGGACTCAACTGATCCACCTGCCTCAGCCTCCCAAAGTGCTGAGATTACAGGTGTGAGCCACTGTGCCCAGCCATGTAGGGGATTTTGAATTTGACTTTGACTTGTGTTCTCTTAATACATTTTGGTGTCGAAAATTGTTTTAAAACAAACATGAATATTTAAGATTTTAGTTTTTTGCTCCTTTCTCTCACCTTTCTGCAGCTAAGCCTGGGTGCGTCCTTTTTTGGTGTATCATGTGGCAGTACATCTGGGCTCTTGGCCCAGCCTCCCCAGGTGGCCCCATCAGAGGCTATACATCTGTAGACAGAAAAGCTGGTCCTCTTCCTTTCACTTAAGACCCAGAGGTTGTGGTCTAGTTCTTGAAGGTCTAGTCCTTGACCCAGGTGGGAGACAGTGACCCTTGAGAAAGGAAGTGACCACACCCTACTTTATGGGGCCTTTGCTGACCAAACCCTACCTCTCAGTAATGCTTTTCTTTTGAGTTGCTTTCTCCTTAAGTCTTCATGCTCAGCCTCCTACCACAGCTGGACATTTGTAAAGGGAACCAAAAACATCTTTTGGGGAAATGACCGTTGATGCAGATGACAGTAAACCATAATCTTTTGGTATTATCCTGACCCTTGGTCCTGATCAAGCACTCCCCAGAATCAGACAAGATCTAAGACATAGGTACAGATTCTGTCTTCGTGCTTTTCTAAGTACTTAACACCTCCACAGCATATGTCTTTTGTATGTTATACACAAGACTGTAAGGAGACTGGCTGGGGTTGGACGTGAAAAGCCCTACAAAGTCAAGCCTGGCAACCTGGATGGGGGTCTATCCAAGGAATTCCCATCTTACCAGTGACATTCACAGTAAAGCACAGGGGATCCTTGCTGAGTTTTAATTCCTCGGTCTGCCTTTCCGCATCTTTTGAGTGATATACTCTAATAATTTGACTGCATTCTGTGTGAGGATAGCTGGATCCACTTTGATTCTACAAATTAGGTGCCCTTCTGTTTCTGAGTAATGTCACATTCTCTGACCACTGTAGCCACTTCAGATAGTCTCAAATATAACTTTCTGTGGCCACGGTGGAGAAGATACTGACCCAGGACGCTTATTCTCACCTTCACCTCTTCGACTCACATATGATTTTTTTTCCTCCCTACCAAAGTGGTTAGTTTTGACAGCCTTTAGGTTGCAGAATTGTTTATATTCGAAAGAAGATCTTACCTTCACAGAGCATTTTTTCCGGGCAACTGTTCTGCTTTGTAAGTTTTTAATATCTACTCTTATTTGGAGTCCCAAAATGAGTTAGCTTGGGTAGATCTCACAATGAAAACCGATTTCTTTGCATAAAACTTTATTCTACCTTTTTGAAAACCTGCTGGAAATGATGAATGGTGGCTTCAATAGCAATGGTTCACGAAGAACTGATCGCGTCCCCATCAATGAGGTCTTACCCATGGCAGAGCAATGGCGATCTACCGTAATTCTTGTTGGTTGTAGTAAGTTGGGGGAATATCAGGCCAAGAATCAACAGAGCTATGTGGCTTAGGCAGGTCAGTTTCTCTGTGCCTCAGCCCGCTCAGCTGTGAGATGGGAATAATAAACACCCCTCAGAAGGTACTGTGAGGTCACTCACTAAAGGACATTTCAGTGCTTTGAACGGGTCTGGAACATACCCCGGTATTTTTACTCTACATAGAAGAAATCAGTCCTAGAATATAATTAGATCAGACTTTCTGGTCCTTTAATCATTCACCTCCTTCCTAAACTGGATCCAGCTGCAGATGACTGCGTTAGTCTCAGGACTTCATTTTCGTTTGACTCAGCTGATCAAAACTGAGACCATTCTGAGGCAGGAGAATAGGGTCTGGAGGCAGTAAACCCAAGGCCGATTCACGCCAACTTCCTAGAACTAAATCAAAAGGAAAACCCCAACTTTCTACATCCAAGTAACAAAAGGACCAGAGGCTACTCCCTTTGCAACCCCCCTTTTTCCACGTGGCAGATAAGAAACTCTCAGTACCTCTGATTGGTCCCCTCCCACAGCCAATGAAGCTGTTCACAGGTTAAGACTTTATTTACATAGGAGTATAACTTTGTAACTTCAACCTCTGATTGGTTGCTTTCTGCAACTAATCAGATGCATAGGGTATAGCTTTATAACTTCGCTTCAGCCTCTGGTTGGTCCTCTCCTGCAACCAATCAGACTGATTATGGTCCACTACTTCATATACATAGGGTGTGCACCAAGTAACCAATGGGAAACCTCTACAGCGTATTTAAATCCCAGAAAACTCTGTAACCCGGCCCTTGAGCCTCATGGGCTGCTCCCACCCTGTGGGATGTACTTTCATTTTCAGTAAGTCTCTGCTTTTGTTGCTTCCTTCTTTCCTTGCTTTGTGTGTTTTGTCCAATTCTTTGTTCAAGAACGCCAGGGTGACAGTAACAATTCAAACCATGAAAAAGGTAACAGAGCCCTTGGGACGTCTCAACATGAGGTGACACAGCCAACCTGTGATGCATACACGGGAGCAAATGCATAGAAAAGCTTGTCAATGACACAGCAAAGTAAAACCCAAATGAAGCAAGGTGAAAGAATGGGCTGCACAGCAGGTAAAACTGCACCAAGTTACAGACTGCTCTCCTGGGATGGAACGGTGGGGAGGAGAGCAGAGGGATGGACAAGCGCCTGGCAAGATGGATTTCTTTCCCCAGGCTGCTAATGCTACTAACACTTCCCTCCTCACAAGGTCGCTATAACAAGGTAACATACAGCACTCAGAAGACGGCCTGACCCTGAGTAACACTAATGTTCACATGACTGGACTCTCAGACCAAAATCAATAGCTGGTATCTACTGAAACTTCAGCAAGGCGAAACCAGGGGAATGGCGCTCCTTTGAGTAGAGCAACGCGCATGACATCACATCCTCCGTAGGGGTAGGCTCGGGCCTCACTGGAGCAGCACTTCCCGGAAGAGCCTAGGATATTCGGGGACCGCCACCCGACAGCAGTCCAGGCCCCCTGGCGCCCAGCCTGCCGCCCTGTTGCAGCTCTCATGCCAAGACGTGCGCCTAACGGCAGGGATTCCGGCGGTCATGATTTATTCTTGGCGCTAAGCTGCCGCCTCTCTTTTCTATCACCACCGAGTAACGCAGACCCCACCGTTTCCTTCCATTCTCAGTCAAACGCTCCAGCAGCTACAGGGGCGCTAGGTTGTGCGGGGGCTGCACCACCCGGCCCCAGGCTTTTGAAGCCACGCCCGGGCGCGGAGGATGGGCAGGATTTGCCATGTGAACTCTCGCGCACGCAGGCTCCGCGCGAGTCCCGGGCGCCCAAGCGGGAATTCCCTTCCCCGTCACCAGCTCCAGGGTGGGGTCCCCCGGCTGGGGAGCCCAGACCCCGGCAGTCCAGCAGCCTATAAGACGATCCATGTCCGCCCTGTAACTCACCGCGCTGGGGATCCGCCTCCTCCCGCCAGTGCAAGGGCGTCGTCCTCCCGCGTATGCTGCGCAGGCGCGCCCCGCCTTCCCGGTCACGTGCTACAGTGCTCGGGAACGTGATCACGCCTACAGCCGAAGAGGCTGGGAAAATGCTGCCCTGTCCCTGAACAGGAAGCGGAAGCAGGAAGGAACTGAGAACACTGGCATCTGCTGCCACCCTGAATCCGCGTTAGCATGTGGAGGCAACCTCAGCCCCCAGTTTTTTAAAAAGGTAATTCGGATTCAGACCCAGGAATTATGGTGAGGATAGAAATGGACTGGAAGGTTCCTTCCCCTTGCCCACCAAGACTCCAGAGCAGGTGGGTTCCTGATGTCTCCTCTGCATGGAGCCCTGGGCTTTCCGGACCTCCTTACTTTTCCTCTGAACTCACAGCACAGCTGAGCCAAAATGTATTCCTGCCAAAACGGGCATTTCCCAAAAGAAAATACTGTTTTAGATTCATTGTTCACAGCCTCTTTCCTTCGTCTCCCCTTCCTTTCCTCATCTCTTGCTCTAATTGGAGAATTTGACAACTCTGAACCTCTGACCTTGAACCACCCCAACTCCAGCAAGCCCAGGCAAGAGTGGGCCAGTTGCAGCCCAAGGTAGCCAAACATGTGACTTTTGCTTAGTAACAGACCATGGAGAGGTCAGACCAAGAAGTGGAAGGAAGTGACTGGCCTGAGGCCTTTGTTTGGGCCACTTAGGGTTGAATGAAATGATAAAGGTATAGCCACATTGGCTGGAAGCACTTCAGGTAATAATTACTCTCTAAGGAAAGCAGTCATCATATTTATATCCATAAAATCAGTTTATTAAAAAGTTACATAGCAATATACATCCCAAACCTTTTCTCAGAATTGTCATTAGCTTTTTAAATTGATTAAATATTTTCATCTCATTAAAATGGTTTCTTCCTTTAAAATTTCCCAGAAAGTGTGGCCTCTGTTTTCTGCTACTCAGTTTAAACACATCATCAGGAATAGATAATTAATAATGTCATGTGAGCATAAAAGGAGATTTATAAACTAGAAATGTATTTTCTGGGAACCAAGTTTCAAGTGACTCAGATGAAGCCCTTGGATAAAGCAGTGCCTAAATCAGGCTTGTTTACCCTTGGCATCATGTGACCAAACACTGTTTCAGGATAGTGGAAGTACAGCTTGGGAGGCCTTTGGCCTGAGCCTGTTTTGCCCAAGCCCATCCAGAATGAGAAGTACAAAGGAAGGCTAGTGTGTATGCAAAGCAGCATGGCTTATTTTGAGGTCCTATAGTTGTGGGCCAACAGAACAGTGGCAGGATCTGAAGGAAGAAATGTATTGCAGCAGACCATCTCCTTCAAACCACAAAGGGAGACTGAGGAAATGCTGGCTTCAGGCCAAAAAACCCTGGCTCAAAACACAGCTTCCTCCAGTGGCTCAGGGGCAGACCAAGTTCATCAAGTCAAGGACCTTTTCCTGCTACCACCTTGGGGAGAGGGGCCTTCACCAGCCCGCCCTGCACATGGGTCTCTGCCGTTCAGAACCTACCCAGTAACAACAGCAGCAAACATCCATGTTTTCCCGTTATGTAACTTAGGAAACTGTTGGGCACAGTGGCTCACACCTGTAATCTCAGCACTTTGGGAGGCCAAGACAGGAGGAACACTTGAGTCTAGGAGTTCAAGACCAGCCTGGGCAACGTAGGGAGACCCGTCTACAAAAAAATTTAAAAATTAGCTGAGTGTGGTGGCACTCACCTGTAGTCTCAGCTACTCAGGAGGCTGAGGGGAGGGATTGCTTGAGCCAGGGAGGTTGAGGCTGCAGTGAGCTGTGATCCCGCCAGTGCGCTCAGCCTGGGCGACAGTTTGGAAGACTCTGTCTCTCTCCCTATATATGTATATGTTCAGGGAAATGGCAGCATGAGATTTTATGGCAGTTCTTGAGATTTCAGAAACACTTCAGCACCAGCCAAATCCCCCCATGAGAGCAAGGAACACTTTTCCAGTTGCCTAAACATTTTAAAGTTACAATGACAAATGTGAAAAGAACTACAGAGGCTGGGTGTGTTGGCTCACGCCTGTAATCCCAGCACTTTGGGAGGCCAAGGCGGGTGGATCACGAGGTCAGGAGTTCAAGACGAGCCTGGTCAAGATGGTGAAATCCTGTCTCTACTAAAAATACAAAAATTAGCCGGGCATGGTGGCAGTCACCTGTAATCCCAGCTACGCAGGAGGCTGAGGCAGGAGAGTTGCTTGAACCTGGGAGGCAGAGGTTGCAGTGAGTCCAGATCACGCCACTGCACTCCAGCCTGGGTGAAAGAGTGAGACTCCGTCTCAAAAAACAAAACAAAACAAAACAAAACCAAAAAAACCTACAGAATAGAGCAGGGATGGAAAGAAGTCATGCATTTCCAGTGGCTAGCACTTTGCGCTCTGCCTTAGCGAGTATGTGCAGACTCCCTGGCCATCGAGTGCGCCTGCAGCCATCCTGGATGTCAACTGGCCACAGACCCTTTGCTATGGGGAGTCCCCGGCTCCATCCATTAGCAAGTTGGAGAGAGGTTTCATTTTGTCCCCATGATCCCACTCTCCGGCAAAGCTTAAACTGCTGTCACAATTCTTTGTACCTAAAAAGGCACACAGAAGGCAAGAGCCACAGTCAGTGTTTTCTGTGAAATGGTCTTACAAATAGCATTAAGAAATCTTGAATTTCAAAGAAAAGGTCTGATTAGAGGTGCCTGTTGGAAGCAGAAGCCTCAATAAATGAGGAAGGAAAGTTAATTTGAGGGTCTGTTTCATTTCTGATACAGAATAATCACAAAAACAAGTATATGCCGCTGGCTGTAGCTCCCCTTAGGATTTGGATAACCAGCTGGATTTCCAGATGGCCACTCCCGTTTTCTGTGCTTCCCTCCTCCGGGCTATATCCTGCAGAGCTTCAGCGGGAAGTTCTCCGTGATGAGGTGGTCCGGGTGAAGCAGCACCACGATGTTAACCTCAAATTCTGAGATGAGAAAAGAGAGTGGGTTTATGCTCACGGTCACTGAGCAGCAGAACCACACGCCACCACCACTGCAGGTGCAGGAAGCTCTGACGGCGAAGGAACACCCGCTGCGGGTGGGTTTCACTGCTGTCCCCTCAGCACCACCCCGACCTTTCAGCCAAACCAGTGGAGATGACTATGCTGATGTCTGACTACCTCTGTCATCTTTCTCTAAGTGAATTTTTGTCCTCTCATCTTGGAACATGAGTGATCAGGCTTCACCAGCTACACTTTCCCTGTCCCTTTGCTTTCCTAAAAAGGATATTCTAGAACCCTTTCAATTCATTTGTATTCCTTTGCCTTATTTTTACATTTCCCACGGTTCTTAATGAAAAAGCAGACCGTGAACCGGCCCGTAGCTGTCTGGGCCCATGTCCCCAATCCCCAGGTGAGAAACAGTCTTCAGATTGGATCCTATTCACCCATCACCTTTCAGCAAACAGGCTTCCTTCTCCACCGACCCTTCAGCTGCTATGGGTGAGTGTTGTTGATCATAACAAAAGGGGTGTGTGTGAAGAGGAAGCACGTGAAGACAAATAAGCGCCATGTCCTTCCCCAGTGTGACGAGGGGTGGCAAGGGCACCATGTGGGCAGAGGGCACCCTGTGCCGAGCCCCACACTGTGGCAGCTCAGCTGCAGAAGGGGCCTTGGAGTCAGTGCCCACCTGTGGCTGGGGTCTGCAGGACAACATCCTCGTGTGGGCGTGTCCACCTCTGCCCAAACATCAGCCACGAGAAGAGTTGGCCACCAGCAGTGCCCAGCCTGTCCCTCCTCACTTTATTGTCACTACATTAGAGCCCTCTGGGCCCTTCTTCCCACCACTCCCTTCAATGGGTTCCCCATCTTTCTTGGTGTGCCCCCCGGGAGGGTGGAGGGTGTGGCTGGAGTGGACAGAGAGGGATGCGCAGTAGGCATGAAAGGGAGCTGGCAGGGGCTTTCCTTTTCAGCAGGAAAACAGCTGCATCGGAGCCGCCATGCTTCCCAAGCCGAGTGAGTTCCAGTCTCGGGCCTGACCATGCATTTGAGGTCACTTGCACAGAGTTGGAGGGGACACGCAGAGGTGCTGCTCTTGATGCGGACGCAGTGCTCATTCCTGACCTCCAACCTAGAGGTCCCCGAGCCTTTCTGAATCACTGTCCCTTCCTACTGGGTCTCTCTGTTCCACTTCTTCACAGTGTCGGGTGATCTCCCAATTAACATGATTCTCATTAAGATGGATGTACCATTAAAATATTTACAGGAAGAGTTAAAAACATGGAAATGTTCTTGATATAATGTTAAGGGGAAAAGGCAGAATATAAAAAGGTGTCTGTGAGCTGATACAGATCCCATGGTTACAATACGAACACACAGGTTCACGGAAACTCACTAGAGGCACCCTGGGCTGCAGGGCTCCAGGCCTTCCTGCTGCTGAGTGCTCGCTCTGGGGTTCTCACAGGCCCTGGACCTTCATTCGGAGCCACCCTCAGCAGCCACACCACGTGGTGCCCACTCGTGTGAGTTTTCTTCATGGAGCTCAGCGTCACCTGCCCTTGTCTACACTGATGTGGGTCTGTGTTTCCCCATGTGACGGTGGAAGTTCCACAAGCACCAGGACCGCCTGTGGGTGTGTCCCCTGTCCGACACAGCAGCTCCTTACCGAGGTTTTGTTGAGCGGCCGAAGGGCAGCAGGCTTTGAGCTGTGTGGTCTGCAGTAGGCCCTGGCCCTGAGGGACCGAAGGGCAGCAGGCTCTGAGCTCTGTGACCCACGGCAGGGCCTGACACTGAGGGACTGAAGGGCAGCAGGCTCTCGGCTATGTGCCCACAGCAGGCCCTGGCACTGAGCGGCCCTTCCCATGAGGGCTGGAGGCGAGTGCCACTTACCCACTTTGAAGTTGGTGGTCTCCAGCGTCGGGCAGGTGAACAGCCTGGGGAAGACCATGTAGATGGGGACAGAGAGGCCCCTGCACACGTCCCCGTCAGCGATCTGAATGTTCTGAATCTCCGTGGCGTCGCGGGCATAGCCTTCTGCACACCCTGGGGAAGGGAGGCCACATCACGCCATCAGGGCCAGCAGAGGCTGCGGGTCCATACCTGCACTGGCACCACCCCCTAGTCTGCTCCAAGAATCCTCCAGGGTCCCCTCACTTTCCTCAGACACTCGGTTACTACCATGAACAGCCATGCTCTTACTTTTGCTTCCCCAACATCCCGTTTCTAGAGTCAGGGTTGTGATCTGCTCTGTTGCCCAGGCTGGAGTGCAATGGTGCGATCTCAGCTCACTGCAGCCTCAGATGGTCTTCCCACCTCAGCCTCCTGACTAGCTGGGATTACAGGGGTGCACCACTGTGCCCAGCCCCCAGCATCCTCTTAACCACGGAACTCGAGGGTGGCAGTCAAGGGGAACAGGCAAGCGCAGGGCCTGGTGGCGCGGCCCTCACCGCATGTCTCCACGCGCACCAGCTGCAGCTCCACGCTTCTGATGGCGGCTTCCGAGCTCTCCACCACCAGCTCTCCTGTCAGCGGCTGTGTGATGACACAGTTTGTTGAGTTGAGATGTCCTCGAAGGAGAAATTTGGGAAGCAAAGCTCTCTGAAACAAAATGAAAACAAATACCTCAGAATGCAGGAAGCGGGGGAAACTGCTCCATACTTTGGTGTAAATAAAACCTGGAAGCGAAGCTGGGTAGTGGTTATACAGTCCACCAGGACCGTCTCACAAAACGGGAAGAAAGGAGCAAAGTACTGAAGTCTTGGACATTACCAGGCTGGATTATTCAACAACTCTCTACATACATATGGCACCTGACTGACACTCCCTGTACAGAGAATGACTCAGAACCATCCTAATTGCCTAGACTCAGAGCTAGAAAGCTCCTTCTTACCAAGAAATAAGATATGAAAAAGTCTGAAGGAGTCGCCATGGTGTTCAAGACAACCTGACACACACACGGTTAAAAAAAAAAGTCCCGGCCAGGCACAGTGGCTCAAGCCTGTAATCCCAGTGCTTTGGGAGGCAAAGGCAGGAGGATCACTTAAAGCCAGGAGTTCAAGAACAGCCTGTGTAACACAACAAGACCCCATCTCTAAAAAATGTTTTAAAAATTAGCTGGGAAGGCTGGTGCACACCTGTAGTCTCAGTTACGTGGGAGACTGGCATACTACTGTCCAACAGAAACATAATGCAAGCTGCAAGTGGAAGCCACATGTATAATTTAGAATTTTCTAGTAGCCACATTAAAAAGGTAAAATTAACCAATATATCAAAAGTGTTATCACTTCCACATATAATCAATATCAAAAATATGAATGATGTTTTACATTCTTCTTTTCATCCTGAGTCTTTGAAATCTGGTATTTACACGTCCATCTCATCTACGTGGTCTAGCCATGTCTACAGGGTCAATGATGATGTGTGGCTGGTGGCCACCTGACCAGGCAGTGCAGCTCTGGACCTGAAAAGCCTGGGGCTCTGGACCTGGCAGTCCCCAAAGGTACAGACCTCTGAAAAAATGTCTGCATTCAAGATGGAGCTTTTATTTGTTTATTTATTTTTATTATAAACATCTTTAGAGACAGGGTCTTGCTCTGTTGCCCAGGCTGTAGTACATGGCTCACTGCAGCCTCACCTCCTGGGCTCAGGCAATCCTCTTGTCTAAGCCTCCCCAGTAGCTGGGACTATGATCACATGCCACCACACCCAGCTAATTTTTACATTTTTCTTCTGTAAAGACAGGTTCTCACTATGTTGCCCACGCTGGTCTTGAACTCCTGACTGTAAGTGAGGCTCCTGCTTTGGCCTCCCAGAGTGCTGGGATTACAGACATGAGCTACTGGGCCTGGCAAGACAGAATTTTAAAAATAACTAAGAGAAGCTATTTGTGTAGAAAAACAAAAAGCAGTAGCAGTTCACATTAAAATGCTTTTAGGCGACTGATGAAAAGGACGGCTTTCAACATCCAGCTCAAGATACTGACTAAACAATCATTGTCCCTTTCCACCCACTGACATGATATGAACATAGACAAATAAACCTATACTACTTTGCGTCTGAGCTCCAGCCTTCCTGTAGTTCCTGTAAAGCTATCTTATATCCTTCCAATAAATCTCTTTTCTACTTAAAAAGCAAAACAAAAAGCCACTAGTGGCATTTTGTGAATAAGCAATTTTTTTTTATTTGCTTTATGTGTTACTTTCTTATTTTCCAACAATAAACATGAATGGTTCTGTCAAAAGAAAAGTTCTTTACGTTTATAAATAAACCTATACCTAGAAAAGCCACAAGGAACGCCCTGTGGGGACCACCCAGTGAAGCGCTTCTGTGAGACAGAAAGTGGACAGACAGTCTGGCTCCCAGGGGTTCAGGGCACCCGTCTTCCAGGTGGCAGGGGCCCGGTGAGAGCAGGTACACTCAGGGGGCGTGTGGTCAGCCTGCCATCAGGCGGGGCCTGCGAAGGGCAGTCGGCAGGTATCACAGGTGAGCTCAGCAGACGGGGGAGCTGCCACAGGCTGGCACCGCAGCTTCCCACAAAGGGGATCTCCCACGCGGAAAAGCAGACTCGGGGCAAGGTAGGGCAAGTGTCCCGGGTCATTCACGACCGCAATGCAGACAGCGAGCCTCTGGACTCAGGAGACGAGCTGCCCACAAACACCCCCGCCACGTGCCACACCCAGGGCAGAGCACCTCTGACGAGTGTGTGCTGAGGACCAGGAGAACAGGTTGTCACTGGGGCTAAGGATACAGCCTCTTCAGTAACACCACACACACTAGATCCTCTTTCATAAATGTAAACTGACAACCAAGGATCAATACACATTTAAGGAAAACAAAAGCAAGAAAAAGACACACGCACTCGACAAGCAGAACCAACCCCTGAGAAACAGAATCAATACAGGAAACGGAGATGAAAGGCCCCTGCATCCGTAACGGCAGCAGCAGCTATCCTGAAGAAGAAACGGTGTCCAGAAATGAATCACATTACTGCTGAGGTCAGCGCTTCCACAGACAGGCTACAGAGGGGTGGGAGGCGGGAGTCTGAGTGGCCCACTGGGGTCGCATGCCCTCAGAACCCGGAGAAGCGAGACGTGCAGAACAGAGAGTGCCTTTCCTCCCTCACCTGTCTGAAAGGCTCCCCACGACACACGTCCAGCCTCTGAGGGACAAGGCCGATGACCTCCCAGGGCCCAGGCCTCCCAGCTTATAGTTAACTTGATCCTAGTCACTGTGGTCCAGACAGCAGAATAAAGAATTACAGGAAGGCTGAAAAGTTCCATCCAGGAAGACCTACAGGACTCCACTGTCTAGGGGAAATGCATGGCAGTGGATGAGAGGGCAAGATCAGGGAGGCCAGGGCCAGGCAGAGTTTTGAACGGGCCCAAGTTCACCGCGCAGCTCGAGTGACCAGCTGAGACTCCACTAGGGGCTGCCACTGAGAGCCAGACAGCCCTGTCCTGACGCAGGACGTGGGAGGACTGGGCCAGCACTGCCCAGGCGTCTGTGTCCTCACTGTACCTGCCCCGGCCGTGAGGCGTCCACCACGGAGGCACTGCGGAATCTTTAAAAAGCAGGTGCTGCCCGGCCTCTGTCAGGTGGGAGTGCTAGGGGAAGAAACTGCAAACTAAACCTCTGTGGAGGATGACAAGAGGCCAGGGGGCCGGCGCAGGCTCTGGCTAACCATGAGCAATAAAGGGGCATGGCTGTGTCACGGGCAGCGGGGGATCTTGGGGCCTGTGATGCAGTACAACTGAGGGAAAACGGTGATATGAATTGACATATACCCCTCCCTGAGAAACTCTTCAAAAAGCAGTCTTCTTTTAAGCTGCTTTTCTGAGCTTAAAAAGGATATCAAATTGAAAATACTGAGTAATTTGGGTACAAATAATCAGGAATCTCTGCTGGCTGTGACGTGATTTCCAAATAAAGACCACCCCGGCAACAGCCAGTCCGTGGGGTCTGGCTGCTGGGAAGATACCCACAGCATTCGTCTGCGCAGGCTGTCTTACCTCTTTGACGTTCTGTAAGGTTTCAGGTGTAATTGTGAAGTCCACGGGACTGGGAGTAAATTTCCCCTTCTGAGGCTAAAATGAGAGGTGAAACCGAAATCAGTAGGTGAAGGCCAAGAGTTCTGCAGGCCAAACAGCTTGTCCCTTTCCAAAATGAACCAACGGCAGCCTGGCGATGCAGGAAGCACGGGGGACTAAGAGGAGCATGCCTGGGTCCCGAACACAGTTCTGTCAAATTTCCCCATCTCGCTGAAACTCAGTTTCCCCATCTGTAAAATGAGGGGAGGGATGTCTTAATCTCCAACGTGCCTTTCAGATTTGGAATTTTAAAATCAGATCTAAGGAACAGAGCAGTGTTATTGGCAAGTACTTATTTGAAACCTCTCAGCACAGTGGCCCTCCAAAGGGCTCTTCACACCTCCCAGATGGTCCCACTTCACAGACGAGGAAAGTGGGGCAGAGGGCTCAGTGACCTGCTCAGCTCAGTGGTAGAGCTGGGAGGCTGAGCATCGGGTTGCTATTAGCCTCTGAGCTATAGAGCTGTCTACCTGAAGAATCATACCTATAAAATAATTATAAATGTTACCAAAACAGCAGTTAACAGTGATCACCTCCACGTTACATAATTTCAGAATCTATCGATACAGCCGAGCTTCATGAGAGCCTGCCTGGCATCTTTTATCCAGGGGCTGGGATGTAAAGGGCCACTCTACCACCCAGAGAGCCGGGGAGGAAGGGTCCTGCCCGATGTGCTGATGTGGAGTCCCTCTGGCCCGCGGCCTCAGCTGGGGGACTCCGGGCCAAGGACAATGATGCACGTGTGATGCTCATGCCACTGACTGCCTCTGACCCAGGAGTCTCTTGTCTTCTGCCAGCACCCATGAAACAGTAAGAGGCTAAATTATTAGCTTGTAAATAGGGTAAAATCTTAGACCCCCCCAGGAGATTCCTATCATCAAGCACCAGAGTCCCCGAGTGAAGCTTACAGCGGAATGAACGATAAATTCACAGGTCTTTGTCAAGTCCTTGGCCAACAGAGACCGCCTCATGTCGCAGCGCAGTGTGTACTAAAGGGAGAGTTGGAGGAAAAAGGTCATTTTAGTGGGATCTGCTTTCATCTCGGAATTATATTCAAAGAGACAAGTCAGTCAACATATTTTAGAGAAATGTTGTACAAACAGTGTCTTATAGAAAATTAACATACATAATACATAATAGGATAATGTTCAAAATAAAGGCATTTCTATTTTTAAAACGAACCACTTTAAGGTTATTGTTCAATCTGTTTGCACAGCCGTCCTGCAGTTGGACCCACTGGCAAACAGGTGCACGGTCCCACCCGTAGCAGGAGCAGGCTGGCGGGACAGAAAGGGCAGGGTGCTGAGGAGCAGAGGCTGGACCAGATCCCATTGTCTACCTTATTGTGCAAGCCCAGACAGATACACAACTAGTCTGAGCTTCGGCTTCCCTTCTGTAGAATGGGCTCTCAATACCCACCTGCAGCGAGACTCCAGTGAGATCATGTGTGACAAGCACTTAGCACAGGGCTGGCAGACAGCAACGCCTGGAATGTAGCAGCTACTTTGTCAGTGGGATTAGAAAATCCATGCAGTAAGGACTGCAACCCTGGGATAGTACCCAGCATGTCACAACCCTTCCTTGCTGGGCACCCACTCTGAGTGCAGAGCACTGCCCTGGGCACCAGAGCCAAGCTCAAGGTCACACCTGGTCCTCAGGGAGCTTCTAGTTTACTGAATATGCAGTAACCCACTCATCCATCAACCAACTTCCACAGGGTCAACGCATGGCTAATCTTATTTACTGAAACATCTCTGAGTTCTCTCTCCACCTGCCAACACTCAGATGTAGCCTGCACCTCAAAGAAAAAGTGGGTTGGAGAAAAATGTAGCATCGCGCTTGCACCCTTGCTTTTTTAATGTGGCAGAGCCACGTTCCATTTCTCTGCTGTCCCTAGGTTCGTTTTCTGAGCTGGTTGCTACCAAGGTGCCTACTGCAAGGTGGGCTCTATTCCCCCAAGGGGAGCCCCACTGCAGAGCTGGATTGAGCAGGCTTTGAATGGGGACTGTTGCTTCCAATCCCTGTCCGTGAGCTGAGAAAATGTTTAAAAATGTGATTCTACAGCAAGATCACTGTTGTAATGCCAGTCTTAAAAAAAAATCACATAATCCACGTTTAATAAAGTTAGCTGTGGTTTTAATCATCCAGGAAAAACTTTAGAATTATGCCAAAAATAATTTTCATAACTGGGACTCTATGCATAACTGAATCTTCCAAGAAGCTATATTTGTATGAAAAACCTGTCCACATGAAATAAGAAGTTACCATATATTTAAGGTACTACTGGGAGAGTAAAACATTGTTTAAAAGAATCATCCCTTGTCTGCAAGGATCTTTATATAGAATATATATACAACATATATATTATCTTTTTAAGATGGAGTCTCACTCTGTCGCCCAGGCTTAAGTGTGGTGGAGTGATCTCGTTTCACTGCAACCTCCACCTCCCGAGTTCAAGCAATTCTCCTGTCTCAGTGTCCTGAGTAGCTGAGATTACAGGCACCCATCACCATGCCCAGCTAATTTTTGTATTTTAGTAGAGACGGGGTTTCACCATGTTGGTCAGGCTGGTCTTGAACTCCTGACCTCAGGTGATCCACATGCCTTGGCCTCCCAAAGTGCTGGGATTACAGGTGTGAGCCACCGCGCCTGGCCTAATTTTTGTATTTTTAGTAGAGACGGGGTTTCACCATGTTGGCCAGGCTGGTCTTGAACTCCTGACCTGAGGTGATCTGCCCACCTTGGCCTCCCAAACTGCTGGGATTACAAGCGTGAGCCACTGTGCCCAGCCCTGTCCACAGTTTTAAAGTAGACCCCTATAAAAGGAATTTTTAACTTTGACTAGGATCTCTAGTGCTGAATATACAATTTCAGCAGACATATTTTATGTTATAGTATAAACTCTTGCTAGCACAGTTACAAGAGTAGAACAAGCCTAATAAAACTTGCCTACAATTTAAATTATTGTAAAAAAAAGTAGTAGTTGCACAAAGGACAACTCCGGAAGACTGATGATTGTATGAAGTATCCAATAACAAAGACAAAAATGAACGCAACGTGACTGAGAAGAATGTCAAGCCCTTGATCTAAAAAATGACAAGCAAAGCAAGCCTCTGGAAGTCAGGAATGTAACACTTGCGTTTTATACATATACATATATGTGTGTGTGTGTGTGTGTGTATATATGTGCATATATATATATATATATATATATTTTTTTTTTCAATTGAAAATTTTTTTTCTTAAGAGATGAGGTATTGCTATGCTGCCGAGACTGGACTTGAACTTCTGGGCTCCAGTGATTTTCCCACCTCAGTCTCCCAAGTGGCTGGGTTTACAGGTGCACGCCACTGCACCAAGCATGTCTATCTTTTAAATCCTTTATTCTGCTTTATGATTTTTACCATTTTACATTGTTACGACACAATTTAATTTATAAATGAAAACTTTCTTGGCATATAATTTAAGAAAGATGATATTAGGGTTTAGCAACAGAAGTTTCTATCCAAAGAAATGTGCCTATGCTAACCTTTAGAGTAAGCGCAGTACGCAGTGGGGGCCGAGGAGTGCTGGTCTGGACCCGCAGGCTGAGGCTGGCCCGTGTGACCACAGAAGCCGCTGCCCTTTCTGGGCGGCACCTGCTCTACTATAAAACTGTAAGAAAAAGACCTGCCAAATAATGGCATGAATGAATGACTGGATGAAGACAAATTTTAAAAAATCATAATCTTAGTTTTTCTTAAGTTTATTTTCTCAAAAGAAGCAAAGACAAATTTCAATATGAATCAAGAATTAATCAATACTTGAGAATTTTTACAAATTCCGATAGGTGTACAAACGTTAACTGTAATTACAGAGATGAACGTCCTTAGTTTTTGGAGATGCGCAATAAGGTATTTTGAGATGAAGTATCAAGAGTCTGAAACTAACTTTAAAATGATTTAGAAAAAAATACAGGTGAACAAAGATGGTAAAATACTATTAAGTGCTGAATGACGATAAGTGTGATAAGCTCATGGAAATCAGAGGTTAAGCTAAGAAATCTCTTCATTGTTAGAAATCTGTGAGATAGTTGGGGAGGTACTGAATTCCAAATTGTAGTACTCTGAGGTTAACCCTCAAATGGTAAAATCTGATGATGAAAAGATGAGGGTAGGGGCAATTATTCCCTTTACTAAGGAACTGACCACCTGTTAACTCTCCTATATATTTTAAGTAGCCTCCAATTTACACACAGCTCTGCAGGAACACAAGCACACAAGTTTTTTGTTTTGTTTTGTTTTGTAGAGACGAGATCTTGCTTTGTTGCCTAGGCTGGTCTTGAACTCCTGAGTTCAAGCAGTCCTCCTGCCGTGGCCTCCCAAAGTGCTGGGATGACAAGCGTGAGCTACTGTGCCTGGCCAGCACATGTTTTCTACGTGTATCTGAACATCTGTCTTGGCAACATGTGGAAAAGGATGGGGTCTCCAATTTGACTTTAAACAAATTCATCTGCTTTCGGTAAGTCTTGCTAAACGCAGGAGTTAACAAATATGGTCACTGAAAACGTGATCTTATTCCAGTTTCTAATGAACATATTCTTGTATTTTTAAATAAACCACATTAAAGAACTATCGTGCAGATAAAGCAAGTCGATACTGATTCTGGGTAGATAACAAAAATAATTTTCAAAATGAAATGTTCAAGATATCTTCAGTATTGCCAGAAAGGCATTTTCATTCAGTTTCTTTCATGGTGGAAAGAGTCCCAACCTAGAAAGCTGATCAGAAGACTCCCGCCCACACGCCAGCAATTGGCATTTGTATGGCTACGTCAGCAGCTTCCTCTGAATCCAGGTACTACTCAGTCATCACTGTTGCTTCCCTGGGGTTGTCCAAAGCCTTTGGTGCTAACAATAAAGGACTAGGAACACTTTTTTTCTTCACGGAAAGATGTACATCACACTACATGTGTTTCTTCTGGACAGGTATCTTAGGCAATTCATAAAACTCACATACAGATGAATCTTTAAACATTCACAGGGGTTTGAGGTGCTTTTTTTTTTTTATTTTTTATTTTTTATTATTTTTTTTTTTTGAGATGGAGTCTCGCTCTGTCGCCCAGGCTGGAGTGCAGTGGCCGGATCTCCGCTCACTGCAAGCTCCGCCTCCCGGGTTCACGCCATTCTCCTGCCTCAGCCTCCTGAGTAGCTGGGACTACAGGCACCCGCCACCTCGCCTGGCTAGTTTTTTGTATTTTTTAGTAGAGATGGGGTTTCACCAGGTTAGCCAGGATGGTCTTGATCTCCTGACCTCGTGATCCACCCGTCTCGGCCTCCCAAAGTGCTGGGATTACAGGCTTGAGCCACCGCGCCCGGCCTTTATTTTAAAGGTTCTATTATTTTCAGCAGGAGAATGTATCTACTAAGGCCAAATTATTGACCAAAACTTAATAAATCAAAAAAAATTCCTGACTTTCATCCCTGCTGCATATAAGACTGAAGAGTTTTGTCTCATCCAGCAAGAGAAGTGCTGCAAGGCTGCTATCACAAAAGTATCTTTCTTTCTGCCGAATAAAGGAAAGGCTCTCTCACCCCGCGTGGACGCCACACTGCTCCTCAGACAACAATAGCAGACTGTGAAAGACGCCCTTAACCAGCAGAGGTAGACAGGAAGTCATGAACCCACTTCCTCTCATTGACAAGGTTTGTTCAATCAAGAATATCAGCCTATGTCAAAGTAGTAGCCTTTGGGTGTTAAACAAAGAGATACTTACAAGTATAGAATAGACAAGTTAATGCTAGTGTCAGAAAGAAGTTGGGGCATATCTGTTACCAGACAATAAAAGCATCCCTTACAATGTCAATGTGGCCTGAAAAGAGCCCAAAAGAAACAGAGGAAAAAGAAGTTAGAGCATGAGTGCTTTGAGGCTCCCATCAAAAATAACGGCCATACATAAAATGTATTTATCAGAGAAAAATGAGAAATTAACGTAGAATACACATGAGCGGTCTCGGGAATAAACACAGTATTAAATTCTTGGGCCCATCGACTAATGTTGAGTGAAAGAAAGGCCACACCGTTTTTCAGAAGAAAACTTGTGAAGTCAGGCGCGTGGGACTAGGAAGCTCTCACCTGAATGTTGACAAACACGCCATGATACGTCTCATACAGAACTTTGTTACCCTTCGCGTGCAGAGGAAATTCAAACGGGATTTCTGTTTTGCCGCTGGGAAACTTCCCTGGCTTCACCATTTCTATGGTGCTGTTGATAATCTGGATAGGCTGTAAACAAAAATCAGTTCAGTCCATCAGCATGCCCTTGGAGATGTCCTTTCCAATTACAGTGTCTACTAATAACCTTCTGAAAGACACAGCACCCTGACCCGCTGGAGGCTACCATCCTGCTGTCTTGGGCAGCTCTGTGCTGGGTCTGGAGATGAACAGTGACTTGGCTCTGTTTTTTAAGACTCTGGCACAATAATGATTGATTTACAACACGAGACGCACAGGTGCTTGATACACATGGGAACTGAACTGATACATCCCTCTCTCCTCCCCAGGTATCTCATTTAACTGTTTTAACAACCCCGATCTTCAGGATCAAGAAGCAGACCCAGCACAGTGAGGCTGCCTGGCTAACAGGGCTGACCTGTGAACCCACGGCTCCCCCTCACCCAGCCCCGGGCTCTTCCGGGCAGCACTGCCTCTGCTCCTGACAGCCCACCAGCTTCCTCGGAGCCTTCCTGCTGCAGCCGCTTGGGGAGAGCAGGCCTTTCCTCCAGCCCTGAGGCCTGCACAGACCTCCTCAGCTGGGCCTCCAAGGAGAAGCAGGAGGGTACTAATATTTGGAACCTGCCTTCAAGGCAGGTATTCATGCTTTTTAAGTATTTATAGTTTAACATGGCTCTGAGAAGACCCATGACTTAGGAAGTGAATCTCTTAAGTACTAATGGATTAAAATAAAATTGTAGAAAACACAGGAAGCCCCTAAATCTGAACACTGTGAATGCACCTTTCTCTATCTTCACTCTTCTCCCCGCAAAATTTAGAGTTAACATGTCCTTCAGGAAAAGGAAACTATAAGAATAGAGAAAGAGATTACATTCTGGAACACAAAACTCTACCCTAAATGACAAAAAGAACAGTTACTTACTCTATTTTCATCTTACCTTAGTGTCCAATCAACAGTAGCATAGACACAGCTAATAAAAGAACAGTTTTGATTTTGGAAGGCATGTAACGTAAGCCCCAGGGCAAGCTTCCCAAAAAAGGTTGTTTTTTTTTTTTTTTTTTTTTTTTTGGAGATGGAGTTTCTCTCCGATTGCCCCAGCTGGAGTGCAATGGTGCCATCTCAGCTCACTGCAACCTCCGCCTCCTGGGTTCAAGCGATTCTCCTGCGTCAGCCTCCCAAGTAGCTAGGATTACAGGCACACGCCACCATGCCTGGCAAATTTTTTGTATTTTTAGTAGAAACGGTATTTCACCATGTTAGCCAGGCTGCTCTTGAACTCCTGACCTCAGGTGATCTGTCTGCCTTGGCCTTCCAAAGTGCTGGGATTACAGGCATGAGCCACCATGCCTGGCTGTGATCTTTTTAATGGCTGAAATTAATACATTTATAGTTCTCCTAATCCTATTTATCAAATGGGAATATAAGCAGACTTTCAATAACAGGATATACTCAGAAACAAAGTATCTCCATTTTTGCAGGTTGTTAAGTAAATATCAGAAGTATAACTACCACCATCCCTTGCAAAACAACAACAGATAACAATAAAGGCACACAGCAAGTGAAACCCACCATAAACACGTCTTTTTTAAGAGACATGGTGTGTTGCTCCATTGCTGAGGCTGGAGTAGAGTGCTGTGATCATAGCTCACTGCAGCCTTGAACTCCTGGGCTCAAGGGATTCTCCCGCCTCAGCCTCCTGAGTAGCTGGGACTACAGGCACACACCACCACACCCAGCTAATTTTTAAAGTTTTTAGAGAGATGGGGTCTTGCTATGTTGCCCAGACTACTCTCAGACTGGGCTCAAGCAATCCTCCCGCCTTGGCCTCCCAAATTACTGGGATTACAGGCCTGAGCCACTGCACCTGGCCCTGAGCCACTGCGCCCACCCCAACATTTCAATATTAAACTAAAAACTTGCAATCTAAGCATTCTTTCTTACCTTAACAGAATTATAAAAAGCTTCAAACACACCCACACTTTTGGCACTGAGCTGGAGGTTTACAGTTCCTTCCATGGTCAAAGACACTCCCTGATGTTGGACTGAATCCTTACTCGATATGACCACCACGCCGGAGAGCACTTCCTGAGAGAAAAGATAGCCACCAATCAAATTAGCATGCTTCCTTCATTCACCTTGTTTATTAGCAAAAGTAAGTCTCCTTCACAATCAATTTGTTTACAGATCCAGACATTCACTGAGACACCTGGATACGAGGGTGGAGAAGGCCCAGGCCCTGGTAGGGGCCAGGTGCCCACTGATAATGACATGGCAGCCTGGACACACCTGACGGGGAGCACCAGAGTGTGGGGATGAGAAATCTCATCCCATCACTGCCTTTCAGACATGTCTTCATTTCTGGTTGGGGAATCTCAACAGATGTCTGAGTTCAAGAGTGCAAAGAGAAGGGCCAGGGCAAATGGTAAGTTCCCAGCGATATCACGCATGGGCATGGATGCTGTCCCTTCAAAAGGAACACAAGAACATAAAACCCTGTTCATTAGGCTCTTTCTCAGTAGCACTGACTAAAATGACAGCACATCTGCAAATGCATGAGTAACTGAACACAATGGTTAGCCTGGTATCCTTTCTGCCCAGAAATGCCTACTGTGGGCGAGATTAGAGGTTATTCGTGTCATCCATGAGGCAGCAGCATGCCACCTTCCGGAAGGACTGCCCTGTCCTTGTAGTTCCTGCTCACACCGGGAGGCATCAGTGCCTCGATTCCCTTGGTTCACACATCATTGAAAGACTTCACAGCAGATCATCTCTGCATTTATCTGAAGGTAATTACTGAGTAATAGATTACGGATAGTAACTACATTCGCTATTGGAGAGCAGTTTCTTCCTGTCACCATAGAACTGGACAGTCTCAATTTGTTACAGGGGCTTGAGTGGAAGAGGAAGTTGAGATGATGAAATAGCATCAACCAGAACAGAAAGGCTGAATCCACAATCCACACAGAATAACACATCTCAGGCTGGGCGTGGTGGCTCACGCCTGCAGTCCCGGCACTTTCAGAGGCCAATGTGGACAGGTTGCTTGAGCCCAGGAGTTTGAGACCAGCCTGGGTAATATAGCGAGACTCCATCTCTACAAATAATAAAAAAAATTAGCTGAGTGTGGTGGTACCCGCCTGTGGTCCCAGCTACTGGGGAGGCTGAGGTGGGAGAATTGCTTGAGCCTGGGGGGTTGAGCCTGCAGTGAGCTGTGACTACGCTACTGCATTCCAGCCTGGGTGACAGAGCAAGACCCTATCTCAAAAATCAACAGTAAAAATAAAATTGGCCTGCAGATCAAACCATTAAAAAACATCTGTCCTACTGGTGTTTAAATCTGCTTATCTTTTTTTTTTTTTGAGACGGAGTCTTGCTCTGTCGCCCAGGCTGGAGTGCAGTGGCGCGATCTCGGCTCACTGCAAGCTCTGCCTCCCGGGTGTGCGCCATTCTCCTACCTCAGCCTCCCGAGTAGCTGGGACTACAGGTGCCCGCCACCACGCCCGGCTAATTTTTTGTATTTTTAGTAGAGACAGGGTTTCACTGTGGTCTCGATCTCCTGACCTCGTGATCTGCCCGCCTCAGCCTCCCAGAGTGCTGGGATTACAGGCATGAATGACCGTGCCTGGCCTAAATCTGCTTATCTCTTATTTCTTGTAGTTATCCAGTGAAAAATTTTTACCAAGTTCTTTCTTTAACTTGAATTTTGGAAGCAAGAAATGTTCTATGTCCCTTAAACGTGCTATTTTGTTTTTGGTTCCACTCCCCAACCCAAAGCCTTGAAGTCTAATGAAAACAAACACAATCATCTCCATTTTAAGCAATCTTAAGAATAAAATGAGTTCTCTTTGAATTCTGCTTAAAATGGAGATGACTGTTTGTTTCAATGTTAATGTTTAATGTTTAATTTACTGCTCCTAAAAAATTCCTAAGCAGACTTAAACAAAAATTCCTGTGAAGTAACTTAAATTCTAAGTTTAATTAACATTAATTCTATTAATTTTTTGTATAGCCCAGATTCAAATGGAAATTTAATATTAAAAATTTAGGCCAGGTAAGGTGGTTCATGCCTGTAATCCAGCACTTTGGGAGGCTAAGGCAGGAGGATCACTTGAGCCCAGGAGTTCGAGACCAGCCTGCGCGGCATAGTGGGACTCCTGTACAAATAAAAAAATTTTTTAAATGAGCCAGGCCTGGTGGTGTGCTGAGGAGGCTGAGGGCGGGACGATCACTTGGGCCTGGGAGGTGAAGGCTACAGTGAGCCATGACTGAGCCACTGCACTCCAGCCTGAGTAACAGAGTGAGACCCTGTCTCAAAAAGAGAAAAATAAATTTCAATCCACTAGTATATTTTTAAAAATTTACTTGACAAATATGTCCCACAAATAAATGAGACAACATAATTTGTGAGCTTTATCAATTAAACAACACAGTAGCACTCGAGGATGCTTCCGTTCCTATGTAATCATAACACTTTCCGTCAATCTCACGGGAACAGATCTCTGGGTCTCACTGATTGGCATATTCTAACTATGACATCAGTAAAGCCGTTTTCTTCCTTAATCCCTGCAGCACAGGAAGAAAAAAGTAGTGACATACCTCGGAAGTAAGCAGAGTAAATATTTTATGACTCAAAGGATTCTTTCATCATTCTTTCAGTGAGACACAATATAGTACAGAAAATACAAAATTAACGTTTGTAGATAAATTAGATATTCTTACAATATACAGGTTTATTCAACTCCTACCAATGAAAGAAGGATAGGGAATTAGCCACCTGAGGCCGAGGAGCCAAGGGATTTAGAAACAGAAGACCGTTTAACAGAGAGGCAAGATCTGTCTACACAATGCCGGATTCATCCTGGCAGAGGAAGACAGGATACACCAGAATAACAGACATTAAGGAAAACCCGAGATCTCACCAAGAACTTCTCCCTCAGATTTTTGTCTAGACTTTCACCAGGAAGACATAAGATTCATGGCTCCAGATAGTACTAATACCTCGTCCAACATCACAAGCAGAGGCCTTCAACTGGGAGCATGACTACAAAGAGGGACCATTCACAGACTGGCAATAAACCCAGAAAGTTACACTGAAATCGTGCGCAGGGTGCTACCGTTTTGGGAGAAGAGCCGTAGCTTTTGTCTCATCATCAAGGAGGTGCCTGGCCTGGGAAAGGCCATGTTGTCAAGTGGGAGAAGGAAGAGGGGCAGCCCCGTGTGGTGTCCGTGCTCATCACAGAAGCCAGCACAGACGCTGGGACCCACCCGCATTAGGAAGAGTGGACCCCTCTTCAGGGTGAGAAAAGAAAAGAGCTTTCCTTTGAGGAATGTGAATACTTTTACGTTATCTAGCCCAGAGACACTGAAATGAGACGGTAGTCCCGTCCTCCCCTTCTCTGGGTTGTACTCATCTCTGGAAACTACCTGCTTTTGCCCCCAGCAGCTAAGCTATAAATTACCTCAATCACACCACATCCGAGACTAGATCCCGCACCCTAGAGCTTAACAATGGAGAGCCAATCGCCCATCGATGTCATTTATGTAAGCCAATGAGAATTCCTGACAAACAACTTTTATCACCCCACTCCCTGTCCCCCTTTCTTTGCCTTAACAACCTACTTGTAACACAGGTGAATGGAGTTCATATCCAAGGTCACTGAGTCCGTATCTTCTGCGCAGCTGTCCTCTCTTTTGTTCACGTCAGCTCTTTATTATACTTTGTGCCTCAGCCTCTTTGTTTTAGGTGGACAGAAGCGATGCAGCCAAGAACCACACCACTCAGAGTCTGCTTCGAGGGGGCCAAGTCCCTGCCCTGGAGGAGCTAAATCTGGAGAGAGCCCTGAAGCTGCCCATCTTCAACCTCAGCCCAAAGACCAACCTGGGAACAAGCATTCCAAAGGCTCCTGGCCATCCTTGCTCGTCTCAGCTCTGCTGGCTCTCACAGCAGAAACCACTGGCAAGTTTGTTTAAAGGGGGGCAAAAGCAACCACAGTTTCTAACTTTGTATTCTCTTTTTCTCCTCATTCACTCTGTCACCCAGGCTGGAGTGCAGTGGCACCATCTGGGCTCACTGCAACCTCTGCCTCCTGGGTTCAAGCAATTCTCCTGCCTCAGCCTCCCGAGTGGCTGGGACTACAGGCGTGCACCACCACGCCCCGCTAATTTTTTGTATTGTTAGTAGGGTTTCACCAATGTTGGCCAGGCTGGTCTCAAACTCCTGACCTCAAGTGATCCACCCGTCTCAGCCTCCCAAAGTGCTGGGATTACAGGTGTGAGCCACCATGCCCAGCCTAACCTTGTATTCTCTAAATGTAAAAGGCCACTACCAAACTATACAACTCTTTTTCTTATTTGTTTTCTGGAATAAAATGCCAAAACCATAATTGGGACTCTGGATTTGAAAATGGTGGCATCAAGTCAGCGATCCCCTCTTGGCTTCCTGGAAATCACCCAAAGAACAAGAACCAAAACCACCAACTGCATTTTCGGCAAAGCAAGGAGACAGCTAAATACCATGAAATAGGTGAAAAGAGCTGTTAAAAGAAGTGAAGACTGAGCAGGGGGACATGTGATGAAAAACGGAAACAAGGCCCCCGGCTCTGCAAATGTGCTTCTTCTGGAAAGTGAGGGTACACCTGGGAACAGCTGAGACCACACCCAGAGAGGCATCCTGTCAACCCGCCCCATGCTGGAAGCAGTCGGTCTCTGCAGCCGTGGAGACAACGAGCCCCTCTGCAAGGTGCAAACGCCCTGCAGCTGGTTACTGCATGGGTTCACGCAAAGTAAAGATGAAAGAAACTCACACGTAAATCCTCTGGCTATTAGAACAATCCAACCAGCCTGTTCTAGGAATAAATTCATCTCCTGCAAGGAGAGGTTAAAAGGAACCAGCAGAGGAGCACATGACATCTAATGGATTAAAACATGAGAGTGGGAAGGGAAAGGAAGGAGGGGAAGTGAGGAAGGAGAGAAATACCAGCGGCAGATGAATACGAAAGCCAGATCAGGTCACTATTCTACTTAGATTTTTAAGCAGCTCGCTGTCTCACGCACACAGTAAGAGCCACAGTGGCCTACAAAGTGGGACCCACCCTCTCCTTACCTGACAGCCCTCATGTGGGGCCCTCTGCTCCCTCACTCCTGCCCTCGCCCCCTTGCCACTCCTTTCAGAGGCCTGCACATTCCAGCCTTAGGCACCTGCCCATGCTCCTTGCTCCACCTCCTTGTTCTTCTCAGATACCTGCAGGGCTCGGTTCCATGAGCCCACATTTAAAACTGTACTACTCCCTCCCTAGCACTCATTATCCCTCCTCCCTGACTGCACTCTGTGACACACCTTCCAAAATACGACAAAAGTGCCTCCCTATTTTATTTATTGTCTGTCTCCTGCCCCTGAACATAAACTCCACCAGGGCAGAGTGACTGGCAACAGTATGCATTCAAAGAACACTTACTAAATGAATAAACGATCATTCACCAGAAAAAAAATCCATACCATCAAGCAGATGAAAATGGTGAATGTGCATTTCACCATGAATTTTTAAAGTCCAAAGAGACAGTTGCTTCTATAAAGGATGAACACAAAACAGAGCTATAAGAGCTCAGGGAGGAAACAGTGAGGCAAACGGGAGAGATAAAAATAGAGGAAAACTCAGAAGGGGAAGGAAAAAATCAAACCACCATAGAATATAAAGTTAAAAGGGTCTAAGGATATACGCAGGGCAGAAATGACAAAATCCAAATAAATTAAATGAAAATTTAAGAAAGAATTCAAAAAGAACCACAAAGACAGAGATAAAATTGGAGATGGGTGACAAGCACACATCTGTGCCTAATTAAGTTCCAAATAAGAAAACTGAAACAACGAAGCAGAACAAATATTTACTGTGATAATTAAAAAAACACTCAAGGGCAAAGGAATTAGGAGCACTCGATGAAAATACTCTGTAGCAAAAGTGTTCTTATTAAAAAAATATATCCTTTAGGAGTCAGGAAAAAAGATCAAGTCACTCATAAGAGGAAAAGAAACCATATTTCTCCATAGCAAAATGGAATTCAAAACGCAAGTAGAATGATACAACAATGCTCAAGGAAATGAAGTGTGACCCTAGAATTTATACTCACCTAATCTGTCATTCCAATGTAACTGAAAGTTTTAAATGTGCAAAAATAAAAAAAATCCAACCAAACTAAAAAAACACATATACCAAACAATACCATATAAAAGTCTTTCTTGAGGAATGTACTAAATAGTAAACTATAGCTATCCACAAGATGGCTAGAAAAACTATGTCAAAAGCAGCAACTGTGAGGATTAACTCCATTTAATTGTAAGAAGAAGACTGAGATATGTGATGATTATAATGAAAGAAGAGAATGCAAAATATAAGTCCTGACAATGTAGAATGTAACTGACACTAGTTGGGAGACTAAGAGAACTAGAATCTAGGAAGTAGTAAAATGTACATGGCTTCCCCATTTTTGACAGTTGGGATTTAAAAATGTATTATTCAAACCATACTTCCATACTTTTTTTTTTTTTTTTTAAAGACAGGGTCTTATTGTCGACCAGGCTGGAGTGCAGTAGTGTGATCATAGCTCACTGCAACCTCCACCTCCCAGGCTCCACTGATCCTCCTGCCTCAGCCTCCTGAATGGCTGGGACTACAGGCACACACCACCACACCCAGCTAATTTTTGTATTTTTTGTAGAGATGGGGTTTTGCCATGTTGCCCAGGCTAGTCTTGAACTCTTGGGCTCAAGCAATCCTGACATGGCCTTCCAAAGTGCTGGGATTACAGGTGTGAGTCAGTCGCACCTGGTCTACACTTTTCAGTATGGTAGCCGTGAGCCATATGTGACTATGGAAACTTAAACTTACATTAATAGTTAAAATTCAGGTCCTTTCATTTCAAGTGTTTAATAGCCACACTATGGCCAGTGGCCATCATAAGGGACAGAGCAGATAAGTACATTCACATCATCACAGAGAGCTCTACTGGACAGTGCTGATTTAAAATTAATAAACCAAATAATGTCATACAAATAAACTTAACAGAAGTAAACAACAACGAATACTGTAAGTGACTAAGATCAGGTAGTAGAGGGAAGAAAGGGAAAGGAAAGAGGAAATATGCTAATTTACCATTGTTCACAGTAGGAAATTAATAAATAATGTCTAAAATGTGAAGATTCAGGTACAATAAGAAGTTGCAAGGGTAACAGTTAGAACAACAGAAAATCATACAAACATAAAGCAAACAAGACAGACTGTAGAGAGAAAGATGTTTCAAAAGCTACTTAAAAACACATTCCCCCCCAACCAAGCAGGAATGACAGAACTAATGCCAAACATATGCCACATTAACAAATGAGCCAAATTAATGCCTATTCAAAAACAGACATTAATATTATATTACAAGGCAAAACTCAATTTTATGTTGTATGACAGAGAAGCACCTAAAATGGCAGGGGTGGAGGGTGGATTTGGAAAGGATAAAAAAGAAAGGATAAGCAAAGGCAAAGAAAGAAGGCATGGATTGTCATCTTAATATCAGACGATACTGAATTCAGAGAATGAAGGATTAAACAAGACAAAGGGTACTTTACAATTCTAAAGGCGCACTCGCAATGAAGACTTGTGAGGCGGGGTGTGGTGGCTCATGCTTGCAATTCTAGCACTTTGGGAGGCCGAGGCAGGAGGATTGTTTGAGCCCAGGAGTTCAAGACCAACCTGGGCAGCATAGCGAGATCCTGTCTCTAAAACAAGAAAAAGACATGTGGTATTATTATATTATTATCGGATCAAAAAGTGTCAACATTTGTAAAGCAAAAACTATAGGGAATAGATTTAAGGAGAAACTGAGTAAAAGAAATTCGTTGTGGGAGATGTTAATTTACAGATCATGACCAATAGAGTAGACAGAAAGAAACGAGGATACAGAAGACCTGCGTTACATATCAACAGGGTATAATGAACTTCCACACACAGATCTCTACACCCTGAAAACAGAGCATATGTTCTCTTCAATGTCCATGATATACTTTTAAAAACTGGCCAAACTGATCCCTTAATAAGTCCAACAGGTCTTTCTTCAGGGCAGGGGGAAGAAATGCAAATTATTAAATAATCTAATCAAAAGAAAACACAAATATCCAAAGTAAGAATTAACAGGCAACTACTAGAAAAATTGAGGTAATTAAAAGATAATACTCAACTTATTCAACTATATGTAAGTAAATTTGAAAAGCTAAGTGAATTATTTTTCTGGGAAAATATAATTTATCCAAAATCACTCCAAGGGAGACATGAAATCCAAGCAAATCAATCATCATAGAAAAAATAAAGTTCTAAATAAGGTCCCCAAACCTGACAGCTTCACAGGAGATCATTCCCTGAATTTCCCTGTGTAAAGAACAGAAAATTCCAATATAAAACTATTAGAAAGCAAGGAACTTAAAAAAAAAAAAAGCAAACATAACAATGACAGCAAAATAAGACAAAAATCTACACACTCAGAGAGACAGTGAGAGAGAAAGACAGGAGAAGAGAGAAAACTAGACTATTCTCATTTGTAAATACCAGTGCAAAGGTCCTAAATAAAATATTAGCGAATGCAATCCAGTAGCAACTTAAAGCAACACTATACATAACCAAGTAGAATTTAGTCAAGTAATATAAGCATAGTTTAATAAAGAGAAAACTAGTAGTACAATTCATATTAATAGCTATTAAGAGAAAAATTATATATAGTCATCTCCATAGATGCTGAAAAGGCATTTGATAAAATTTATGCATTCCTCATAAAATTCTTAGTAAAATAATAGAAGGATACTTCCTTAAAACGACCAAATATATCTACCTTACCCAAAAGCCAGCATCAAACTTAATGAGAAAACAAGATATCATCCATTTAAGTCAGGAATAAAAGAAGGATGTTCACTATCCTTCGATTAACGTTCTGCAAGTACTAGTTAATACAATAAAACTAGAGAAAGAAAGAAGTAATTCAAAGGGAGAAGGTAAAATGATCACTATTTGCACATGAGTGTATACCTAAAGAAACCCAAGGGAATCCACTGAAAAACTACTATCAAAATGAAGAGAATTTCAGAAAAGATGGCAGCTGGGTACAAAATTAACATAGAGAAACCAATAAGTATCACATATAAACCAAAAACTAGTGAGAAGATACAATAGAAGAAATGGCCTTATTTTCAAAAGGAACAAAAAGTTAAAATATTATAAGCCAATTTAACAGGAAATGTCTAAAACTCCCAGATGACAAAACTTAAAACATGCCTGAAAGCCACAAAAGAAAATCTGAAGAAATGGCAAACCATGCCGGACTTTGAGTAGGAAAGATTTAACACCCTTAAAAAGTCTGCTTTCCCAGAAGTAGGTTTATAAAGGCAACCTCATCTTAAAGAAAATACCACCACAATTGTTTTCTTTTGAGGGGAGATGGTGGGAGTGGGAGGGATACACTAGACAAGCTGATTCTGAAGTTTATATGCAATGATAAATCCGAAAAGAAGAAAGTCGGAGAAGCTAGCACTGTGAGGTATTACGATGCTACTATAATTTACAAAGTGTGGTACAGGACACATGTTCAGGCTGAAAGATCAATGGAACAGAAAGTCCAGAAATAGATCCAGATAGTATAGGAAGCTAATATTTGATAAAGGTAGCATTTAAAATCCATAGGGAAGAGAGGGAATATTCAATAAGTGATATCGGAAAACTGGCCAGAGAATTCGACCAAAAAAAATTAAGTTGGGCCAGGCGCAGTGGCTCATGCCTGTAATCCCAACACTTTGGGAGGCCAAGGTGGGCAGATCACCTGAGATCAGGAGTTCGAGACCAACCTGGCCAACATGGTGAAACACCGTCTCCACTAAAAATACAAAAATTAGCCAGGCATGGTGGTGCACGCCTATAGTCCCAGCTACTCGGAAAGCTGAGGCAGGAGAATCGTTTGAACCCAGGAGATGGAGGTTGCAGCGAGCTGAGATTGCGCGACTGCACTCCAGCCTGGGTGATAGAGTAAGACTCTGTCTTAAAAAAAAAAAAAAAAAAAATTAAGTTGGACCATACTGAAACTTTTTGTGTATGACAAATGTAGCAAATACTGAACTGTAAAACTGAAATAATAAAATTTTGGACAAAACTATAGAGAATAATTTTATCATATCAAAGTGGGAAAGGCCTTTCTATGAATGACTCAAAACTCTGAATAAATATGACTACAAATATGACTATGAACAATATTGCTATATAAATGATATACTAGGTAAAATATCTACAACTTAATATAACAAATTAGCAAAGGGTTGATTTCCCTAATATTTTAAGAACACCTAAAAGAAATCAATGAAAGGTCGGGCACGGTGGTTCACGCCTGTAATCCCAGCACTTTGGGAGGCTGAGGTGGTTGGATCAGGAGGTGAGGAGTTCAAGACCAGCCTGGCCAAGATGGTGAAACCTCATCTCTACCAAAAATATAAAAATTAGCCAGGTGTGGTGGTACATGCCTGTAATCTCAGCTACTTGGGAGGCTGAGGCAGAAGAATCGCTTGGACCTGGGAGGCGGATGTTGCAGTGAGCTGAGATCACGCCACTGCACTCCAGCCTGGGCGACAGAGCAAGATTCCATCTCAGATAAAAAAAAAAAAAAGAAATCAATGACAAAGATAAATCACTCAGAAGAAAAATGAAGGCCGGGCGCGGTGGCTCAAGCCTGTAATCCCAGCACTTTGGGAGGCCAAGACGGGCGGATCACGAGGTCAGGAGATCGAGACCATCCTGGCTAACACGGTGAAACCCCGTCTCTACTAAAAAATACAAAAAACTAGCCGGGCGACGTGGCAGGCGCCTGTAGTCCCAGCTACTCGGGAGGCTGAGGCAGGAGAATGGCATAAATCCAGGAGGCGGGGCTTGCAGTGAGCTGAGATCCGGCCATTGCACTCCAGCCTGGGAGACAGAGCGAGACTCCGTCTCAAAAAAAAAAAAAGAAAAGAAAAAAAAAAAGAAAATGAAAATAATGGGCAAATGATCTGAACAAAGAGCTCACAGAAAAGGGAATGCAGATTGTTCCTAAACACAGAAAAATATGCTCAATCTCAACAAAAATATGATAAATAGCAATTAAAACAAAGATTTTAAAATGTCATTACATTGTGTTGCCAGAGGGGAGGCAACAAGCCTTCTCTGCATTGTTGGGGATAACCTAAAATGTTGCAACCTCATGCTGGCTATTTGGCAAGACCAAAAACATTTTACCAACACATGAGCCCGGCAGATACATGTGCAGATGTGAGATGACTTATGAACATAGTTATTCATTGCAACACTGTTTGTAAATAACAAAAGATGTCCACAAACTAAATTCCAACAATAGGAAAATTGTGAGTTTTCTTTCCACAATGTTGTGGAGATCATTTACATTAGTACACATGGGGGTGCAGGGCTAGTTTCCTTCTTTCATCTTAAGAACTGACTCCTTATTGCATATGAATCAGCATGTCCAGTCTATGCCCCTCACTCCCATACATTCTTTTTCTTTTTTTTAATTTAAAAGCTGTGTATCGCACCATTTGTGAAAAAGGGGGAGAAAAGCACATTTGTACATATTTACTTGTAGATGCATACAGTATCTTTGGAAGGAATCACAAGAAATTGATAGCTGTGGTTGCCCCACAGGAGAAGCGCTTGATGAATAGGGTGGGCGAGGCAGGGGGGTATCTATCTTGAAATTCATGAATGTTGAACCCTATGAATTGATTACCTATTATAATGAATCCATTTTTAAATAAAATCTCAGAGTTGGTAGCCTTTAGACCTTAATGTACAAAGTTCTAAGCCTCTTAACTTTTGATAACCCACGAGCATAACAGTCTCGCCTCAGGAAAAGATCTGAAGATTTTGTGTTAAGAAGTCACATTTCTTTGGGTTCTTTCTTATTTTGGACTTGAACACAACTGCTAGAGAAGTAAAAGCCTCTTAATGCCTCAGTCATTCTCTCTGCAATGCTTTTCATAAATGGTCCTGGCAGTGTGATGCACCGTGACAGCCCATCTTCGTTCCCCACAGTCGTGTGCATATATCTAAACAAGGCCTTCCCTCCTAAACCACCTGAGATTCTTCCATCTCGTTTAATCTAAAGATCCGGTACACCTATAGTGAAATGCCTTTTTATTCACCAATGAGGACCAAATGTACTTTGCAGTTAACTAACATGAAAACAAAACACCAAGGAAGTTACTGAGCTGGGTGGGAAAACATGAGTGAGACAACTGCTTGTTGAAACACTCTACCCTTTCTTAGCAGCACCGAGAGGCCCATTATGATTAGAAAGTGGAAATCAGAAACATTTAAGAGATTTCAATTTGTTAGGTATCCCCATCTCCACTATTTAACTGTTTTCCATCTTGTTTGAAAAACAGGATAAACAATCCCCAGATAGTTCTCCACATGGTAAGTAATGGCCAATATTATGTGGTATTTACTTAAGTACATGGCTTACGTACCTGTGCTGCCAATACAGAGTTCCTCGTACAGAAACAAACAAACAAAAAAACTAAGACAATGCCACTCAGCCAACCCATTCCTAGAGTTTAAAACCCAAGTGAAATGAAAGCTATGTTCACACAAAAATCATGCACAAGTGCTTCTGGCAGCTTTATTCATAATCACCCAAACGTCTTCTACAGATGAATGGATGATCAAACTGTGATACACCCATGCAAGGGCAGATAACTCGGCTATCAAAACGAATGAACTATTAACACACAACTTGGATGAATCCGAACGAAATGCATTAGGCTAATGATAAAGCCACATTCAAAGGCTACAAAACACATAACCATATTTATGCCATTTATGTGACATTCTGGAAAAAGCAAACTATAGGGACGGAAAACAGGGGCTACAAAGGAACATGAGGGAATTTGAGGGGTGTCAGATCTGTTCCGTATCTTGAATTGTGGATGGCTACAGTCTCAAGGAACTCTACACTGAAAAGAGTCATCTACTGTTTGCAATTATACCTGTTTCTAAAAAACACAGAAATTATCATGTATAGAAGGAAATACTTATATTACTTTCTGGACAATTGAGTCATATTCTAAAATTGATTAATGTTTAAGTAAAATCTATAAAAGTCAGTTCACTAGCAATGAAACTATAACAAAATAACAAGACGTCAATTTACATGGCTTACGTACATGTGCTGCCAACATAGAGAAATAATACCATCATTTGACAAATTGTTTGGCATGCTTGCTGTGTCAGACACTGTTTTAGGCACTTGGACATGGCAGGGAATACAACAGGTGAAGCCCATGCTCTGGGGGCTTTAGTATCACATTCTGGGGCAGAACCAACATGGTGAAACATAGCTGGTTCCTTCTAAGTATGGCATAGTATCCACACAGGCATCAATACCAAGTAAAATGGGCTGACAAAAAGCATGCTGTCCAATAGTGTGGTGTGAAACTTCAAGATCTGAAACTTCTAGCTCTGAAACTTTCTTGAGAGCCTGGAAAAGAAACTGAAACCACCGAATAAAAGTTTAGAAGAAAGGGAAAAATACTATTCACAAAAAGTAAACATTAATAAATGTAAGTATATGCAGGGTCTTGAGCAGCAGAGTATGAAATTCTAATCGTGGTGTGTTGTGTGGGTTCAGGAGTTAGATAGTACATATTAGTCAAATTATGTTAATACAGACTACCTGATTTCAGATTTCAATGTAGATTGAGCATCCCTAGTCTGAAAATCTGAAATCTGCAATGTTCCAAAGTCCAAAGCTTTCTGGGCGCTGACATGACATTCAAAGACCCTCACTGGAGCATTTCGGATTCTGGATTTTTGGATTAGGGATGCTCAACCATTAAGTATCTACAAATACTCCAAATCTGAAAAAATTCCAAAATCCAAAACACCTCTAGTGCCAAGCATTTCGGATAAGGACTGTTCAAGAAATAACATTCAAACTTGTAGGTTTACAAAGTTGACACTGGTTTGGAACTATTGGCATAAGTGCATTTAAAGACTCCAGACTATAAACCAAACATTTAGGAGGGCTCCAATTACAAAGGAGCCTGGAGTTGGCATAATTATAGGCCTAAGTAATGACCGTGGAACACAGGCAGTCTGCCAAAGATTCGCTCTGTAGAGTCAGCCCACACTTACATAATGAACAACCCAAAGAGCCATTAGACTGAAATCCCAGTCAGAGTGAAATCATGTATGAATGACAATAGTGCAGTGTTCAGTCCAAGCCAGGATGCAGGCAAACCTCACAGTAGAGGACAAGAGATGAGTCTAGCAGCAAATGAGGCTGACAGTCTAAAGGGCCCTAGTTAGAAAGCAAGAGCACAGCTAGGTGGGGTGGCTCGCACCATACTCCCAACCCACGTTGGGAGGCTAGGATGGAGGATCACCTGAAACCAGGAGTTTAAGGCTGCAATGAGCTATGATTGTGCCACTGTGCTCCAGCCTGCGTTAACAGTGCGAGACCCCATCTCTAAAATAAATAAGTAAAGAAAGAGCTCAGGCTGGGTGAAGTGGCTCACACCTGTAAGCCAGCACTTTGGGAGGCTGAGACAGGCAAATCACCTGAGGTCAGCAGTTCAAGACCAGCCTGGCCAACATGGTGAAACCCCATCTCTACTAAAATACAAAATTAGCCAGGCATGGTGGCAGGCACCTGTAATCCCAACTACTTGGGAGGCTGAGGCAGGAGAATCGCTTGAACCCGGGAGGCAGAGGCTGCAGTGAGCCGAGACATTGCATTCTGCCTGGGTGACAAGAGCGAAACTCCGTCTAGGGGAAAAAAAAAAAGAAAAGAAAAGAAAAAAAGAGCTCAGCAAAAAGAGCACTGTAGGGCAGATCATATGTTAATGAAGCAGTACGGAACAGGGTCTCTGCTTCAGGTTACTCCAGGGTGGACTCTGGGGACAGATCACCTAAGGCTGCCCTATGAGACTACTGTGAGATGCGGAGAATGTCATGTGGTTAATTCTGGGCATCGTTCATGGGGCAGTAGAGGAGAAGGGGCAGAAGACATTCTTTTGTATTAGTTGCATTTTCTTAGCAAGTAAAACACATATTTTCAATTTACAAAACAGGTTTTAAAATCTGAAACATACGGTCAAACTATCATGACTGTATTTTTTTTAGATTAGAAAAAGCTTATTTTTTTTCCGATGATTAATGATGAATGGGATTTCTGCCCATCGGCTCCTAATTTTCCACCGACAGGACTGCTGCTCCTTTCCCAAAGATGAAGATTTGGGTTTTAGAGAAATTGTCTTAAGTAATTCTTTCTAATAAAACAAAAGAAGAGCTAATTTTGGGCTGACACGATGCCTGGCATGTAACAGTAAAACCATAAACGTAAATAAGACACTGTCATGGGGGAACCCTAGTGAGGATGAAGGGAACTCCGCCATCACTGCAAAGCACGTGAGCCAATGCTACCTGCCACCAGAGACCTGGCCAACAGATCAGAGGACACACAGCAGGTATAACCCTCACAGCTACCCAGAGGTCAATTCTGTCAGAGCATCAGTAATCCAGGGTCAGGACAGCTTGCTCCTATCAGAAGCAGAAGAGCCATAATCTCATGTTGTCCTTCCCAGCTCAAGTTCCCAGGACAAGCAGGACAACAGTGAAGGTCTCCAGAGCTCAACAGCTTTTGCTGAGACTGCTAGTCTAAGAGCCCCAGCTGAGTAAAATTCTCAAGGAGGAAAATGGCAGAAAGTATCCAAGGATAGTCAGTAAACTGGTGGGTTTTTTTGGCTTCAATGCTCCAGTAAATAAAGGCAAAATATTTAGAGCCTCATTCTAGGCACTGCATTTTTTTTTTTTTTTTGAAAGAGAGGCTGGAGTGCAGTGGCACAATCTCAGCTCACTGTAACCTCTGCCTCCCAGGTTCAAGCGATTCTCCTGACTCAGCCTCCTGAGTAGCTCGGATTACAGGTGCCTGCCACCACACTAGGCTAATTTTTGTATTTTTAGTAGAGACAGGGTTTCTTCATGTTGGTCAGGATGGTCTTGAACTCCTGACCTCAGGTGATCCGACTGCCTCAGCCTCTCAAAGTGCTGGGATTACAGGCATGAGCCACCATGCCTGGTCCTAGGCACTGCATTATATCTGAAAGCTGACAGAACTTATAAGTTTCAACATAGGACCAAATTAAATAGGTTGGCATGAAAAACTTCAACCTTGTTGCCTCTCGCTGGTCACGACATCCTATAACTAATACTTTACAAGAGAACCACTGGCCCTAGGCTTGTGAAGACACCTCAGCAGCCACTTTGGGATGTGAGGAAGAGTCAGGGAAGGCAGGGAGAAAACAGATATTCTCACTTAAAGTAGAACAGCTCTGCTTTTATCTGTTTATAAAATAAAGTATTTTAATATGTATTATTAAAATTGACATATTAGAATTTTATGTAAGACTTCATTTAATAAAAGGGTTTCGTTGCTTTTTTGGAAAATCTTTATCCTAAACAATGTTCATTTTATTGACCTATTTACATGAGGAAACAACCATTTTAACTTACCAGATGTAAGGTAAAATATATTTTCTATCACCTTGGGAAAGGCACTATTTCTCTGAGCCTGGATTTTTTTTCTGCCAACAAGTGACAGCACAAGCTCTCCATTACAGACAATAAAAAGCCCAAGCAGTTTTTTCATGGCTGCTCGCCATATAAACATGTCCATAAAGTGTTCTTGTAGATAAGTTAGAGGACAATAAGAAGTATTTTACAAAATTCCATCTTTACTTATTTATGTTTGTATGAAAATATCCAGGACATACTTTTTTCTTTTATTCGTGGTAATAAATTTAAGTTTTACCATTTTATAATTTTAAAATGTAAATATGGAGTTGGGGCATGGTGGTTGGGAGGCTGAGACCAGAAGATCACTTGAGCCCACGGGTTTGAGACCAGCCTGGGCAACATGTTGAAATCCCGTCTCTACAAATAAAAAAATAGCCAAGCGTGGTAGCACACCTGTAATCCCAGCTACTCGGGAGGCTGAGGCAGGAGAATCGCTTGAGCCTGGGAGGTGGAGGCTGCAGTGAGCAGAGATTGTACCACTGCACTCCAGCCTGGGTGACAGGATGAAGCTCTGTCTCAAAAAAACAAAAAAAAAGCAAATATATGTAAAAAGAGGAAGTGCAGTTTCCCAAAATGAGGTCTGTAAATAACTGATCTAGAAAATGCTCTGGAAAAAATTAAAAAGGATCAGGTTCCGAGGTCAACTGACCTTTCCCTGAGCTCTGGACAGCAAACAGGCAAGGTTTTCCTCTGAGTTTCGGCCATAGGGGCTTCTCGTGGGCGAGCCCCTGTCCGCAGGTGACGAGTGGACCAGGCACTTCCGAAGCGTCTGGCCTGTGTGCTCTCCGGGACGGGACGCAGGTCAGCTCACCTGGCCGATGGCTAACAAGTCAGTCTGTTTTCTGAACGTAAGCTAAAACCTAGAAAAATAACTGGTTGGGGTGTGGGTGTAGCCACATGCAGTAAAAGCACTGCCTGTCTGTATAACAACCACCTGATGGAAAAAGAAACGCGTGCAATGGGGAGCATTACGACGTCACAAACTCCAGTGTGGTTGAAATGAAAGCGGAAAGCAAATGGCAAACGGGCTTCCCCTTCCAGCTTTTCACAACCCTGCCTTGCTCACGGTCAGCCCAGAGCAAGAGCGGAAGAGAGGACTGGAAGGGAGGGAAAGGAGTGGGGAGCGAGGGCACCAGAGGCGTGGGAGGTTGGGGACAAAGGGGCAACAAGGGCAATGGCAGTCACGACTTCCCAGGATAGGGGACGGCTGGGACCGGCGGAAAGTCCGCGTTAGCTGGATTGGAAACCGAGTCCAGACAGAACAGATGGGCTCTGTTGCCTCCGGGTGGGGCACCAAGCGGGGAGCGGGGCCACGGGGCAGGGGACAGTGAAGCACCGTGCAGCGCCCACCAGCCTGAAGCGCCCACGAGCCTGCGCTACGCTGCTCCAGCTGGCCAGTGTGTGGAGGAGATGAGACCCTCGCCAAGAGACTAAGCGGCCACAGCAGGGTTGCTCACATACCCCCATATCGTTCACACTAGGAGGTTAACTGCCGTGAGATCTGCCTGCAGTCAGACAAAAACCTGTTATAGCTAAACGTTGCCCAGCGACTTCAGTGAGTGCCACTGACCCGGGCGCCTCCGCCCCGGGGTCCGGCAGCAGCACCGATTGCGCAGGAGGCGCCCTGCAAGCATCCTTTCCTGATCCGTGCTGCGGTTCCCAGGCGGTTGCAGCTGGCTCACAGAGACTGCGCACGCAAAACGTCTCCATGCCCTGCCATTCACCTTTCGACATACAGAGCCGCCTTCCAACTTTTAGTGATAAAACCCGGCGCCAAAACGAACACGCGATGTTACGTGTGTTACCTCTGCGCATGCGCTGGGCATTCCTCGCACTCCCGAACCTGGTGAACGCGCGGTGGGGACCCCAGGCTTCCGTGCTTTCGCTTTCCCAGAAGCTATGTGTCCTCAGTCTACATATTGTTACCTGGAAAATAATGTTTTCTCCTTTTTCCTTCCTTTGTTAACAGGCAGAAGGTGTAGGCTGCAGGTTTCGGGCCTAAGAGAGAGCATGGCTGGAGACACAGCATAGACTCCTAGATGAGCATAGACTCCTAGATGACATAACCGAGATGAGCGTCTGCGTCGGGGACTCGGCATTAGGAGGAGGCAGAGGAAAAGCCCACCACCGTGGCTGAGGGAGATCTGGCAAGCAGCTTGCAGGGGATGAAGGGTGTGCGGAACAGGCTGAGACCTGTCCAGTGCCGAAACACGCCGCTGTGGTCAAGCAGGCTTTGCCACTGCTCAGGCCCAGGCTCGTACAAGGTTTGCGGCAACAAACACCAAGTGGAGAACTGCATGAACACTTTTTATCGCATCCCAGTTTTCAGACAATCTCGGATAATTCTGAAAATGCTTCTTATGCATTACATAAGAGTTTAGGTTATGATTTAGCAGACAAGCTTTTCAGGAGGATTAGGTTATTAGCGGAAAAGAGCGCTACTTAAAAGTTTGGATGACTGTATTCCTAAAAGGTTCATACCTCTCCAAATTATCTTAAGATCTCTCCTAGCAAAGATTTAAATTTTTATACCCTGAGTCCTTACAACAAGCATTCACTACAACTGATCATTTACTAAGAATCCAGCAGGTTAAAGTACAATACTTAAGCTTAAAAAAAACCTAGCATTTTAGCTTTGCAATTTTTCTTCATAATAATGAACTCTCATATATAGAGTTTCTCCTTTTCTTTTCACAAGAAATTACGGGCATGCCAAATTCAGGTAGTACTGAGGTTCTTAAGGTAACGGTAACAGTGCCAGTGTATAAATTTCTTCTCATTGTAACCTGGCTATGCTGGGGCGTAAATCTCTTATTTACGTTTTTCACAACTATAATATTTAACAATGTCATTTTCATGAGTACATGTGCCAGAATTTAAGAATGTAAAACATTCTGAATTTGTAAAAACAAATGCATTAAATTTACACTACAGAAAGATTTACTGCAGGATTTTTCTAACCAGTAAGCTCCCCTACAGCGTTCCAAGACATAAAGTAATTTACAATGCATTTGAGTCCAACTTTTTGATCAAGAACACATCTACTGCACTAAACAAAGGAGTTGCACCAATACCAAAATCACCCTCGGCTCTCAGGGCCAAAAACGCTGTCTGCTCTGTATGTTCTCCTTGGTCGCTGACTCTCCTTCCTCCAAGTAGACACAGACAGTGGGCACATATTTGACAATCGGTGAAGCATCTGACAAGCACTCATTATGCCATTTGGAGGGTGTACTAATGTAACTAGCGTTGTGGCACACAAAGGGCAGTTCTAAGGGTGAACAGACCTTGGAGCGTGGAAAAAAACTTGACAGTGCCACCACCTATTACTGCGGTCCCTACGAGGTGTTGGAAGCTAGGATAAGTGTCTTAAAACATGATCTCATTTAATTTTCAAAATACAGCCTTTGAGTAGTATCATCTCTATCCTACAGATGAGAATTAAGACCTGGAGAAGGCACACAGAATCCTAGATTTAGGAATAAAAAGACGCAACTTCAAATATTTGCTCTCATCTGAACCACAAAATGGGGAAAACACCACCTCTTAACAGTGTATGGAAGGATTAAAGCACTCTGGGAGCTGGAAAAAGCTGTCCTAGTCTACCTAATTATAAAACAGTGTTAGTTAGGTATTTCCATGGGAAATTTAATCTTTCACTGGAAGTATGGAATTAGGGAATTTTTAACACAATTCCTGATTATCTCATACCATACACAGGTCTTTGGAAAGAGAAGTCAAGTTTTTAAGCCAGGCGTGGTGGCTCATGCCTGTAATCCCAACACCAAATTTGTCAGGCCAAGGCAGGAGGATTCCTTGAGGCCAGGAGTTTGAGACTGACCTGGGCAACATAGCATGATTTCATCTCTATTTTAACAAATACTTAAAAAAGAAGTTTTCTATCCAAGGGGAAGGATGCTTAGGGAGAAGGTGCCCCAACAGCAATGCTGCAAGCTTGGAGAAAGGGTCTATATTTGCGATGAGCCACAGGAACTAGGATGAAGACCATGGAAAAGCAAACCTTGGAAAATTTCCTATCATATTCCATTCCCGAATCAGACAGGAAACCATATTTATAGGAATTCTGGAATCTCTACTCCCAATTTATTTGAATCATGATCTTAGGAATGACTATTCTAAAGCAAACACAAGTAATGGAGGGTGCAATGTGTAGCTCTGGGGCTATGTCAAAATAAGAATAAATCTTACCAACATCTGTCTGGAATCGATACCCAGAATATTATTTATAATTATGAAGCAAAACCCGTCATATGCCTACAATACCATAGTTTCCCCTTTCTGATCAATGCATTTATAAAACTAGCAGTCTTACGCATTTTTAAAAATGTTTTAAGGCTTCCACTCATCATTTAATAAAGTTTTTGAGCACCTATTAAGTGGCGAGTACTGCCAGGCCCAGGAATACAAAGATAAACAAAACCAAATATTTTAATTGAGTGGACTAATAGAACAAAGTCACTACAACAGAAGGTAATCAGTGCAATGACAGCAGTATACACACAAAGTATTTGTAAACTATTGCCAGTTACTACTAAATTATAGAAAACATTCCCATGTTATTCTGTTCACTTTGTTTCCTTTGCTGTGTAGAAGTTTTTTAGCTTGATGTGATCCCATCTGTCCATTTTTGCTTGGGTTGCCTGTCCTTTTAAGGTATTGCTCAAGAAATCTTTGCCCAGACCAATGTCCTGGAGGATTTCCCCAATGTTTCTTTTAGTAGCTTCATAGTTTCAGATCTTAGATTTAAGACCTTAGTCCATTTTGTCATTCCCATGTTATTCTGTCTTTTCCTGACAATTAGACTTGATATTCCATTATCCCATCATAATCTAATTTTCGTTAGTTACTCTTTTTGTAATTCTGCTTATAAGAAATTTTCTAAAATTTAAATATTAAAATTAGGATTTTTTATAAGGCTATGGGTGACAAGAGTTGTTGCTATAACAGAAACTGAAGCACACATTTCTAAACAACTCATGTCAAAAAAATAATGGAAATTACAAGATATTTTAAGTTGTACAATAATAGAAAATACCACCAATCAAATGTTGTGGGACACAATTTTCAGACATGGCAGTGGAGCATTATCTCGGGGTCCTCTGACATTCCCACAGTGCATGAGGTTACTAAACCATGAAACCTCATCAGGGTCCTTTGGAGCAGTGTCTTCTCCCAGAATCTAGGTGAAGTGATCCTACTTCCACTCTCCTCTCCAGCAGGACGTGTGGAGGGTTACAAGGGTTTGCTTTACAATAATTCACTCATCTATTAAAAACAAAAAGAAACTTAAGGTACGAAGTACTACTTTAGAGTAGTACTTAGTGCGAAATGTCTGCATTTTTAAAAAGGAGGCTACAATTCAATATGCTAAACAGCCAACTTACAAAGTTAAAAAAAAAAACAAAAACAGAATAAACCCTAAGAAAACAGAAATATTTTGGAAAGACAGTCAACCTAAGTCACATTAAAAAACTGCTCTTGCTGCCAGATTAGATGAGGATGAACAACTATAAACACCTGGTCAATCAAGTAAACGAAACAGTCTACAGGACACAGATTGCATCCCAAACGTCTACAAGTTCTTGTTCACTAGGTTTACATTGCCTATTCCTCATGACTGAGACCAGCAGCGCATGGTGGGCACTTAGTTTAATACTTGATTTTCAAACTAGATTCTAATGCTTACTTTTCAAAACTAGATTCTAATGCTTAGTTTTCAAAACTAAGTTCGATGAAGCTCCAGAAGGCCCCCAGCTTCTCACTTTTCCCCCTAGATGACTATACCCTACTTTATGCTCCTTCATACACCACAGATGCTCTTATTTGAGCACTTGATCATCTTTTTAATCATCTCTCATTTTATATATTTGCCTTTCTCTATTAACTTATAACCCTCATGAGATCAACAGACATTGGTTGAATGAAGTTGATTAAATAATATAAAAAAGAATGGGACTGATCAAAATGTTAATATGAAAAGGTATCCAAGATAAAGGTACATTATTAAGCAAAAGAACAAGTTGCGTGTGTGTGCACACGTGTGTCTGGAACAGTACACAAACCATCAGTGAATACGTCCAAGGGCAGAACAGGGGGTCAGGAAGAGTAGGAGACTTGACTTTTCATTTTACCTTCTTCTGCAGCATGTTACTTTTTTTTCTTTCTTTTTCTGAGACAGAGTCATGCTCTGCTGCCCAGGCTGGAGTGCAGTGGTGTGATCTTGGCTTACTGCAACCTCCACCTCCCAGGTTCAAGTGATTCTCATACCTCAGCCTCCCAAGTAGCTGGGATTACAGGCGTGCACCACACCCAGCTACGTTTTCTGTTTTTAGTAGAGATAGGGTTTCGCCATGTTGGCCAGGCTGGTCTCGAACTCCTGGGCTCAAGTGATCTGTCTACCTGAGCCTCCCAAAGTACTGCAATTACAGGCATGAGCCACCACACCCAGCCGGGATATTATGTTTTTAACATGTCATGTATTATATTTTTTAAATGCTTCAACTATAATTTTTTAAAATCATTTTGTCAATATTTTTTCTTAAAAAAAAAGGTCAATTTTAAATCTAAGTATAACTTAGGTTTCTCTGGTGTCCATAGAATCAAGCCATTTTCAGATGCTTCCACAACTAAGATACTGAAAAGAACAATAACAGAATCAGCATATATTCAAAGTAGAAGACGTATCAGTCTCTTTTTATTGAAATATCTCAATGTTATTCACAGCACTACTAGGAAATGAATAACATTTTTATATTACAAATTCCTCCATTTTGCATAAAAATGGCCAATCCTAGGGAGGCAGAATAATAGTGCTCGATGGACATGCTTTGAACTGGAACTGATCTGAGTTGGAATCCAGACTCGGTCATTAGTCGGGTGAAGTTCTTCAACTTGTCTAGTTGGGTTATGAAATTCTTCAACTTGTCTAAGCCTCCATTTCCTCATTAGAAAAATGAGAGTGGTATTGCCTGGCTGTCAAACCCTACCCAAGAACCTCTGCTGGAACATAAGCTTGCCTTATGTGCTTACAATGACAAACACGTTTCACTTGAATCACTCATGACCTCAAGCCTGGGATAGTACTGCTTAGAATCAGGCTAAAGTAGGTGGCAGCCACCTCAAGCAACCCAGGAGAATTGTAGGTGTAGTGCTCTGGCAGGCCCATAGGTAAGTCAAATCTTTGGTAACTGAATCTTTACTGTCACTGTTGAGATGTACGGAGAAAAGAGGAAACGTGTATGCTATCAGCTCCACTGCAGCCAGCTAAGGGTGAGGAGGGTAGGAGAGAATGGCCGCTTCTCCCACAACCACAGTGCGAACTAGAAGTGACATATGCACTGCCTGCGGTCAATGAGGCCTCCTGGAGGACCAGACAGCAAGGGTCCTGCTACATGGGGCTTGGAAAGCAGCCATGACAGTGCTGGCTGCCTACTCCACCTGCCCTGAGTCACAGATCATGGAGTCTAGCACATGAGTCATGGGCACCCATGTCAGAGATTTTTGTCAATTGATTAATTAGTTTAGTAACTTTCTCTTTTCTGTTGCCTTTTTAAAAAATATAGCAATGCTTTTCTTTTATATTCACCATATAATGTTTCCTTTAAAATGCATGTAAGTGTAAAAAGTGACTGAAGGTTGAGAGAAGCTGCCTTCAGCCATCAATTGCAGATTCTGTTCCTGATACTAGCATCAGAAGATGTAGTCTAGAGGGACAGAGCTGACTCTGTCTTCAACTCTGAGACCCGCAGGAAGTGGTCCTGGCTGTGGATGACTTCTGCTGGGGCAACTTTATCATTCCATTGCTTGCCTCTTTTCTAATGTACTTTTCATTACTTGTATCATATTTATTTATTTATTTATTTATTTTGTTTTTTTGAGATGGAGTCTCGCTCTGTCGCCCAGGCTGGAGTGCAGTGGCCGGATCTCAGCTCACTGCAAGCTCCGCCTCCCGGGTTTACGCCATTCTCCTGCCTCAGCCTCCTGAGTAGCTGGGACTACAGGCCCTGCCACCTCGCCCAGCTAGTTTTTTGTATTTTTAGTAGAGATGGGGTTTCACCGTGTTAGCCAGGATGGTCTCGATCTCCTGACCTCATGATCCGCCTGTCTCGGCCTCCCAAAGTGCTGGGATTACAGGCTTGAGCCACCGCGCCCGGCCTCGTATCATATTTAAAACCACAGAAGATATCTCAGCATCCCAGCTAGAGTAACATTTCTGAAGAGAATGTGCTAACTTGTTAATGAAATAATGAATACTAAAGTTAAATGCATACAGTCTCCTGTCACTGCCCTCCCACTGTTATTTTGAAACATTTTTAAGCTCCAGAAAAGTTATGAAACTATAAAGTAGTGGAAAAATCGGAACCGTCATACAGTGCCGGTACACTGTGAAGTGGTGCAAGACACTTTGGAAAATAATTTGGCAGCTCTTCAAAAAGTTAAAGTAGCTCAGCAAAATCCACTCCTAGGTATATACCCAAGAGAAATAAAAATATCCTCTCACATAAAAACTTGTACTACAAAGTTCATAACATTATTAATAGCGAAAAGGTAGAAATAACTCCAATGTCCATCAAGAGATGAGTGGTTAAACAAAATATGATCTATCCATACAATGGAATATTATTCAATCATAAAAAGGAATGAGGAACTGACACATGCTATGACAAGCATGAACACCGAACATTACTCGAACTAAAAGAAGCCTGTCAGTCAAAAGGGTCACATATGGTACGATTCCATTTATATGAAATGTCAAGAATATGCAACTCCAGAGACAAAGTCGATTTGTCACTGCCAGGGGTCAGGAGGGAGAGGGAATGAGGAGTGACAGCTAATGGGTTCAGGGTTTCTTTTTGGGGTGAAAATGTTCTAGAATTAGATCGTGGTGATGGATGCGCAACTCTGCAAATACATTAAAAAACTACTGAATTGTATACTTTCAAAGGGTACATTTTGTATTTTAAATTATCTCTATAAAGCTGTTATTTTTAAAAAAGAATACAAAGGCCCATGTAGCTTTTAACTTCATTCAGCAATTGTTAGTATTTTGCCACATTCACTTTCTCTTTTTCTCCTATACACACATGTGCAGAAACATATGTGCACAGTCATGGCTGGACACTTTGACCCTAAATACTTCAGCATGTGAAGTATTCTCCTATATAACCAAAATATTACGCTGGAGAAATTCAACACCAATACACAACAATTATAGTCCATATTCGAATTTATATTTTATCAGAAATTAAGCATTCTATTTGGTTCTCATGTCCCTTTAGTCTTTTAGTCTAGAAAACTTATCTCGCCTTTATTTTTTGACATTGATATTTCTGAAAAAACCACGCTACTTGTTTCACAGAATGTCCCTCAATTTGGATATGCCTGATTGTTTCCTTATGAACTGACATGGATTAAACATTCTTGGCAGGAATACTACACAGCTGAGTTGTGACTTTCTCGGCACATCATGCCAAGGGGTACCCAATGTCAGTCGTCTCATTAGTTGTGGTGGTAAAGTGGTGTTCATTGTTGTGCTTGGCTAGAGTGTGACTACCAGATTTCTCCATTATAAAGGTAGCTTTTTCCCTTTTGATTTTTTGAGACGGGGTCTCACTCTGCGGCCCAGGCTGGAGTGCAGTGGTGCAATCTCGGCTCACTGCAGCCTCTGCTTGCCGGGTTCCAGCGATTTTTCTGCCTCAGTCGCCGGGGTAGCTGGGATTACAGGCGTCCGCCACCACGCCCGGCTAATTTTTGTATTTTTAGTAAAGACGGGGTTTCACCATGTTGGCCAGGCTGGTTTCGAACTCCTGATCTCAGGTGATCTGCCCGCCTCGGCCTCCCAAAGTGCTGGGAATACAGGCGTGAGCCACCGCGCCAGGCCGGCTTTTTCCCTTTGTAATTAACCATCAAAGGGATGACCATTTGAGCTTGTGTAAATACCAGGTTTCCCCAGTTGTCTTTTGCCCAAAAGTTTCAGCATCCATCCAAGACCTTTGTCTGGTACTCTGTNCGGGAACCCGGGAGGCGGGGCTTGCAGGGAGCTCAGATCCCGCCACAGCACTCCAGCCTGGGCGACAGAGCAAGACTCCGCCTCAAAAAAAAAAAAAAAATTCCTCAGGGTGACTCATTCTGATGTAGAGTAAGGGTTGAGATTCCCCGAGTCAGAGGAACCTTACAACACCCTCATTTGCAAATAAGGACACTGAGGCCCAAGGAGATTGAATGACTGGCCAATGTCAAAAAAACCTGTGAATGGCAGAGTCAAGACTTTATTTGTTTATACTTGCATTTTAATAGCCAATCCTTTATCTCAGTCGAAGAATAAACCAGAAAAAGGAGTAACTTCGTGGTATGTTGTTAAAAGTGACTGCCACTTAATATATGCTGCCGCCAGACACACCCATTACTGCTTCCAAGGTTAGTTTTAGCTTTCGTTCATTAGACCTTTGCGGTCACCTTACGAGAAAGGGAAAGGGGGGTCTGGTCGTCAACTCCTCTGCCCTCAGCGCTCACTGCGGGAGCTCAAGCCTGAGGGCCCAATGCCCACCGCCGGGTATTCAAGGGGCCAGATGGTAAGAGCTGCAGCCCCGGAGCCGGGCGCCTGCCCTGCACGTCCCGCAGATGCTTCGGCGGCGCCTCCCGCGGGGCCCCTCGCAGGGCAGGCCAGCCTCGCGCGGGAAGCACCTGGCGGGGACGCACCTGGCGGGAACGCACCCACCTGGCGGAGACGCACCTGGTGGGACAGCCCTGCCCCGCCTAGGGACGCGGGACGTGTGCAGGGCGATGGAGACAGCGGAACCTGCAGACCCGCCCAATCCCACCTCCACCCCCCAGCCCCCACTTACCCCGGCGTGATAAACTTTATTCGCTCTTTTAATCTTGATGTCCAGGGCCGTTCCCATCTCCAATTCTCCACAACAGCCACTTCCGGCTGCGCGTAACCCCAGGGAAACAAGGGGCGCCTCGCCCCTCTGTTCTGGGCCCCGCCCCTTTCCCCCTCTCAGCCGGCGGAAGCTCACGTGACCTCGCACCTACGTCACACACACTCCCTAGCTCTGAGAGGAGAACGCCCCACGCCTTCCTCCTTCCGGCACAGGAGCGGGCCTTAGTGCGGGGAGAAGAGCTGTCACTCTTCATCCCGCCCCCTCCGGGCGTGAAAGGCGGGACCAAACTTGCCCCACCCGGAATAGTCTTATGCCGGAAATGCTCCTTTTCTTTCTGGGTTAGCTGAGGGAGGGAAGAACTCTCCGCTCTCCCGGCGTGCCCCGCGGCCGGGGGCGGGACCGAGGCCGTCTCTCCGACGCAGCCTGCACAGGAAGCTTGATGCTCCCGTCAGGCTGTGCGGCGCAGAGGGGTAGCACTGTGGATTTGTCTTTCTGGAGGTTATAACTTGGGAATGCCTGTCCTCCTCAAATGTCCTTAATCTCAACTGTAACCCTCTACCGCTTTCTCCCTGGGGTTCTGAAGAGCCGGGGCCCCCTTGTCTGTCCGTGGCCAGGCGCCGTTCCCTGCCTTTCCCACTGGAACGGTTCCGGTCACCCTCAGGGATGCAGCCCCTGCGCGCTCGTCCTGCAAAGCGCTGATCGGCTGGCGGCTCGGCTGCCCAGCGTCCCAGCGCCAGCCGGGCCTAGGGCCAAGGTCTCGGGAAGCGCCAGGTGACCTCGCTCCGCTGGGAGCCGCGGCATTGGGTCACCCGCCGGCCGGGCTCCTCAGGCCGCGAGGGATTGTGGGTGTTCCCCAGGCGCATGTCCTGGAACCGGGTATTAAATATTCAGGTCCGTGCGCCCCGCGCTAAAGGGTGGAAAGGCACGGCCCGCAGGCTCTGGGGCTTGGAGATTGATTCCAAATGAAGGACTGGAAGCTGAAGTGAATCTGCCTATTCTTATTCCCAGCAACAGCTGACCCCAGATATAGTTTGTGGGGGTGGGGGGCGTTACTGCAGGGCAGGGCCATGCACTGTTAACATACTTCGTTGACTGAGTTAAAATCTCTTGTAAATGTTATAAATGAGGATTTTGCCAGTAAGCAGAAGGTCTGATTTCATTTTGGCGTGATTTAATTAATGCAGTGAAAAGTGCTTTTTGTTTAAATTCTTTGCTTTTTGTTTATTTGATTCTGATAATTGTTTTTAAAAGTGCATTACTTTTGGGATGACATCAGAAATTATTTGTACAACGATTGCAAGAATTAGTATCATGAATGCCTCCCTCTTGAGAATATAAAATGTTTTACAGGCCAGCAGTGATGGTACTGCAGCTACAACTGCTTTTGAAGGTTAAGAAATGGTATTTTCAAATATTCAGGTCTTGGTTTGCAGCTCCTCTCTGCCCTCAGGGCTTTGGTCTCTGCCTTGAATGTTTTCCTGGCAACTCAAACTCAGCGATTTTAGAACAATTCATTAGGGACTTGAAAATCACAGTCTAGTCTATTAGAATTCAAGAAGTGGATCCCTTTCCACTAGACTCACCCATCATTTTCAAATGGTAAAAAATCAATCTCAGTAGACACTGCAGAGAAACAGAAAAAGAAACACATGTATCCACATTGTATACTTGTTTTTTTTTGTTTTGTTTTTGAGACGGAGTCTCGCTCTGTCGCCCAGGCTGGAGTGCAGTGGCGCTATCTCAGCTCACTGCAACCTCTGCCTCCCGGGTTCAAGCGATTCTCCTGCCTCAGCCTCCCGAGCAGCTGGGACTACAGCCATGCGCCACCATTCCCAGCTTATTTGTGTATTAGTAGAGGTGGGGTTTCACCATGTTGGCCAGGCTGGTCTCTATCTCCTGACCTCGTGATCCGCCCGTCTCGGCCTCCTGAAGTGCTGGGATTACAGGGGTGAGCCACCGCGCCCGGCCTCCAATCGCTATCCTTTTAAATCTTTTCCATCCCTCACACCTTAGATGATACCGTAACTTTCTGGTCCATTTGAGTTACCAAAAATCAGACCTTGTTAAAGTGTCGATTTCATGTCTCAAGCGGGACCCTAAATCCCTTAGTGTGAGTGGGAAGGTGCAAAGAGTGGTTCTGGCACGCCGACACTTCCGAGCGTCTCTCTGCAAGGCCTGGCTTCTGTGTTGAGATAAGGAAGAGGAGAGAAAATGAGATAAATATCTCTTAACTGGCCACTGCTGAATTTTCTTAGTTGATTCCTGCTTCTCTTGGTAACTGTCGTTTAAAATTCCTTTCGCGGGGTACACATGGGGAGGTCGGGTGGAGCCTTCTCCCTGCCACACAGTTCCATGGGAGATCTGTCCCCAACTTGATCTTTTCCATCACCCCCCTGTCAGCACCCAGTAGTACACTCAGACTCTCAGGCAAGATCGCTCAGGACCATTTATCTTCGGCACAGGAAGGATTTGACCCAGGAGAAATACACATCTTTGCCACAAAAACGGGCTGGACTGAAGACCACCCCATGGCTGCTCCTCTTTCCCCTGCTGTCTCTCTTCAATTTTCTTGTTCCCTCTTGCAATACAGACAGGGATAAATTAGCAAGAGTGCTGGAGGAACAGATCTGCAGGCAACAAATATAGAATACCAGACTCCCCTTCCAGTAGGCCTCCTGATGGAGATTGTGCTATGTCCTTCTCCCAGCTACATCACTTCGCACCAGAAACACTGTCCTCCACAATACTGTCTCCTTTCGTTCCTTCCCCTGCCTTCCTGTACAGATAGAGAGGACTGGGGAAGTATTTGGTGGAAGAGGGGGCCAGATCTGCAGCTTTTCTTAAGCCCTGGGGAAGTGGCCCTAATTATAGGCATCTTTCATTAGGAGATGGAGTACTATGCCTGTAGTTTTCCATTGTGAGCCTAGTGCCAATTCTAAGACAACAGCAGAGGTCCCACTAAACATCCTTAAGTGGGTGCTAAGATTCTCTGCCCAGACCCTTCCTTCAGGACTGAAGGATATGTTCCCTGAGCTGCTAGGAGTATTGATCTCAACAGCTCTCAGCTAAGTCACTCTTCAAAGCTTTCCTTTAATGAAGAAAACTGCCTTGCCTAAGGTCATTCCCCCTTCTTGGGGACAGTCCACACTTGACGATTAATCCATCTAGGATATACAAGCCTCTCCCTTGTCCCAGTTTAGGACAACTCTGAAGGACCATTCCATGTCCAAAACTCCCAGTATTAGGTAAATACTGATGTGTAGCAAATTAGCCCAATCTGTAGTAGTTTTAAATAACAAACGTCTCATGTCTGCGAGTCAGAACTCAGGAGAAGCTTCCCTGGGTGTTTCTGGCTCAAGGTGTCAGGTTCTTGCAGTCCTCTGAAGACCTGTTGTGGGCTGGAATATCCACTTCCAAGATGGCTCCCTCACGTGACTGAGGTTGGGAGCACTCACTTCCACTCCACAGGTTGCTTGAGAAGCCTCACAATATGGCAGCTAGCTTCTCCCAGACCAGTCGATCAAGAGAGAGTGCAATTAGGGAGCTGCAATGCCCTATGTGGCCAAGTATCTGAAGCACATCTACTTTTCTTCTCTTCATTAGAAGACAGTCAATAAATCCAACCTACACTTGGGAAGGGGAATTTAGCTCTACCTTTGGAAGGCAGGGTCAAAGAATTTGAGGACATATTTTAAACCATGACACTCCGCATTGAATCCAGCTTCCTAGGCCCAAACCCTGTGCACCTCTTGATCCTGGGAGCACCTCCCCATTAAACTTCCTGCACATTAAATCTCCATCTCATAGTCTGCTTTCTGGCAACCTAACCTCAACAATCCAGTTACGCTAGTTTCTTAATAACCCTCAAGACAATCTTATGATACAGGAATAGTTACTATTTCCTCACCTTACAGAAGGGAAGACAGGCACAGAAAGATTAATGTACTTGCCCGAGGTCATATAGCAACTAAGTGGCAGCCACCAATTCTGACTCCAGAGTTCACATAGGCAATTGCTGATCAATGCGCCACATACATGCACACAATAAACGCCTGGGTGCATAACAATGGGGAGCTCATGATCTTAATCAAAAGACTGGACAAAAGACTGCCAATCAAATGAGAAAATCCAGCAGAGGTGCAATGTCATAGTTAAAGGCAATCTTAAAGAAAGGAATTGGGGGTCACTGTATCAACTGATAGTGAAGATAGAGTATTAAAACTACTGCAGACTTATAAGGGATGTAAAGGACCTCTTCAAGGAGAACTACAAACCACTGCTCAGTGAAATAAAAGAAGACACAAACAAATGGAAGAACATATCATGCTCATGGATAGGAAGAATCAATATCGTGAAAATGGCCATACTGCCCAAGGTTATTTATAGATTCAATGCCATCCCCATCAAGCTACCAATGAGTTTCTTCACAGAATTGGAAAAAACTGCTTTAAAGTTCATATGGAACCAAAAAAGAGCCCGCATTGCCAAGACAATCCTAAGTCAAAAGGACAAAGCTGGAGGCGTCACGCTACCTGACTTCAAACT
>NW_016811676.1:980290-981597 GCF_001698545.2 Rhinopithecus bieti
TTTTTTGAGACAAAGTCTCGCTCTGTCACCCAGGCTGGAGTGCAGCTGCACAAACTCAGCTCACTTCAACCTCCACCTCCCAGGTTCAAGTGATTCTCCTGCCTCAGCCTCCTAAGTAGCTGGGACTACAGGCGCCCACCACCACACCAGGCTAATTTTTGTATTTTCAGTAAAGACAGGGTTTCACCATATTGGCCAGGCTTGTCTTGAATTCCTGACCTAGGACGGACAAGGGTTTTTAACAAAATAAGAAGTACAATTTATAAATAAGACAGAATCATGGGGAATTCACGTTTCAAGTGCTTGTGGTGCATTTGTAAGCACTATTGCTTATCAATTATACCCATCCTCATAGATGGGATTAGTGCCTTATAAAAGGAATCGAAGGGAGCTAGCTAGTCCTTTTGCCCCTCTGTCCCTTCTGCCAAGAGAGCACTTGCCATTTGTCCCTTCTGGAGGACTCAGCATTCAAGCCACCATCTTGGAAACAGAGTGGAACCAGACACAGAACATGCTGGTACCTTGTTCTTAAACTTCCCAGCCCTCGGAACTGTGAGAAATGAACTTCTATTGTTTAGGAATTACCCACTCTGTGGTATTTTGCTATAACAGCATGAACGGACTGAGACAGTTGCATGTATGGCCACTAAGAACATCTCAATTTTGATTATGTACAAGTTTGATTTAGGATGTCCCGGATACCTTAACTACCACAACTTACACCACTTCGCAGTTAAGACACACTTTCTCAAATAACAAAATGTGAAGCATTCTTTGTAAACAAACAAAAATACAATATTTGTTTTTTATAAACAAATAATATATAAGAAATTTATGTATAAACATAAAAATAAAATTTTAAAATAAAATAAAATTTAAATTAAAGATAAATTAGCCAGGTGTGGTGGCTCATGGCTGTAATCCCAGAACTTTGGAAGGCCAAGGAGGGTGGATCACCTGAGGTCAGGAGTTCGAGACCAGCCTAGCCAAAATGGTGAAATCTCATCGCTACTAAAAATACAAAAATTAGCCAGGCGTAGTAGCGCAGGCCTGTAATCCCAGCTCCTTAGGAGGCTGAGGCTAGAGGTTCAGTTGAACCTGGGAGGCAGAGGTTGTAGTGAGCCGAGATCATATCACTACACTCCAGCCTGGGTGACAGAGTGAGATTCCATCACAAAAAAAGAAATAATTAGTTAAAATAAGATAAAATAAAATTGTAAAATAAAATAGAATTTTCAATATAAACATACAAAAAAATTTATATAAAATTTTATTTATAAATTTTATCTTATAAAATTTATATGTGA
>NW_016811676.1:982321-988367 GCF_001698545.2 Rhinopithecus bieti
TATAATATTTGTTTCTTATTTGTCATGAAACAAATAAAATATAACAGACTAAAATAACAAAGTATGAATGCTTCACACCAAAACCTATGGGATACAGCTAAAAAAAGAATCCTCTGAAAAATTATTGGAAAAAATTTGGAAATTTGGCCAGAGTGAAATGATATGCTATCTGGGATTTGCTTCTAAATAACTCCAGGAGGAGGAAGAGGGAGAAGGAGGGGAAGGGGGAGGGGAGAAAGAGGAAGATGAGGAGGGGTGGAGAAGGAGGAGTGGGGAGGGGAGAAAGAGTAGGATGGGGAGGGGCGGAGAAGGAGGGGAGAAAATGGAGGAAGAGGGAATGGGTACAGGAGGAGGAGGAAAGGTTTTATTCACTCGTTCACTCTGCCTTTGTATACGCTTGAGTTCCATAACAGAAGAGAAGATAAATTTACACAGTAGGATAATATTTTTGAAATATTAAGCTGAAGTATTTTCAAAATTCCTTGTCATTCCCAGCAGGTGCCTCTCAACTCTCTCTCCATCAAGTTTATACCCTGAAGCAAAAAATGTGTGTTGAAGAGCACTTTGCCAAAGATCTGAAACATGTTTGGTCTAGAGGAAGGGGAATAGAATGAGAAGAGCAGAAGTAGCTCCTGGGGTGGGGTCCAACTGTATGTCATGCTTGGAGTCAATGTCCCAGTTGGGGTTAGAGATGCGCAGGTTCATAGAAAACATGATAGGAAATTCGGAGTTCAAGAGAGAGAAGAATCAAAGGATTAAAATAACCCAAAATTTAGAGGTATGGGCTGAGTCAGCCGGGGGGGGGTCCCGGCTCTTTCTAGTGGTGCGTGCCTCTAGTGTGCTATGGCCTGTGTAGAGATGGGATTTCGAGATACTCCAGCTGGGATATTGGCAGACACCCAAGGGACGTGGCATTTTTGAACCATATGCCTCTCTCCATCCCAAGTAGAATACTTTTGGGGAAAGGTAAGCAGGAGACTGAGGATGTGAAAAGAGAATTCTAAAACACTGGCTATCAGCTGACTTCCAACTGAATAATGAGACTGATTTTCTTCTCCCCTGTCCTCAGCAGAAATGGTTACTGGGGAGCTAAACTGGGTTAATTTATAGAGAAATGAAGACTTTTTTGGTCATCTATGTGTTATGCCTGTAAATTTTGAAACAGCTACATATACAAAAATCAATAGGCATTTCGATTTAACAGCAACAACCAGTTAGAAAATAAAATGAAGATAGAGACTGTATTCTCAACAGCAATCAAAATATAAAATATTTGGAGTAATTTGAATGCGATCTATGAGTTATATGAGAAAAGCTATAAAGCTGAATTAAGAAATGTGAAATATGGCAAAATAGATTTACAGTATTTCTGAATAGAAAATCTATTTTAAAATGTCCAGTTGTATACAATTAGTTTTTAGAGCTAATTTATTACTCTCAATATCCTAATATAATTTTTCATGAGGAAATTTAATGAAATGATATTAAAGCTCTTCTGAAAAAATAAAGCATTTTGAAATGACATCTCTTTAAAGAGTTAATTGTAGGAGAAAGTTTTTTACTAGGCATAAAATATAATAAAACTGTAAGAATTAAAACAGCGTCATCCTGACATAAGAGCAATTGGATAGGCCAGATCGTTCAGAACAGATCCCAACATATTATGTATAGGATTATTTATTTATTTATTTATTTGTTTGTTTGTTTGTTTATTTTTGAGATGGAGTCTCACTCTGTCACCCAGGCTGGAGTGCAGTGGCACAGTCTGGACTCATTGCAAGCTCTACCTCCCGGGTTCACGCCATTCTCCTGCCTCAGCCTCCCGAGTAGCTGGGACTATAGGCGCTGCCACCACGCCCGGCCAATTTTTTGTATTTTTAGTAGAGACAGGGTTTCACCGTGTTAGCCAGGATGGTCTCCATCTCCTGACCTCATGATCCACCCGCTTCGTCCTCCCAAAGTGCTGGGATTACAGGTGTGAGCCACCGTGCCCAGCCTATTTATTTTTTATTGTATATATTCAAATTGTATATAAAATTTCAATATATGATAAAAGAAGCATTGCATATCTATAAAGAACAGAAGATTACTCAGTAAATGATATTACACTAAATGACTAAATTTATTTATATTACACTAAATGATATTACACTCAGTGATATTTAGAAGAAAATTTCCTTTAGATTTTACTATCACAGCATATATCCAAAAAAAAAAAAAAAAAAGGAAGAGAGAGAGAGAGAGAAGAAAAGACCTAGTTGGATTAAAGAGTTCAGGAAATAAACAAGTTAAGGCATAGACTTAATGAAAAGTGTGAAAAACTTATAGGAAAGAAGTCTTGCCTGAGACATCACAGTAGATTTGAACAGAAGGCAAACATACCATACTCTTGGATAGGAAAGTGTAACATCATAAAAATGTTAAGTCTCTTCTGCTTAATTTATATATTTAAATTAACACTAATAAAAATATTAATTTACTTATGGAGCAAGGCAGGTTGATTATAAAATTTATTTGGAATAATAAATAAGGAAGGATAGCCAGAACAAGTCTCAAAAGAGATGAACAGGTCGGGGGCAAGGGAAGGAGGAGGAGCCTAGGCTGTGTTGTACAGAGAATGGCACCTGGGACTCATTTTAGCCAGCGGAAGGCAGTGAGAGTTCTGCACCTAAATTTTTTTTTTTAAACGGAGTTTCACTCTTGTCGCACAGGCTGGAGTGCAAAGGCGTGATCTCAGCTCACCGCAACCTCCGCCTCCCGGGTTCAAGTGATTCTCCTGCCTCAGCCTCCCGAGTAGCTAGGATTATAGGCATGCGCCACCATTCTCTGCTAATTTTGTATTTTTAATAGAGATGGGATTTCTCCATGTCGGTCAGGCTGGTCTCGAACTCCCGACCTCAGGTTATCCCCCTGCCTCAGCCTCCCAAAGTGTTGGGATTATAGGCATAAGCCACTGCACCCCTCAGCCTCCGCACCTAAATCTTAAAAAGGCCTGGCAACAGCCTTGGCACAGTGGCTCATGCCTGTAGTCCCAACACTATGAGCCAAGGTGGGAGGATCACTTAAGGTCAGGATTTTGAGACCAGCATGGGCAACCCAGCGAGACTCTATCTCTACAAAAAAAAAAAAATTGTTTTTTTTTTAATTAGCTGGTCACAGTGGCATGCACCTGTAATCCCAGCTACGCAGGAGGCTGAGGTGGGAGGATTGCTTGAACCCAGGAGTTTGAGGCTGCAGTGACCTATGATTACACCACTACATTCCAACCTGGATGACAGAGCAAGACCCCATTTCGAAAGAAAAAAAAAAAGGCCTGGCCTGGCCACTTCTGCTTTCACATGCTGGGAGGGCTGAGTATGATGTAAGGAGCCTAGTGACGTTGATGGAGAGACTGTTGAAGGACCACAAAGAGGAGAGGCCTTGAACAATGTGGAGAAAGAACGGGTGGGAGACAGAGAGAGAAAACCCCAGCTCCCCCAGCGTAGTGGGGCGTGGTGGCGCGTGCCTGTAATCCCAGCTACTCGGGAGGCTGAGGCAAGAGAATTGCTTGAACCCGAGAGGTGGAGGTTGCGGTGAGTTGAGATCGCGCCATTGCATTCAAGGCTGGGTAACGAGAGCGAAACTCTGTCTCCAAAAAAAGGAAAAAAAAAAGGAAAGAACATTTTGGGAGATATATACAACAAATATGACAAGAAAAGTTCACATTTTGACCATAGAGCACGTGTTAGTTTTCTATAGCCGTGTAATAAATAACTGTAAATGTAGAGAGGTGAAACAACACCCACTGATTAGCTCACAGTTCTGTGGGTTCAACTGGATTCTCTGCTTAGGGTCAAACAGGGTTGAAATCAAGGTGTCTGCCAGGCTGGGCTATTACCTGGAGGCTCTGGGAAGCACTCACTTGAAAGCTCATTGAGGTGACTGGCAGAATTCAGTTCCTTGTGGTTGTAGGACTCCAGTCACGTGCCCTCACTGACTGTCAGCAGGGACCACTCTCAGCTTTTAAAGACCTCTCTCTGATCAGTAGGCAGGGCCCCTCCACCATCAAATCCAGCCATGGTGCATCAAATCCTTCTTGTGCTTTGAATCTCTTTGACTTCCCTTTCTGCCGTTCTTTCTGCTGCCAGGCAGAGAACGTTTTCTGCTTTTAAAAGGCTAATGATGTTAGATTAGGCCCATCTAGAAAATCTCCCTATTTTGGCCGGGTGCGGTGGCTCAAGCCTGTAATCCCAGCACTTTGGGAGGCCGAGACGGGCGGATCACGAGGTCAGGAGATCGAGAGCATCCTGGCTAACACGGTGAAACCCCGTCTCTACTAAAAAATACAAAAAACTAGCCGGGCAAGGTGGTGGGTGCCTGTAGTCCCAGCTACTCGGGAGGCTGAGGCAGGAGAATGGCATGAACCCGGGAGGCGGAGCTTGCAGTGAGCTGAGATCCGGCCACTGCACTCCAGCCTGGGTGACAGAGCGAGACTCTGCCTCAAAAAAAAAAAAAAAAAAAAAAAAAAAAAGAAAATCTCCCTATTTTAAGATTAACCATGCCAGGTAACATAATCTTGGGAGTTATACTTCATCATATCCACAGCTTCCACCCTCACTCAAAGGGAGGGGATTATAGAAAGAAGAAGGCCATTGGAGGGTCATTCTTAGAATTTTGACTACGAGAGGGGATACCATTCACAACTATAATAAGAACTCTAAGACACAGGACATGAATAACAATTTGCAAAAGACAAAATCAAGTAGTTAGCAGACATATGGGAAAATGTTTCACTTCAATTGAAATAAAAGAAATTCTAGTAGGAATCTTCTACTTCACAGATTAAATTAGCAAAAACTACTAAATATTGGCAGCTATGTGGTGAAACAGGCATTTCATTCATTGACGATAGCAATGTGAATAGTACAACACATGTAGAAAGAAATTTGGCAATATATACCAAAGCCTTTAAAATGTTCATATTCTTTGGCCCAGTAATTTGACTGCTGGGAATCTATATAAAGATTAATCCTAAATTTGGAAAAAAAAATTTCCCAGCAATCAAATAATCCTAAATTTGAGAAAAAAAAAAACATTTTTTGAACACTGATATGGTTTGGCTCTGTGTCCCCACCCAAATCTCACCTTGACTGGTAATAATCTCCACGTGTCATGGGAGGGACCTGGTGGGAGGTAACTGAATCATGAGGGCAGGTTTTTCCCGTGCTGTTCTCGTGATAGTGAATAAGTCTCACAAGATCTGATGCCTTTATAAAGGGGAGTTCCCCTACACCAGATCTCTTGCCTGCCACCATGTAAGACATGACTTTGTTCTTCATTTGTCTTCTGCCATGATTGTGAGGCCTCCCCAGCCATGCAGAACTGTGAGTCTGCTAAAGCTCTTTCCTTTATTTATTTATTTTTTTGAGTGAAGCACACTGTTTTATTATGGTAAAATATCTCTGAGGTAGACATTTAATTCAAGTAAAATAAACAGTGCTTTTACTATATATAAACATGATGCAAAGCACCCTAGGCCGCAGACTTCACCTGGAACTGTCAGCCCAGGCCCGAGGCTTCAGCCCATCCATACCTGGCTTGAAGGAGGGGCTTCGCCCAGGGCGGCCCCTTACCACCCAGGAATCTGTCTGCCTCCTGCTGCCATCAATCATGTTGTCCATTGGGTCAAGGCCGTTCATGCTGAGGGCCGCCTGCAGGCTAGCACCACGCTGCCGCCCCTATTCCTCCTCAGCCTCCCTCCTGTGCTTGTTGGTGCCCAAAGTCCAGAGGGGGCTGAGGCATGGGGGCGGGGGCTGGCGTGTCAGCACCACCCCCAAGCACACGCACACCCAGCCAGGTTGCAACAACACCCAAGCCTGGCTTCAACTTTGTTCCAAAATTGGACTGGGCGCCAAAAGCAGGGAGAGGCCAAGCAGTGGAAACAGGCACTTCCGAGCCTGCAGGGGCAGGTGGGCTTCCCGGATCCCTAAGAGCACGGGGATGCTGAGTGGCTGCAGCTGCAGCTGAGTGGCTGCAGCTGCAGCTGAGTGCTGAGTGGCTGCAGCTG
>NW_016811676.1:990999-1006272 GCF_001698545.2 Rhinopithecus bieti
GTTTGCTGTGCCCTGTCCCCAGAGGTGGAGTCTACAGAGACAGGCAGGCTTCCTTGAGCTGCTGTGAGCTCCACCCAGTTCGAGCTTCCCAGCGGTTTTGTTTACCTACTTAAACCTCAGCAATGGCAGGCACCCCTCCCCCAGCCTTGCTGCTGCCTTGCGATTATATCGCAGACTGCTGTGCTAGCAATGAGGGAGGCTCCGTGGCCATGGGACCTTCCCGGCCAGGTATGGGATATAATCTTCTGGTGTGCCCGTTTGCTTAAAGTGTATAGTACTGGGGTGGGAGTTACCCGATTTTCCAGGTGTTGTGTGTCTCAGTTCCCCTGGCTAGGAAAAGAGATTCCCTTCCCCCTTGTGCTTCCCAGGTGAGGCGATGCCTCGCCCTGCTTCAGCTCTCACTGGTCGGGCTGCAGCAGCTGACCAGCACTGATTGTCCGGCACTCCCTAGTGAGATGACCCCAGTACCTCAGTTGAAAATGCAGAAATCACCGGTCTTCTGTGTTGCTCGCACTGGGAGTTGGAGACTGGAGCTGTTCCTATTTGGCCATCTTGCTCCGCCCAGCTCTTTCTTTTATAAATTACCCAGTCTCGGGTATGTCTTTATTATCAGCGTGAGAACAGACTAACACAAACACCATGGTATTCATGGCAAATTATTATTGATGAAAAAGTGGAAACAATCTAATTGGCAAAATGGACATGGTCAGATACATTACGCTTTCAAATCAACGAGATATTAGGCAGTCACTGAAAACGTGGTTATGCTGAAAGAAAATACAAGGTCTAATAAATGGAGAAACATTCTATGTTTATGGAGCACAAGACTCAAGATGTCATCTCCCCCTCAATGCAATTCCATTCAACAATCCCAGTTTTTGGTTTAAAAATGTAAACACTTGTATGATAATGCAAAGATCCTATAACAGCCAACACATTTTGAAAAAGTAGAGCACAGTGGGAGGATTTACACTGCCTGACTTTAAAACCTAGTGTAAAACAACAAGGATCAATGCTTAAAGATAGATAAGCAGATCAATGGAACAGATCAGGGAGTCCAGAAATAAAACCATACACATACGGTCAACAAAAATCACATATGACTTTCAACAAAGGTGCCAAGGCAATTCCATGGGGACAAGGAAGCCTTTTCAACAACTGGTACTGGAACAACTGGATATCCATACGGGAAAAAATGAACCTTTCCTGTTACTTGACACCATATACAAACATTAACTAGAAATGGATCATAGACCTAAAAGCTAATACTATAAAGTTTCTTTTTTGTCTTTTTCTTTTTTTGAGATGGAGTCTCACTCTGTTGCCCAGGCTGGAGTGCAGTGGCACTATCTCGGCTTACTGCAACCTCTGCCTCCCGGGTTCAAGCAATTCTCCTGCCTCAGTCTCCCAAGTAACTGGGACTACAGGTGCCTGCCACCATGCCCAGCTAATTTTTATATTTTTAGTAGAGATGGGGATTTCACCATCTTGGCCAGACTGGTGTTGAACTCCTGACCTCGTGATCCACTTGCCTCGGCCTCCCAAAATGCTGGAATTACGGGCATGCCTGGGCCTGGCCTCTTTTTTTTGAGATGGAATCTCACTCTGTCGTCCAGGCTCTGGAGTGCAGTGGCACGATCTCGGCTCACTGCAACCTCCGCCTCCCGGGTTCGAGCAATTCTCATTCCTCAACCTCCTGAGCAGCTGGGATTACAGGCATGTGCCACCACTAATTTTTTTATTTTTAGTAGAGACAGGGGTTCATCATGTTGGCCAGGCTGGTCTCAAACTTCTGACCTCAAGTGATCCGCCCACCTCAGCCTCCCAAAGTGCTGGCATTACAGGCGTGAGCCACTGTGCCCAACTTAAAAGTTAATACTATAAAGTTTCTAAAGGAATACACATTGGGGCCGGGCACAGTGACTCATGCCTATAATCCTAGCATTTTGCCAGACTGAGGTAGGAACTTTGCTTGAGGCCAGGAGTTCGAGACCAGCCTGGAGAACATAGGGAGACCCCCCCCCCATCTCTACAAAAACAAAAACAAACAAACAAAAAAGTTTTCCAGGTGTAGTGATGCATGTTTGTAGTCCTAGCTACTTGGGAGACTGAGGTAGGAGAATGGCTTGAGCTATGATCATGGTCACGCCCCTGCCTTCCTGCCTGGGTGACAGAGTAAGACCCTGTCTCAAAAAACCAAACCAAACCAAAACAAAAGACTATATAGACAATCTTTCTAACATTGGAGTAAACAAAAATTCTTAAACATAGACATAAAAATCATAAATTGGAAGAAAAAAGTAGGTAAATGATATGTCTGTTCCTCAAAATACACCCCAAGATAAGGAAAAGGCAAGCGATGAACTGGGAGGAAATAGAGCAGTGGATAAATCTAACCAAGGGTTTGCACTCAGAATATATCAAAACTCACACAGGTCAATCATAACACAACAATCTAATTAGCAAACGGTTAAAAGATTTGAGTAGACACTTCGCAAAAGAAGAAATATGAGTGTAACAACATAAATAGAATAGAAATAGAAATAAGCACAGTTAAAGATGACTGGCACCAGGGGCCTTCAGGGAACTGCAAGTTAAAGTCATACTGAGATAAAGCTTGACAATTCCAGGGTAGGTGAGGACACGGAGCAACTGGGACTCTCATATTTTGTTGGTGGGAATGCAAAAGGAAACAACCATTTTGGAAAATAATCTGGCAGTTTCTTATAAAGTTAAACATACACTTAGCATAAGGCTCAGCATGCTCACCCCTAAATATTTATCCAAGAAAATAAAAACATATGTCCACACAAAAATTTGGACCTGAATACTCATAAAAGAAACTATTCTATTATTCATAACAGAAACTAGAGAAATCTAAATGTTCATCAAATGATGAGTGGACAGACAAATTGTAATATACCCACACAATAGAACACTGCTGAACAATACCAGTGAACAAAACCACTTCTATACTTCAAAAGAAACAAAAAACCTACTGATACACACAACATAGCTGAATCCCAAAAACATGCTGTACAAAAAGCCAGCCATGGAAGACTACATACCTAATATTCCATGTATATTCAGTTTCAAGCAGCCAAAACTAAGCAACGGTGACATAAAAACAATCAATGGGCCAGGCACGGTGGTTCACGCCTGTAATCCCAGCACATTAGGAGGCCGAGGCTGGTGGATCACGAGGCCAGGAGCTCGAGATCAGCCTGACCAACATGGTGAAACCCCGTCTCTACTAAAAATACAAAAATTAGCCAGGCGTGGTGGTGCACGCCTGTAATCCCAGCTACTCAGGTGGTGAGGCAGGAGAATCACTTGAATCCGGGAGGCGGAGGTTTCAGTGAGCCGAGATCACGCCACTGCACTCCAGCCTAGGTGACAGAGCAAGACTCCGCCTCAAAAAAAAAAAAAAAAAAAAAAAAAAAAAGGGAGAAGAAGAACACAGGGCAGAGTCCAGGAAAGAACCCATCACAGAGCTCGCGTTGTTGTTATCTCCCTGGGAAGCCACGGATAGTGCCACTTTCCTGGCATTAACATGGACAACACATGTGGAGTTTGCCTGCCAGGGAAGCCCACCCAAGTCTAGAGTTTTTATTGGGGTTCCATTGTGTAGTAATGATTGATTTCCCATGTGGTTGATCTCAGCCCCCAGCCCCTCTGGATGTTGAGCTAATATGACGTGACCCCAACCCCCTCCCTAAATCACACTGTTAGACTTCCTGGTGTGGCCAGCACCCAATCTAAACAAAGATACTCCCATCGAGTGTGATTTTCCAAGGGCTGAGAGATTACCTACCAGAAGCTGAAGGCAAAGGCTGGACCTCTCTTTGGGCAAGGTCAAATTCTTTATTACACAGACGCACTGTTCTACAATAATGGAACCTCCATTTCTAACTAGCATGAAGCAGCCAGAATCAAGAATCCCAACCTCTGCCAGAATCCCAGCTTTTGTGCATCTGCTTACATCCCATTGTGACCATGTGACTAAATTCTAGTCAATGGGATGTAAGTGGAGGTTGTATTTGCCACTTCTAGGAAGTGTCCTTAAATAGAGGGGCCTTGTTTTCCTCTGCTTTCTATCTTTTGCTTCCTATATGGGGCTTGAGGAGCCATCTTGGCCCATAGGTGATGCTTGGGGGAGCAACAAGGTGGAAAGAGCCTGGGTTCCTGTTAATTGAGGCACCCTTTATACCTGTACCAGGCTGCCTGGAGAAACTACTTCGATCATGTTTAAGCTGCTGTCATTTTGGGTGTTCTGCCATTTGCAGCCAGATATAATCTCGACACTTTGCTCGAAACTTACATTTATATTGGTTACATCCAGATTTGCAAAACTCTGCTCATCAAATCGACGATCTCATCTTTAATCCAGCTCACACTCATGCTGCCAAATTTGGCCTGTCACTGGAACACTAGACGGGGTACTGGGCGGTTGCTTCTCTGGAACACTGGCCTTTATTCCCAAGCCTTCATCACATTCAGAAGGGACTGTTTTCTTTTTCTTTTTCTTAAGAAACTCACAGTCTACATTTTCTCAGTAAATAATCATCACACTTTCTGTGGCTCACCAGTTGGAGATTGGACTGAACATCTAAACTTTACTAATGTATATCTAAACTTTCAAGTCAATTTTTGCTACACCTTTAAAAAACTGACTAAAAGATATTTTTTAAATCAAAACGAACACTTACAGATCTTTCCAAGAGCACTTTATCAAAGTGGGCCAGAATTTCCTATGTGCAATGGCTTGGCATCGTGCCTATAGAAAGCAGTATAAACACTGAATCTCTGCCTTTTATTTTTTGTTTTTAGTGTTTTGCCATCCTTTGTTCTTCATAAAGACCTTATGGTAGCTTTTACAAATATCTCTAAAAAATTAATCTTTAAAATATAAAAGATGGACAAAAAACCCTTTGTACATTGTGAAGACAGGGATTCTATCCTTCATTCATCGAAGAGCAGCAAAATATTGAAACGTGGATATGGTCCAACCTCTGTCATCATCTCTCCTGTTTGTAGTCTTGGGATTGGAATTTGAAAGAGGATGGAAGAAATGGCACTAGAAACCAAAAGTTGCATTTCTTTTTTTTTTTTTTTTACACAGAATCTTGCTCTGTTGCCCAGGCTGGAGTGCAGTGGTGTGATCTCGGCTCACTGCAACCTCCACCTCTCAGGTTCCAGCGATTCTCCTGCCTCAGCCTCCCAAGTAGCTGGGACTACAGGCGTGCGCCACCACACCTGGCTAATTTTTTGTATTTTTAGTGCAGAAGGGCTGTCACCGTGTTAACCAGGATGGTCTTGATCTCCTGACCTCATGATCCTCCCTCCTCGGCCTACCAAAGTGCTGGGATTACAGGCACGAGCCACTGCGCCTGGCCCAAAAGTTCTATTTCTAATTTGTCTATCTTAATGACTTGATTTTCTTATTTTCATAGTAAATAGGAATGTGTCTGCGTGTTGAGGAAATATGAACATTAATTTTCTCAAAACTGCACAGTCAGAAACAATGTTTACAACTTTAATAAATACCAATGACTTGTTTCCTACTTTTCTCCATTACAAACAAAGGAAAGAAAAGATATACAACATCTGAAGAATAGGAATATCATCAAGCCTCAACAGGGTCACCTAACAGTAATTATGAAGCAAGAGACTCTTGCCAGAGATTTGTGTCCTCAGTGAAAAAGGCCTCATGGAATTTTCTTGCTAAAAGGAACCTGAGATTTATTGACACATGTATCCTCCTTTTCCAGATGAAACACTCAAGGCTTAGGGAAGTCATAGTGTACAGAAGGTCACCCGCTAATTAGCAGCAAAGCCAGACTCAGCACCCAGGTTGTTCTCGCTCCTGGATCAGGGTTCTTTGTGAACATCCCACATCCTCTTTATGATGGTTACAGATGTTTCATATCATCAAGGTTAAGATGAAAGATCTCAGAAGCTGCGGAAGTGCTTACACAGAAAATCACCAGATCCAGCTAACTCACTCTTTTGTGATTGGAAAGAAACATAGTCTGGTGAAGCAAAAGATTTCTATCTCCAGAATAATGCAGAAAGCATTTTTACCTACCAAGCCACAACAAACCAGTGAAAGAACATTTAGATTTCCAAAGTCCGTCGTCAGCAATACAAAAGTCACCTAAGGAATAATGCCAGAGGCATATCTTCTCCTGTAGATTGTAAATTCCTTGAAAACAAGAACTGCTCAACTTCCTATCTCCTATGACACCCAGCACACAGTTGATGCTGGAATTTCTTTTTAATGAATGAAACACATAAATCATTGCTTTAAACCCTGGAATTATGCCCTTTTCAAAAGAAGCACTTAATAGACATGTGTCTAATTTCCTGTGCTGTCAGAAATATTATTTAATCACACTGTTAAAAATAAAGAACTCTGGGGCCCGTTGAACTACATTCTCCAGGCCATTAGCTGCTCTTTCCACTTTGGGCCTCTCAGCTGTGCGGCCGGAAATGGATCGTGGGGAGAAGAGCTACCACTCTTCTGCAAATATCCTGGAATCTTGGCTATGTCAGGAAGTGTTTGGAGAATGCCTCGGAAGCTGAGAAAGTATTTCCAAAGCAGCATGCACACAAAGATATTTGAAACAGAGAACATCCACTCTGAAATAGATGCATGGAGTACATTCACAGAATATCATGTTTTCCTCAGGTTTAAAAGCTACAGCCCAGTACTCTGAACCCAAGAATTAAGGTAACTGTAAAAAATGAGTGCCTCAGATAGTTGTTATGTTTGCAACAGGTCACTTGGTTTTACGTCAATCTAATGGTAAAATACATATAAAGTTGTGATGAAGCTCATAGGCATATTATAATAGTTCCCTGGTAAATGACACCAGCATGTTGCATAAACAACTATATCTTTTAGGCTGGGAGTGGTGGCTCATAGCTGCAAACCCAGCACTTTGGGAGGCCGAGGCTGGTGGATAACCTGAGGTGAGGAGTTCAAGACCAGCTTGGCCAACATGGTGAAATCCCGTCTCTACTAAAAATAGAAAAATTAGCCGCGTGTGGTGGTGCGTGCCTGTAATCTCAGCTACTCGGGAAGCTGATGCAGAAGAATCGCTTGGACCCAGGAGGCAGAGGTTGCAGTGAGCCAAGATCACGCCATTGCACTCCAGGCTGGGCAAGAAGAGAGAAACTCTATCTCAAAAACAAACAAGCAAACAAACAAAAAACCCCAACAAAACAAACAGAAAAAACTATATCTTTTAAAAAAGATAGCCAACGGTTTTCACTGAAAATAGGTATTATTAGTTAAAATCTAAGAATACAAACCAGCCACAGTAAGAAAACTGTCCTCTCCTCTTTGCCGCCAGTCTATACAATTGAGATGCTGTGCAGTTTTCCCCTCAGCTCGTAACACCAAAACAGCAAGAAACTGTCTAAGGTCAGAATTTCTAGTCATAGGAAACTTCCAGCAATGCCAATGTGAAAACATTTTGTTTCATTTCAGAGAGTTAAGAGAGCAAATCAAGACACGAAAATGATCCCCCCGTGGAATACGCCCCTGCTACTGAGAGAATAAACTACTGATCTACGCAATGGCATAGATGAATCTCAGAGACGTTTTGCTGACTGAGAGAAGTCGGACACAGAAGACATAGTCAATGACTCCATGTGTATGAAATTTCTAGAAAAGGCAAAACTATAGAGACAGAATGGTTGATCAATGTTGTGGCTGATCAAATCGAGGCACAGAATGATCAATGGTCGCCTGGAGCTGCAGGTAGGAGCAGGAGTGACCTCAAAGGAGCAAGGGGAACTTTTGGAGGTGGACGGAAGTATTGGGAAACTGGACTGTGATGGTTCCTAAGTGCATCAGTTCATGAAAACCTATCACACGGTACCCTCACAACATTTACGGTATGTAAGTTAAACCTCAATAAAGCTGTTTGTATTTATTTTATGTATTCTATTATTATTATTATTATTTTGAGACAAAGTCTCACTCCATCACCCAGGCTGCAGTGCAACGGTGTGATCTCAGCTCACTGTAACCTCTGCCTCCAGGGTTCAAGCGATTCTCATGCCTCAACCTCCCGAGTAGCTGAGATTTCAGGCATGCACCACCACACTTGGCTAATTTTTTTCTATTTTTCGTAGAGACGGGGTTTCACCATGTTGGTCAGGCTGGTCTTGAACTCCTGACCTCAGGTGATCTGACCCCCCCCCCACCTTGGCCTCCCAAAGAGCTGGGATTACAGGTGTGAGCCATTGCGCCCAGCCAATAAAGCTGTCTTTTAAAGAAATCAATTAAAAGAGGCCGGGCGCAGTGGCTCGCACCTATAATCCCAACACTTTGGGAGGCCAAGGCAGGGAGATCACCTGAGGTCAGGAGTTCAAGACCAGCCTGGCCAACATGGTGCAATCCCGTCTCTATGAAAAATACAAAAGTTAGCCGGGCGTGGTGGCAGGCACCTGTAATCCCAGCTGCTCAGGAGGCTGAGGCTGGAGAATCTCTTGAACCCAGGAGGCGAAGGTTGCAGTGAGTGGAGTTCGCGCCATTGCACTCCAGCTTGGGTGACAACAGCGAAACTCCATCTCAAAAAATAAAACAAACAAACAAACAAACAAAAGGCAATTAAAAGAAAGGATTCTTTCAAGGCCAGTGCAAAACTGCTTTGCAGAAACAGGTGACTTCCTTTGTAATAGTCATTGTAGCCATCACACTTCCCAAGTGTGGGACAGTTTGTCCTGAGCAGGGGTTCTCTGAGGTGCACACCCAGATACTGTTACACCAAACCCGGCTTGGTGGTGTCTCAAACGCTAGAATTTACAATTTCTAAACATAATGATTATGATATTAGTCAACTCACAGTACCAATGTTGAGTCCAAGAACATGAATACATAGAATTGAGCAAAACAAAGCATTTCCCTAATTTCAGGGGATGGCGGTATGACTGGGAGCCAAAGACAGCTTTGTGGACTTTTGCTGAACTACGCAGCTGTTTGGGGCAGCTCCTGGAACAAGGAAAGGTATTTCGGGTGTAGACTGAAATGCCTTCACTAACAACTGCGGAATGCTGGCTATACACATCACCATCACCGCAGAAATGTGGGGAAATTATTTTAGGAAAATCCATCTTGCTCAAAGGCAAAAGAATAAATCGAACATTCTGTAGTCCACCTCATCAGCGTTTCTATCCACAACAAGGGGTTCTCAAGCTTGGGTGTGCATCAAAATCTCCCGACCTGCTGAGAAGGCAGATTCCCAGGCAGGGCCCCAAGGCCATAGAACTGAATGGCTGGGACCAGGTGCCGGAGTCTGAATTTTAACCAGCCCTCAAAGTGATGAGGGTCCTCAAAACACGGCGTAAGAAACACTGGCCTCCAGCAATGAAGAAGGTGAAGACACCCAGTTAGTCTGTGCTGTTTGGGCACCTCTGCTGAATTTAGTTCTGCTTCTTTCCACACCTCTCTATCTCATCTGCACATCTCACATTGTGCCTTGGTCCTTACCTGCCTTAGAGTCTTGGTCTCAGGGATGGGAGTCCCCCCAGCCGTGGTGAACTGGAGACAAACACTTGTTAAAAGCTTTTCTCTTGCCTGCCCCCCTTCCCCTCCATGGGACAAGACTATAACCAGAGGCTGATTAAGCCTGTGCCTGTTGGCTTCTACACTGGTTCTCACTTGATCACTGGAGAGGAAGCTGCAGCAGATTATTGGTTCTAACACCCTGCTGAGGTTTGAGATTGATGGCTTATGCCTATAATCCTGAAGCTTTGGGAGGCCGAGGTGGGAGGATGGCTTGAGGCAGGAGCTGGAGACAATGTCTCTACAAAAAAGTTAAAAAAAAAAATTTAGCTGGGAGTGGTGGCACACACCTGTAGTCTCAGTTACTCAGGAGGCTGAGGTGGGAGGATGGCTTGAGCCCAGGAGTTAGAGGCTGCAGTGAGCCGTGATCACATCACAGCACTTCAGCCTGGGCAATAGAGAGAGACCTGTCTCTAAAATCAATCCATCAGTCAAACCGTGTTGAAGGGGAGGGAAGCATAGACTTGGCTGAATTGGACAACCCAGCCCGGGACAGAGCCCTAGTGAGGCCACCTGTTCTGCTGTCCCATGGGAGGGGAGGGATGGCCCCTGCATGAGAGCACCTGCACAGGGTGGTCCACTATGCTCTTGATTCCTGGGCTTCAGGGAGTCTTCGACTTTCTACCCTCCTCTGCAGCAGCCCAGCCTGTGAGTGGTGACCCTTGGCTTTCTCTGGAAGATTCTCCCCAGCCACCCAGACCCTTGGGGGAAGCCTTAGGCAGCCAGATCCATAACACGTGAACCCAACTCCTAATGCTCTGACCAGGAGTAGACTTAACCCAAACTGGCCAATCAGAGCCCCTTTTCCTGGAAACCTACACTTCTAAGATAGTCCCATCTTGGTGTGTGCTGGTTTCTCATACAGAGCAGGCAAAACGCTGGGGCTGGAGCATTGCTGAGTGAGTGGCATAGAAAGCTCAGATGAAAGGGAAGCAGGTCGTGAGATGGAGAGGGTGTCCTGGGTGACTGCATTCAGCACCCCTCGGGAGTCAGTCCCCTCCTGAGGCCCAGCTGAGCTCCTGAGCTCAGTTCTGTGAGACGCCCCAGCGTTATTGGAATAAAGAGCCTTTTATTGTAGCGCCTCCCTAATGCAGGAACAGTCACGTTTCCCTTGCCGTCTCTGTCCTTGTTTTAACCCGTACCCTCTTTCTGTAGACAGGATGGCAAACCATGTTGTCCTCCTTATAGTGCAAAATGGGAATTTTCCCAAAAAACTGATTTGGTTTGAATGAACTATCTTTGGTGATAGTATGAAATTATTATCTATAGATGCAAAAATAAAGCTGTGAACATGTTTTATCTTAAAAAGAGTTCTTGTCTATCAGAGCAACGTTGAAATATTTACACCTGAAAGGATGTCAGGAATGGCCTCAAAACAATGCCACGGCCGGGCGCGGTGGCTCAAGCCTGTAATCCTAGCACTTTGGGAGGCTGAGGCGGGCGGATCGCGAGGTCAGGAGTCCAAGACTATCCTGGCCAACATGGTGAAACCCCATCTCTACTAAAAATACAAAAATTAGCTGGGCATGGTGGCGGGCGCCTGTAGTCCCAGCTACTCGGGAGGCTGAGGCAGGAGAATCGCTTGAACCTGGGAGGTGGAGGTTGTGGTGAGCTGAGATCGCGCCACTGTACTCCAGCCTGGTGACAGAGTGAGACTCCATCTCAAAAAAACAAAACAAAATAAAACAAAAAACAATGCCAGGGAGGCTGGGCATGGTGGCTTATGTCTGTAATCTCAGCACTTTGGGAGACTGAGGTGGGCAGATCACTTGACTTCAGGAATTCAAGACCAGCCTGACCAACATGGTGAAACCGTTCTCTACTAAAAATACAAAATTAGCCATGCGTGGTGGTGCACGCCTGTAATCCCAGCTACTTGGGAGGCTGAGGCAATAGAATTGTTTGAACCTGGGAGGTGGAGGTTGTGGTGAGCTGAGATCGCACCATTGTACTCTAGCCTGGGCAACACAGTGAGACTCCATCTCGAAAACAAACAAACAAGAACAAACAAACAAACAAAAAAACCAATACCAAAGGACAGGAAGTGGGTGAGGATGTAAATGAAACAAGGTTGACCTTGAGCTAATAATTATTGAATCTGGGTGACGACAGTTCATTGTACCAGTCTGTCTTCTTCTGTGTATGTTTCAAATTGTCCATCGTGAGAAGTTTTAAAAAATGCTGATTTAGGGGTATACCTATGAAATAACACAAAACCACCAGCCTTCCAACGCGAGAAGAAGCTTTTTAAGTGGGAGATCTAAGTGTGGCTCCAAAGGCAGCTACCCCTAATGGGACTGGGTGTGGTGCTGTGTGTGCTGGTGTGTGAACAAAAACATATGGGGAAATGTACCTCTTTCCCTTGGATGAAAATAGCAACTTGGGCTTCGTGTTCAATACATCTCTGATGATGCAATCCAAAAAGAAATATGCTAAGCTCTATGGCATTCTTTTAAATTAATAAAAGGCACATTTAACTATATACTTTGTAGATTGTATTAAAAGTTATTCGGTAGACTTAAGGGTAAGAAGCATTGGCTCCAACTAGAACATTTTCCTAATAGGTTGAAAGCATATGTGTCAAAAGTAAAGCATTTTGGGAGTTCTCCAGCAGCTATAAAAAGCTCAATGTATCTATGCATACCTTCTAATTTAGAGGAGCGAGTGGGAGGTAGGAGGTGGCCGATGCTTGTTGGATATTCAAGAGCATCTGTATTCACTGTTTTATAAATTCATTATGGTTAAGAGTGGTCTTTTGTAGCGGTGTGGATTTCAAAAGAAATAATACAAGTTTTCCTTTGAAGTTGTGATTGTCCATTGCACCCTTACGCCCGCCCTGTTTTCAAGGAGGCCAAGTTCTGTTTTCTGTATGAGGACCCAAGGGGGCCACTGCTACTCGGATGCCCTATCACTGTCTAATTCTGTGGTTAATCTCACAGTGTGGACACACTTGGGGCCCACCTCTGAACCAGGAGTCCCCGACCACTGTGTTCATGTCTGCATGTCCGCCCCTTTTCATTTCCCCCTTCTTTCCATTTCCTCCACGATGTCTGCAGTGGAGGTGCTTGCACACTTCCCTTGTGCTTTGCAATACTGCTCTTTCTTTTTTATTATTGTTATATTTTTTGAGAGGGAATCTTCGCTCTGTTGCACAGGCTGGAGTGCAGTGGTGCGATCTTAGCTCACTGCAACCTTCGCCTTCTGGGTTCAAGTGATTCTCCTGCCTCAGCCTCCTGAGTAGCTGAGATTACAGGCACCCACCACCACACGTGGCTAACTTTTACATTTTAGTATAGAGATGGGGTTTCACCATGTTGGTCAGGCTGGTCCCGAACTCCTGACCTCAAATGATCCACTTGCTTCGATCTCCCAAAGTGCTGGGATTACAGGCGTGAGCCACCATGCCTGGCCATCTTTTAACTGATCTTTCTACGGTAGCCTTCTGCTTTTATAATATATGTGTATTCAGAGCAACACATCCAACTCTCTAAGTTATGGGCCCTTTGGGTCCAACAATAAAAGACTCATTCTCTACTTCATGGAAACAAGGGTTCATTGTAAGGACATTTTTCATCAAGACACATTGAGACCAAAAATAAAACCGTATTTCTCCACTCAGGAACCAGGTGCCCCTGGTCATCACATCTCCACATATTCATGAGCTGAATGAGATTAAAGATTTAAAATTACAAGGGTGGTCTTTTTAAATGTTTCTGTTGGCCACGCACAGTGGCTCACACCTGTAATCTCAACACTTTGGGAGGCTGAGGTAGGAGGATTGCTTGACCCCAAGAGTTCAAGACCAGCCTGGGCAATATAGTGAAACCCTGTCTCTACAAAAATTACACAGAAGTAGCTGGGTGTGGTGGCGCTCAGATACCTGGGAGGCCGATGTGGGAGGATCCCTTGAGCTGGGGAGATCGAGGCTGCAGTGAGCCATGATGGTACCATTTCATTCCAGCCTGAGTGGTAGAGTAAGATCCTCCCTCAAGAAAACAAGTTTTTGTTAGAATAAAATATTTACACTACACAAAAAATAAAGCAAATAATATTATAGCTAAGTCGTGGACTGATTAATAGTTGACATTATTTTTTCCGAGAGAATAATATTAACAAGAAGTAAAATCTAGAGCAGGCGTCTCGTCGATACGTTCTAAACCCAAGCTAAATTTTAGTTAAATTGTACACTTCAGATTTTGAAATAATGCATCATTTAAAATATTTTAAAGAAAAATGCAAAGGCTTTTCAAACCACAATTTCTGCTATGGATTATATCTCTGTAGCTGTGCCTGACTTTGAAACAAAGTAGTATAATATCAATCATTAGGCCAGGTACTGTGGCTCATGCCTGTAATCGGAACACTATTTTTTTTTTTTTTTGAGACGGAGTCTTGTTCTGTTAACCAGGTTGGGAGTGCAGTGGCGTGATCTCAGCTTACTGCAACCTCCACCTCCCGGGCTCAAGCGATTCTCACGCCTGAGCCTTCTGAGTAGCTGGGATTACAGGTGTGCACCACCATGTCCAGCTAATTTTTTGTATTTTTAGTAGAGATGGGCTTTTGCCATTTTGGCCAGGCTGATCTCAAACTCCTCACCTCAAATGATCTGCCTACCTTGGCTTCCCAGAGTGCTAGGATTATAGGCATGAGCCACCATGGCTGGCCAATGCCAACATTTTGAAAGGCTGAGGCAGGAGCATCATTTGAGGCCAGGAGTTCAAAATTAGACTGGGCAGCAAAGTGAGACCCCATCTCTCAAAAAAAAAATTAGCTTGGTTTGGTGGTGGGCACCTGCAGTCCTAGCTACTTGGGAGGCTGACGTGGGAGGATCACTTGAACCCAGGTGTTGGAGACTGCAGTGAGGTAGGACTGTGTCACTGCACTCCAGCCTGGGAGACAGGGCAAGACCCTGTCTCCTGTTTTTTTTTTTTTGTTTGTTTGTTTTTTTCTTCTCATAGCTTTATTCTGTAGGACCCCAAAGAGGAAAAGGTCAAGTTCAATATCACTGTGTGCTTCCACTTGGAAAGGAACAGCACTTATACCAACTGGAAGCAATTTTGCTTTTTTTAAAAATACTTTAAGTTCTAGGGTACATGTACACAATGTGCAGGTTTGTTACGTACGTATACATGTGCCATGTTGGTGTGCTGCATCCATTAACTCATCATTTACATTAGGCATATCTCCTAATGCTATCCCTCCCTCCTCCCCTGACCCCATGACAGACCCCGGTGTATAATGTTCCCCTTCCTGTGTCCAAGTGTTCTCATTGTTCAATTCCCACCTATGAGTGAGAACATGTGGTGTTTGGATTTTTGTCTTTGCGATAGTTTGCTGAAATGATGGTTTCCAGTTTCATCCGTGTCCTTACAAAGGACATGAACTTATCCTTTTTTATGGCTGCATAGTATTCCATGGTGTATATGTGCCACATTTTCTTTTTTCTTTTTTTATTATATTTTAAGTTCTGGGGTACATGTGCACAATGTGCAGATTTGCTACATATGTATGTATATGTAACATACATATGTAACATGTACCATGTTGGTGTGCTGCACCCATTAACTCATCATTTACATTAGGTATATCTCCTAATGTTATCCTTCCCCCCTCCCCCCACCCCACAACAGGCCCCGGTGTGTGATGTTCCCCTTCCTGTGTCCAAGTGTTCTCATTGTTCAGTTCCCACCTATGAG
>NW_016811676.1:1007936-1024073 GCF_001698545.2 Rhinopithecus bieti
AAAAAAAAAAAAAAAAAAAAAAAAAAGATTTTGCATACTTTTGCACACAACTCTTAGTATGAAATATATTTTTTAGCAATATAATAAATTCTGAAGAAAGGTTTTACACAAGGAAATATTTAACGTTCTACAAAAATATTCTGATACTTTGTATTCTGTTCTCTTTTGCTTTTTAAACATTTTATCATGACCTACAAAACTCATCTCACAAACCACCCATGCAAAGTGATCTACAGTTTGAAAAACATTGCTTTATTAACAAATAATGACATTTAATATTTAGTCATAACAAACACCCTTGTAGCCTACTTAACTTTGAAAAATGCTAAAATTGTGCCATACTTGCCTTATTTTTAATTAATTAATTAATTAATTAATTTACTTAGAGTTTTGCTCTTGTCGCCCAGGCTGGAGTGCAGTGGTGCAATCTCAGCTTGCTACAACCTCCACCTCCTGGGTTCAAGCGATTCTCCTGCCTCAGCCTCCCGGGTAACTGGGATTACAGGCGCACGCCACCACGCCCAGCTAATTTTTTTCATTTTTAGTAGAGATAGGGTTTTACCATGTTGGCTAGGCTGGTCTCAAACTCCTGGCCTGAAGTGGTCCGTCTGCCTGTGCCTCCCAAAGTGCTGGGATTACAGGCGTGAGCCACCATGCCCAGCCCATACTTAGATCATTTTTTCGAGATCATAGTGGAAGGCACCTGTGTACCCCTCTCATGTCAAATGCATCTTCCTATCTCCCAGAGGCAAGAACTATTCTGAATTTGATGATTATGATCCCCAAGTCTGTTTTTATATAATTGCTATAAGTGTATGAACCCACAGGGGATATATAACATTGGTTTTAATGTTCACAAATTTAAAACATGCTATATTACTCTGCAGATTATTTTTTCCTGTGTATTATGATGTTTTTAAGATATATTCATATCGGGCTGGGCACGGTGGCTCACGCCTGTAATCCCAGCACTTTGGGAGGCAGGCGGATCACGAGGTCAAGAGATCGAGACCATCCTGGCCAACATGGTGAAATCCTGTCTCTACTAAAAATACAAAAAATTAGCCAGGCTTGGTGTTGTGTGCCTGTAGTCCCAGCTATTCAGGAGGCTGAGGCAGGAGAATCACTTGAACCCCAGAGGCAGAGGTTGCAGTGAGCCAAGATCATGCCACTGCACTCCAGCCTGGCAAGATAGATCCATATTGACATGTTGTTCTTTTTATTTTGTGTTGTTTTGTTTGAGACAGGATCTTGCTCTGTAGATTATGCTGTAGTGAAGTGGTGCAATTAGAGCTCACTGCAGCCTCGAACTCCTGGGCTCAATCCATCCTCCCACCTCAGCCTCCTGAATAGCTGGGACTATAGGCATGAACCACTATGCCTGGCTAATTTTTTCTTTTTTCTTTTTTCTTGTAGGGACAGAGTCTCACTATGTTGCCCAGGCTGTTCTCAACCTCCTGGGCACAAACAATCCTCCTGTCTTGGCCTCCCAAAGTGCTGGGATTACAGGTGTGAGCCACCACATCTGGCTGATGTATTGTTCTAGTTCATACTTTTTTTTTTGAGACAGAGTCTCACTCTGTTGCCCAAGCAGGAGTGCAGTGGCATGATCTCAGCTCACTGCAACCTCCGCTTCCCAGGTTCAAGCAATTCTCCTCCCTCAGCCTCCCGAGTAGCTGGGACTACAGGCATGTGCCCCCACACCCAGCTAATTTTGTATTTTAGTACAGATGGAGTTTCACCATGTTGGCCAGGCTGGTCTCGAACTCCTGACCTCAGGTAATCCACTCGCCTCAGCCTCCCAAAGTGCTGGGATTACAGGCGTGAGCCACTGCGCATTTTAACCACTGTAGGGTATTCCACTGTATAAATATTCTGGGCTCTATGATCCATTCTCCTGTTAATGGGTTTTTAAGTTGTTTATCATATTTTATTATTTTCAACAATGTTGCAAAAACATTCTTGTGCACCTCTCATTCTGTACTAAAGCTAACATTTCTGTTGAATATGTACAGGAGCTGAGAGGGCTGGATAGTGAGCTTTACCACCTTTTGCCACAAATTGTTCTGTAATGGGGCTTCTGCTCCTACTGGCTGTGTATGAAATTTGCTGCTTGTCTACACAGTGACACAGAGGCTGTCCTTCCAGTCGTTGTATCAGCTGTGCCTTCGAGAAGCCGGTGCAATTTTCTGTCAAGCTGGCTGCATCTACATGGGGTGGTATGTGGGTTCTATCATTGGACCCCAGCGTCACAGGCCCACTCTGTACCTTCTTGGCTCTGAAGTGGGTACCTCGTCACTTCTGTGTCATATAGGATTTCTTGTCTGTGGATCAGGCATTCTGTGAACCCCCAGAGAGTGGTGTGTGCAGGAAAGATAAATCCAGAATAGCCTTGGTGCATGTGCGGAAGGATCATTTGGCATGGAAGGGGCTCAGTGTAGACAGGTGCTACCACAGGATTGGTTGGGCTGTTTGAGGAACACTGTCTTATCGGGAGCTTGACATTGGTCTCTGTTGCTGGCAGTTGGACAATTAGAAGTGGCAGTAGCTCGACTGGCCTTGGTAAGTGGGAGTCCATGCTGTTGCTCCTCCTGTAGCCTCCATCTATGCCAAGGGGCAATCCTATTCAGTTCTCCTTGCTATGGACTGAAAGCTTGGGTCCTTAGATTCATGTGTGAAAGCCTAATCTCCAATGTGATGGTATTAGGAGGTGAGGCCTTTGGGCAGTGCTTGGCTTATGGTGGGGGAGCCCTCGTGAATGGGATTGGTGCCTTTGTAAGAGACAGGAGACAGCTTCCATCCCCTCTCTCTCCTTCTCCACGTGAGGAAACAATAAAACAACTGCATTCTGCAAACCAGGAAGAGAAGCAAATTGGCCAGCATCTTGACCTTGGCCTTCCCAGCTTCCATAACCGTGAGAAGTAAATTACTGTTGTTTAAGCCACCTGGTCCATATTAATTTGAAGACACCCATCATGCCAGTTCTCTAGCAGTCAGTGAGGAAGGCTGGCTCATGTGAACTTCGCGGTTGAGTGTCCCTTCTATAGGGGATAGTTTCTCCTTCTCCCCCACTCCCCCAGCCCCCCATAGCTTTCTTGAGACATAATTGATATACAATAAGCTGCAAATACTTAACGTTTAAAAAATGAGTTTTAACGTAAGTATATATCTATGAAGCCATCACCATAATCAAGACAATGAACATATCCATCTCTCCTAAAAATGTCCCTTTGTCCTTTTGTAATCCCTCCCTCCCCAAAAACTTCTTAAGGGACACTTGGAATGTGCTTGTCTCAGTGGAACTGACTTAGGTAAATAGTTCAGAGAAACCACCTGCTTTTCCATACCCCTGACTTCTATAAATAAGGATCACCATAAGAACACAGAATTACCAGAAGGCATATTTTTCTTTAAAAACATTTTTGTTGGGGCCAGGGTTGGTGGCTTGTGCCTGTAATCTCAGCACTTTGGGAGGCTGAGACAGGAGGATCACTTGAGTCCAGACATTTGAGCCCAGCCTGGGCAACACAGTGAGACCACATCTCTACAGAATAATTTAAAAATAAGCCGAGTGTGGTGGCACGCACCTATAGTTCCAGCTACTCAGGAGGCTCAAGTGGGAGGACCACTTGAGCCTGGGAGGTAGAGGCTGCAGTGAGCCATGATGGCACCACTGCATTCCAGCCTGTTTCAGAGAAAAAAAAATTCTGTTTGCATTATAACTCATATACCATAAAATTTACCCTTTTAAAGCATAAATTCAGTGTATAGTCACAAAGTTATGCAAGTCTTGCTACTATTTAATTCCAGAAACTTTTTATCATCCCCAGAGAGCAACTTTGTATTCCTTAGCAGTCAGTCCCCAATCCTTTTTCTCCCTAGCCTCTGGCAACCATAGAGCAGCTTTCTGTCTGCTTGGATTTGCCAGTTCTGAGCATTTTATATAAATGGAATCATTCATATGTGGCCTTTTTGACTGACAGGCTTCTTTCACTTAGCATAATGTTTTCAAGTTTCACCCATGTTGTGGCATGTATCAGTACTTCATTCCTTTTTTGTGGCCAAACAATATTCCATTGCATGGATATAGCCATATTTTGCTTATCCACTCATCGGTTGATGGACATTTGAGTGGTTTCCATCTTTTGGTTGTGATAAATAATACTGCTATAAACACTTGTATACAAGTGTTTGTATGGACATGTTTTCCACTCTCTTGGATATCAACCTCAGAGCAGAATTACTAACTCATATTGTAAAATATATGTTTAACTTTTTGAGGAGCTGTCAGACTCAGACTGTTTTTCAAAGCAGCTACACTACTTTATATTCCCGTGTTTCAATTTCTCCATGTCCTAGCCAACATTTATTACCTCGTTTTTTTTTGGTGGTGGGCAGAAGGACAGGGTCTCACTCTATCGCCCAGGCTGGAGTGCAATGGTACCATCTTGGCTCACTGCAACCTTCACCTCCCGGGTTCAAGCAATCTTCCCATCTCAGCCTCCCAAGTAGCTGGGACTACAGGCACACACTGCCATGCCCAGCTAACTGTTTTGTAATAACCTCACTTTTTAATGATGACCATCCAATGATGTCAAGTGGTATCTAATTGTGTTTTGATTTGCATTTCCCTAATAACTAATGGTGTTGTATATGTTTTCATATGCTTACTGACCTTTTGTGTATTTTCTTTAGAGAAATGTTTATCAAAGTCCTTTGCCTATTAAAAATTGGGTTATTTACCTTTTTATTATTGAGTTGTAAGAATTATTTACACATTGTATATACAGTCCTTCTATCAGATATGTAATTTGCATGTTTTCCTCCTCATTCTGTGGGTTATCTTCTGACTTTCTTGACAATGTGTTTGGAAGCACAAAATATCTTAATTTTGATGAAGTTCAATTTATTTTTATTTTTTCTTTTGTTGCTTTTTCTTTTGCTTTTGGTAGCATACCTAACAATCATTATCAAATCCAAGGTCATAAAGTTTACTTCTGTATTTTTTTCTAAAAGTTTTATAATTTAGCTCTTAAATTTACTTTTTGAACCATTTTAGTTAATTTTATATATAGCGTGAGGTAGGACTATAACTTCTTTCTTCTGCATATGGATATCCAGAGTCCCAGCAATGTTTGTTGAAAAGACTATTCTTTGTTCTTTTGTGAGATTTTTTAGTTATTTTGAGTCTCTTGCATTTCAGTATGTATTTTAGGATCAGCTGATCAATTTCAACCAAAAAGAGAGAGGCAGCTAGGATTTGGATAGAGATTGCATTCAATCTTAGATCAATTTGGGGAGTATTGCTATCTTAATAATATTCAGTCTCATGGGTGCAGCACACCAACATGGCACAAGTACACATATGTAACAAACCTGCACGTTTTGCACATGTACCCTAGAACTTAAAGTATAATAATAAAAAAAAAATATTCAGTCTCCCAATCAATGAAGCTGGGAAGTATTTCCATTTGTAGATGACTTCTTTAATTTCTTTCAATGATATTTTCTGGTTTTCAGTGTACAAGTATATCCTTCTTTGGTTAAATTTTTTTTCTAGTGTTTTATTTCTTTTGATGCTATAGTAAATAAAACTTTTTTCTTAATTTTAATTCAGAAATTTAATTTTAATTTAGATTGTTCTTTAATCGAGTATATAGAAACTTGATTGCTTTTTTGTATATTGATCTTCTATCCTGTAATTTTGCTGAATTCATTTATTAGTTTTGGTGAATTTCTTAGAATTTTGATATGTAAGAAATATTTGATATTTTTGCAAATAAAACTATTTATACTTCTTCCTTTCTGATGCCTTTTATTTCCGTTTGTTGCCCAATTGGTCTGACTACAACCTCCAATACAATGTTGAATAGAATGGCAAGAGGAGCAATTCTTGTGTTGTTCCTTATCTAGTGGGAAAGTATTTCATTTTTCACCATTAGGTATGACATTGGCTGTTTTTCGTTGATACCCTTATCAGGTTGAGGAAGTTCCCCATTATTCTTAGTTTGCTGATTGTTTTTTTTTTTTTTTTTTTTTTATCATGAAAGCGTGTTGGATTTTGTCAAATGCTTTTCTGCATCATTGAGATAATCTTGTGTTTTCCCTCTTTCTACATTAATATGGTATATTAATTAATTAATTTTCAAGTATTAATTTAACCTTGCATTACTGGGATAAATCTCACTTGGTAATGCTGTATAGTCTTTTTGTACACTGGTAGATTTGGATTTTTAGTATTTTTTTTTTTTTGAAGATTTTCATATCAACATTTATAAAGGAGGCTACATGTGGTGGCTCACACCTACAATCCCAACATTTCTGGAGGCCAAGGTTGGAGAATCACTTGAGCCTAGGAGTTCGAGACCAGTCTAGGCAACATAGTGAGATCCTGTCTCTAAAAAAATATATATATACATATATTTATAAAATAAATCATTTCATAAGAAAATCACTGAAGAGCTAAAAAGTTAGTGGGGAATTTTCTGGCCAAATTCCTGAGAAAACCTTGAACCAGAGAGGTAAGAGGAATATTAGTGCACCTAAGATATTTTTTAACTCTGGATATTTATGATGCTACAAATTTGAGCATTGATTCTCCAGCTTCAAGTGGGAGACAGAGGTCAAGGATCAGGCCTCCCCACGATACCCACATTTGGCTGAAACCCTGAAGTACTCCACTTTCAACACTCGAGCACAATACCATCGCCACTTCCCCTGGCAAAGCATTTGAGATATGACATGAATTTTAGAAGAAGCAAGCGCAAGTCTTTTCTAAATGAAAAGCGTTATCATGCTCAGTATTATAGAAACTGCTCAAGTGATTTTTGAACAGCAATAATCAGCAAGCAGGAATACAAGAAAACACTAGCTAAATACAACAGAAAAAAAAGACTGTAAAAACAGACCTAAAAAACCTGCAAATATTGGAATTATCCAACAGATTATTCAACCATGAGTACCGTGTTGAAAGAAATAAAGGATAAACCTAAACAAATGTTCAGAGAATAAGAACCTATTAAAAACAACACAGTAAAACTAATTACAACATCTAAACTAAAATAATATAAATATAATTAAAATTAAAAGAGGTGCTTGGCAAAGTATCAGACAGTGAAGGAAGGAAGAACTGATGAACTGAAAGACAGATGAGAAGAAATTTGCATTGTGTAATACAGACTTTTAAAATTTTTATTTATTTATTATTTTTTATTTTTTTGAGATGGAGTTTTGCTCTTGTTGCCTAGTCTGGAGGGCAGTGGCGTGATCTCGGCTCGCTGCAATCTCCGCCTCCTGGTTTCAAGTGATTCTCCTGCCTCAGCCTCCCAAGTACCTGGGATTACAGGCGCCTGCCACCAAGTCCAACTAACTTTTTGTATTTTTAGTAGAGACAGGGTTTCACTATGATGGCCAGGCTGGTCTCGAACTCCGAACTCCTGACCTCGGTTGATCTGCCCACCTCAGCCTCCCAAAGTGCTGGGATTACAGGCATGAGCCACCACACCTGGCCAAGCATTTTTCCTTTGTATTACAAACAATCCAATTATACTCTTTTAGTTATTTTCAACTTTTAGTCATTTAAAAATGACAATTAAATGGCTGAGTGCGGTGGCTCATGCCTGTAATAATCTCAGTAATCACTCACCGCTGCACACAGCACTAACATATGGAAGTGCTTCAGTGCTAAGATGAGATGCAACCACGAGGCTACATGAGTTCAAGACAAAGACCTGGCCAATACAATAGAGCGAGATCACATGTAATCATAATAATACTAAATTTAGCATAGAGTGGCGTCTAGGAATACAATAGAACACCTCATAGTCAGTAATGGCCTCTCACTACTTCAGGTGAAGGCTGATGAGGATGATGATCGCTTGATGACCGGCGGAGGACGAAGGGATAATAACGCGACTAAGAACTAGAATCCGCGCTCTAATCTTGAAGATTTCGCAGCAAGAGCAAAATTCCATTAAAAAAAAAAAAAAGACAATTAAATTATTTTTTACTATAGTCACCCTGTAGTGCTAACAAATACTAGGTCTTATTCATTCTTTCTAACATTTTTGGTACCCATTAAACATCTCCACTTCCCCTGCCTCCCATTACATTTCCCAGCCTCTGGTAACTATCCTTTTACCTCCATTTCCATGAGTTCAATTGTTTTAATTTTTAGCTCCCACAAATAAGTGAGAACATGCCATATTTGTCTTTCTGTGCCTGGCTTATTTCACTTAACATAATGATCTCCAGTTCTATCCATGTTGTTGCAAATGACAAGATCTCATTCTTTTTTGTGGCTGAATAGCACTCCATATGTCTATTACATACCACATTTTCTGTATCCATTCAGCTGTTGGTAGATGCTTAGGTTAATTCCAAATCTAGGTTATTGTGACTAGAGCTGCAATAAATGTGGGGGTGCAGATATCTCTTTGATATACAGATTTCCTTTCTTTTGGGTATATACCCAGCAGTGGGGTTGCTGGATCATATGGTAGATCCATTTTTAGTTTTTTGAGGAACCTCCAAATTGTTCTCTATAGTGGTTGTACTAAGTTACATTCACACCAACAGTATACTAGAGTTCCCTTTTCTCCACATCCTCATCAGCATTTGTTACTGACTGTCTTTTGGATACAAGCCATTTTAGCTGGAGTAAGATGATATTGGGCCAGGCGCGGTGGCTCAGCCTGTAATCCCAGCACTTTGGGCGGCCGAGGCGGGCGGATCACGAGGTCAGGAGATTGAGACCATCCTGGCTAACACGGTGAAACCTCGTCTCTACTAAAAATACAAAAAAATTAGCCGAGCATGGCGGTGCGTGCCTGTAGTCCCAGCTACTCGGGAGGCTGTGGCAGGAGAATCACTTGAACCCGGGAGGCGGAGGTTGCAGTGAGGCAAGATTGCGCCATTGTACTCCAGCCTGGGCGACAGAGCAAGACTTCATCCCAAAAAAGAGGATATCTTATTGTAGTTTTGATTTGCATTTATCTGATGATTAATGATGTTGAGCACGTTTTCTATACTTGTTTGGCATTTGTATGTCTTCTTTTGAGAAATGTGTATTTATATCTTTGCCCACCTTTTCATCAGATTAAATTTTTTTCCCATAGAGGTGTTTGAGCTCCTTGTATATTCTGGTTACTAATTCCGTGTCAGATGGGTAGTTTGCAAATATTTTCTCCCATTCTGTGGATTGTCTGTTCACTTTGTTGATTGTTTCCTTTGTTTTACTGAAGCTTTTTAACTTGATGTCATCCCATTTGTCCATTTTTGCTTTGATTGCCTGTGCTTGTAAGGTATTACTTGAGAAATCTTTGCCCAGTTCAATGTCCTGGAAACTTTCCCCAGTGTTTTCTTTTGGTAGTTTCATAGTTTGAAGTCTTAGGTTTAAGTCTTTAATTCATTTTGATTTGATTTTTGTATATGGCAAGAGATAGGGATCTAGTTTCATTCTTCTGCATATGGATATCCAGTTTTCCCAGCACCATTTATTGAAGAGACTGTTCTTTCCCCAATGTAGGTCCTTGGCACTTTTTTCAAAAATGAGTTCACTGTATATGCATAGATTTATTTCTGGGTTCTCTATTCTGTTCCACTGGTTTGTGTGTCTGTTTTATGCCAGTACCATGCCTTTTGGTTTCTATAGCTCTGCAGTATAATTTGAAGTCAGGTAATGTGATTCCTCCAGTTTTGTTCTTTTTGGTTAAGACAGTTTTGACTTTTCTGGGTGTTTTGTGATCCCATATAAATTATGGATTGTTTTTTCTATTTCTGTGAAGAATATCATTAGTATTTTGATACAGATTGCATTGAATCTATAGATTGCTTTGGGTAGATGAACATTTTTAACAATATTGATTTTTCCAATCAATGAACATGGAATATCTTTCCTTTTGGTATGTACATCTTCAATTTCTTACATCAATGTTTTATAGTTTTCATTGTAGAGATCTTTTACTTCTTTAATTAATTCCCAGGTATTTTATTTTATTAATAGTTACTGTAAACATAATTATTTTCTTGATTTTTTTTCAGATTGTTCACTGTTAGCATATTTTTTGTATGTTGATTTTGTATCCTGCAACTTTACTGAATTTGTTTACCGGTTCTAATAGTTTTTTTTGGTGGAGTCTTTAGGTTTTTCCAAACATAAGATTGTATCATCAGTAAACAAGGATAATTTGATTTCTTCCTTTCCCTTGTGGATGCCCTTCATTTCTTTCCTTGTCTGATTGCTCTAGCTAGGACTTCTAGTACTATGTTATATAAAAGTAGTGAAAGTGGGCATCCTTGTTGTAACTGACTTTTTTTTTTTGAGACTGAGTCTTGCTCTGTCGCCCAGGCTGGAGTGCAGTGGCCGGATCTCGGCTCACTGCAAGCTCCACCTCCCGGGTTCATGCCATTCTCCTGCCTCAGCCTCCCGAGTAGCTGGGACTGCAGGCGCCCGCCACCACGCCTGGCTAATTTTTTGTATTTTTAGTAGAAACGAGGTTTCACTGTGTTTGCCAGGATGGTTTCCATCTCCTGACCTTGTGATCCGCCCGCCTCTGTCTCCCAAAGTGCTGGGATTACAGGCATGAGCCACCGCGCGCAGCTGGCTAAAAGTTCTTTAAAAACCCAAGGGGTCTTGGGAAGGCTCGTCCGTATGGTAGACAGCTCTAACTGACAACTGCGCCAACATGGATGTGAATATAAAAATTTTGCAACATAAAAGCAACATGTAAGTATGCTCTAACCTAAAAAAAAAAAAAAATTCTTACTACATCTTAAAGAGTCATGTTAAAGCGTTTTCAAACAGAAAAATACATAGCTAAGAAACCAGTAATTATTCGAACCGTTAACTACAAGTTAATTAACTTAGTGGGAAAAGAATGGGTTCAACTGTTGCTCATGTTTACTTCAAAGAAATGCCATTCAAAAGAACTTTGCGCATTCATCTTATAACCGAAAGTTCTGATGCCTGGGGGCTGTAACGCACATGCTACAGGAAGTCATCAGCTCCAAGCATTGGTGGGATGTGACAGACACTGTACAGGCTATCTGACTCAACGTCCAATCCCAGTCTCTTCCCCTTATTTACTCTGATTATTGTAGAGTGAAACTGAATATTTCACTTTCCCAGCCTCGATTGCATTTACGGATGGGCATGACACACAGTTCTGGCCAGTGAATGGAAGTAGCAGGCTTCTGGGGGCCTGATTTCTGGAAAAAGTCGAAGAATCTTAAACTCCCATCTTCTCCCTTCCAATCCTCTCTGCAGTTAACGTTAGATATTTTACTGCCACATATGTAAGTAACTCCACAGTATGTTGTTATTATTATCATTTTTGTTAGTCCATGCATTCTAGCAGAAATGATATTGCTCCCCTGTCACAAGGGGTCGGGGGGATTCGATTAAAATACCTTAAAAAGCTGCTTGGGGCTGGGCGCGGTGGCTCAAGCCTGTAATCCCAGCACTTTGGGAGGCCGAGACGGGCGGATCACAAGGTCAGGAGATCGAGACCATCCTGGCTAACATGGTGAAACCCCGTCTCTACTAAAATTACAAAAAACTAGCCGGGCAAGGTGGTGGGCGCCTGTAGTCCCAGCTACTCCGGAGGCTGAGGCAGGAGAATGGCATAAACCCAGGAGGCGGAGCTTGCAGTGAGCTGAGATCCGGCCACTGCACTCCAGCCTGGGCGACAGAGCGAGACTCTGTCTCAAAAAAAAAAAAAAAAAGGCTGCTTGGGAGGATGTTAATATAAAAGTGACAATCACTGCTCCAGAGAGTTAATTATCTCTTAAAGAAAAGTTAAATATACAAGAAAACTACATTTAATTCATACCCACATATTTACCATTTCCCAGTGCTTATTTACTTACTTCACATTTTATTTTATTGTTTTGAGACAGAGTCTCACTCTGTTGCCCCAACTAGAGTGCAGTGGCATGATCATGGCTCACTGCAGCCTTGAACTCTCAGGCTCAGGCTATCCTCCCACCTCAGCCTCTCGAGTATCTGGGACTACTGGTATATGCCAGCAGGCACTGCCAGCTAATTTTTTGTTTGTAGTTTTTGTAGAGACAAGTTCTCACTGTGTTGCCCAGTCTGGTCTTGAACTCCTGGGCTCAAGCCATCCTCCTGTCTTGGTCTCACAAAGAGATGGGATTACAGGCATGAGCCACTATCCCTGGCTTTATTTTATTTTTTTACATAGAGATGGGGTCTCACTATGTTGTCCAAGCTGGTCTTAAACTCCTGGCCTCAAGCAATCCTCCTGCCTCACCCACCCAAAAGTGCTGAGATTACAGGCGTGAGCCACCACACCCGGCTTTATTTTATTTATTTATTTATTTTATTATTATTATTATTATTTTGAGACAGAGTCTTGCTCTGTTGCCAGACTGGAGAGCAGTGGCACAATCTCGGCTCACTGCAAGCTCCGCCTCCCGGGTTCAGGAGCTTCCCCTGCCTCAGCCTCCCGAGTAGCTGGGATTGCAGGCGCCCACCACTAATTTTTGTATTTTTAAGTAGAGACAGGTTTCACCATGTTGGCCAAGCTGGTCTTGAACTCCTGACCTCAAGTGATCCACCTGCTTCAGTCTCCCAAAGTGCTGGGATTACAGGAGCGAGCTGCCACTGCGTCCAGCCTCTTTTTTGAGATGGGGTCTCACTCTGTTGCTCAGGCTGGAGTACAGTGGCACTATCTCAGCTCATTGCAGCCTTGATCTCCCAGCTTAAGTGATCCTCCCACCTCAGTCTGCTGAGGACTACAGAGATGCACCATCAGGCCTGGGTAATTTTTAAATATTTTTTGTAAATTCCAGGTCTCGCTATGTTGCCCAGGCTGGTCTCCAACGCCTGGGCTCAAGTGATCCTCCCACCTTGGCCTCCCAAAGTGCTGGGATTACAGGCGTGAGTCACCTCACCTGGCTTATATTTTGTTTATCCACTTACTTGTTTCTACCTTTTGGCTCTTGTGAACAATGCTACAATGGACATAGGTATGTAAATATCCCTTCAAGACCTTGCTTGCAAATCTCTGGGGTATATATCCAGAAGTTGAGTTACTGGGTCTCATAGTAATTCTGTTTAATTTTTCCAGGGACTGCCATACCGTTTTCAATAGTGGCTTCACCATTTTACTTTCCTATCAACTGTGCATAAGCATTCTAATTACTTCACATTCTGCCAACCCTTGTTATTTTTGTGGAGTTTTTGGTTTTATTTTTATTTTTTATAGTAGACATCTTAAGGGGTGTGAAATTTTTCCTTTAACAGAGTTGAGGCTGAGTGTGGTGGCTCACGCCTGTAACTCCAGCACTTTGGGAGGCTGAGGTGTGTGGATGGCTTAAGACCAGGAGTTCGAGAGCAGCCTGGACAACATGGTGAAACCACGTCTCTACCAAAAATATAAAGGTTAACCGGGCGTGGTGGCACATGCCTGTAGTCCCAGCTACTCAGGTGACAGGCGGGAGGGTCACCTGAGCTTGGGAGGTCGAGTCTGCAGTGAGCCATGATTGTGCCACTGCACTACAGTCTGGGTGACAGAGTGAGACTCTGTCATAAATAAATAGTGAGTTGAACCCATTTACATTTAATATAGTTACTGATTTCTGATATTTTATGTTTTGTTTTACATTGTTCTCTTTATTATTTCTTTTGCTTTCTTATTTCCTAGTTATTTTTTGACAGACTGAATTTTCTTTTTTTTTTAACACTCCCTTCTGATTGTTTGAAAAGTTATACTTATTATTTCTTATTTTTTTCTTTTTGTTTTTTTAGAGATGGGGTCTTGCTATGTTGCCCAGGTTGGCCTTGAACTCCTGGCCTCAAGGGATCCTACTCCCTCAGCCTCCAGAATAGCCGAGACTACAGGTGCACACCACGGAGCCAGGCTTTTTTCCTATTTGTCTATTGTCAGGTAAAAGCTCATGTTCCTTGAACACCTGCTATGTTCCAGTCCCTACGCAGATCTTTTTATATTGATGATCTCATTTAATCCTTATAACAACACTATGGGGTTGCTCCTATTTTTAAAAATAAACTTTATATTTAGAATAATTAATTTTAAATTAGAATTAATTTAGAAATATTTAGAATAAATATTTTATTTTAGAGTAATGTTTTAGGACTTAGATTCTAAGAAAATGAAAGTGCTGTTGCAGTACAGAGTTTCTGTTTACTCCACACCCAGTTTCCTTTAGTATTCATAGCTTCCATGGATATGGTGCATTTGCCAAAATTAATGAACCAATAGTGACACGTTTTATTAGGTAAAATCCATAGTTTATGCACATTTCCCAGGTTTGTCAAAATTTTACCATCTGTGTCAACATACCACACAACATCAGCCTCTTGTCTCCTTAGGTTCTTGTTGGCTATGACAATAGTTTCTTTGTTTTGATGACCTTGGCAGTTTACAGGAGATGGCCTTTAATTTAATAAGACTTTTTAAACATCTTTCTCCATAAGCATTTAGAATGAATCAGTATCCATAATTTTTCCCTCTGGAATAAGATAAGATCTTAAACATCTCATGCTTTGTAGGAATAATCTAAAATTTCAGTTCCAATTGAGCAATAAAATTCTTTGTACATTTCTCTTTCTCTTTAAAATAGTTTATTAAATGTCTTAATCTTAAGATCTCAGTATAAATGGTATCAGTTTATTTGTATTTCTTACTACTTTTGCATGTGTTGAATTTAATTATGTTTCTTGAATTACTTTTTTCCATCCCCCTCTCCCGCTGAAGAAAATCTTTTCAGAAAGGATGGATGGGTGATAAACTTTCTGAGCCCTCCATGGTCACCCTTTTCTCATCTGCAACATGGAGATCAAAATACCTATGCCACAGAATTGTTGAAGATTTACACGTTCATATTTCTAAGCTTTTAGCAGAGTTCACTATATAAGCAATCAATAAATGTTAGCTCTTGTTACTATTACAATGAGCACATATTATTTTGTAATTATAAAGAAACTATGCACAGACACACACAAGGAAGGAGGAATAGTGGTAAAGAAGGTGATAATACGGAAAGTGATCTGACAGAATGGAAGAACAGGTGACATAACCACTATTTTCAGCTTGGTCAATGTGGAAAAGGCCTGAGCATTTTTGCCAACCAGCTTAACCTGGGCTATGCTGTCATCCATGGTCCAGACAGCTATGTGGGTGTTAGAAGCCACATGGCCCATCTGTCTCCTTTGAGGTCACTGGAGTTTATCAGCTGTTGTGTACCCTTAGCATGAGTCAGGAGGGTTCTGGAAAAATGTCTTTCTAGTTGCAAGGACTGGCAATTCAGTTCAAAGATTAATAAACACAAAATAACACTTGAGAAGCATATGTCATGTCAAATGCAGAACGTGTGCTCCAGAGGGAGGAACAGAACAGGAGTGCTCTCTAAACACACCAGAATTTCTTCAATTGATTCTTTGTTACTCACGAGCAAGGGAGAGAGAACAAATTGTTATGCCTGACACCAGATTTCAGGACTGGAATTTTGTAGTGTGACTCATGTAGCTATATTTAGTATTTGCAGAGTCATCCAGTAACCCCTGTCAGAGCCCAGGGAAGCCTTCACCCTGGAGCAACTCCCTTCTCCACCATCCATGCACTGCTTAGGGACCCTTGTAGGACGGCCTTGGTATGACATATCATTCCTCGCACTCTTGAATGGCAGTCGTGTCTCTGTAAACACCAGTGCTGGCCAGACACAGCCGGGTCTTTCATGTCAATTTAGGAATGTGTTGCCCTCATAAAGATAAGGCATTTAGTGTGCTTGACCTTGTTAAAGGTCTGTGAGCAGCTCAGAATTTTTAATACCCAGGGAGCAGGGGAGAGGCGCAGTAGGGGATGGACTCTAGTTGGTTCCTGTGCTCAGGGTAGAATCCTGGAATCTGAGTTGCCAAAAAAAAAAAAAAAAAAAAGGAAAAGAAAAATCGGATCATTAAGGTAGGATATTATGTTTAAATCTTATAATGTACTTGTAAACGTTGATGGCCTAATATGTAAGTAACAAAAGACATGGCTTCATCGGTTTCTACTTTAAAAGCTTTCACAGGAGGCCGGGCGCGGTGGCTCAAGCCTGTAATCCCAGCACTTTGGGAGGCCGAGACGGGCGGATCACGAGGTCAGGAGATNGAGA
>NW_016811676.1:1025729-1027780 GCF_001698545.2 Rhinopithecus bieti
AAAAAAAAAAAAAAAAAGAAAAAAGAAAAAAAGAAAGGATCTTACTATAACAATAATTCTTGAATATCACCAAAATCCAGTCAGTGCTCCATTTCCCTGATTGTCCTATAATTTTTTAAACAAGTTGTTTGAATCAGGATCCAAAAAAGTTCCCATTCATTGTGATTGAGGTGTCTCAAGATTTTTTAAGCCTGGAAGTACTGGCACAATCTCCTTCTCTCTCTCTCCCTCCTCCTCCTACTCTTTCTCTCCCACCCCCGCCACCCCCAAACCAGCAGATCTGACCAGGCAGCAGTGATCATCTGATTGACGCACATTGCACCCTCTGCCTGAAAAGATGCTGTACTTCATTGAGTTCCTTCCTTTTCTGTTCTCTCCAAACGGTCATGGCTCTGAGGATTTGGCAAAGGTTTTAGAATCTGGGAATGGATGAGAAAACTGTTTTAAAGGGCCCCTCCACACTACTGAGGTCATTTACTTTTTCTTACTCTTTACTAAAACCTGTCTCGATCACTGATATAATAGATGAGAAAGATACTCTAGTGGAAAATGTCATGTAAATGTAAAGGACTGCTGATGGTTATGTTTTCATTCAAGAATGTTTTACGGGGGGAGATTTTGCAAGGAGAAGTACAAGTAAAACTGAATCATGAGCAATTTATGTTATTACCTTCGGGGCAACCATAAATTAAGCCGGATAATTGTTCCTGGGCTCTGAAAACTCTGGGACAAGAAGCCATGGCTATAAGCCAAGAAAAAAAAAAAAAGTTGTGTTTTTAAAAATACCCATTTAAAAGAGGAAAAGCAATTAGGGAGCAGATCCTATAAGTAAAGGAAGATGGGGAAATGGCATTCAGTAGGTATCCAACTAGTTATTTGATATGACAGTGGCACAAATGATGCAAAAATATTCTCTTTCTTCCCTCAAAGTTACAGAAACTGGCTCACAGTTTTTTGAGCAGTAAAGAATTTTAGGGCTGGGTGCAGTGGCTCACCCCTGTAATCCCAACACTTTGGGAGGCTCAAGTGGGAGGATCACTTGAGCCCAGGAGCTCAACCTAGGCAACACAGTGAGGCCCCATCTCTACAAAACATTTTGAAATTAGCTGGTGTGGTGGTACACGCCTGTAGTCCTAGTGTATTAGTCTGTTCTCACACTGCTGTAAAGGACTGTCCGAGACTAGGTAATTTATAAAGGAAAGAGGTTTAATTGACTCATGGTTCCATATGGCTAGGGAGGCCTCAGGAAGCTTACAATCATGGTGGAAGCGGAAGCAAACATGTGCTTCTCCACATGATGACAGGAAGGAGAGAGAAAGGGGAAAAAACCCTTATGAAACCATCAGATCTTGTAAGAACTCACTCACTACCATGAGAACAGCAGCATGGGGATAACCGCCCCCATGATTCAATTACCTCTCACCAGGTCCCTCCTGTGACACGTGGGGATTATGGGAACTACAATTCAAGATGAGATATAGGTGGGGACACAGCCAAACCATATCACCCAGCTACTCAGGAGGTTGAGGTGGGGGGATAGCATCAGCTGGGGAGGTTGAGGCTGCAGTGGGCCATGATCGCACGACTGTACTCCAGCCTAAGCAACAGAGTGAGAACCTGTCCCAAATAAATAAATAAACAAATAAGATACAAAAGTCAGGCCAGGCGCGGTGGCTCACGCCTGTAATCCCAGAAGTTTGGGAGATCGAGGCAGGCAGATCACGAGGTCAGGAGATCAAGACCATCCTGGCTAACATGGTGAAACCCCATCTCTACTAAAAATACAAAAAATTAGCTGGGCATGGTAGCAGGTGCCTGTAGTCCCAGCTACTCAGGAGGCTGAGGCAGGAGAATGGCGTGAACCCGGGAGGCAGAGCTTGTAGTGAGCCAAGATCGCGCCACTGCACTCCAGCCCGGGGACAGAGCGAGACTCCGTCTCAAAAAAAAAAAGAGAGAGAGAAAAGAAAAAATAAATTCAAAAAAAGAATTTCAGAGAGAACTCAATCTACCATTCTCCCATCCCCATCTTTTTCTTTCTTTCTCTCCCCTCC
>NW_016811676.1:1029305-1034378 GCF_001698545.2 Rhinopithecus bieti
CTCTCTCTCTCTCTCTTTCTTTCCTTTTCTTTCTTTCTTTCTTTCTCTTTCTTTCTTTCTTTCTTTTTCTCCTTCCTTCCTTCCTTCCTTCCTTCCTTCCTTCCTTCCTTCCTTCCTTCCTTCTTTCTTTCTTTCTTTCTCCTTCTCCCTTTCTTTTCTCTCTCTCTCTCTTTCTTTCTTTCTTTCTCTTTTTTGACATTGTCTCTCACTCTGTTGCCTAGGCTGCAGTGCAGTGACCCGATCTCAGCTCATTGCAACCTCTGCCTCCCGGGTTCAACTGATTCTTCTGCCGCAGCCTCCAGAGTAGCTGGGATTACAGGCGCACGCCACCATGCCCAGATACTTTTTGTATTTTTAGTAGAGATGGGGTTTCCCCATTATGGCTGGGCTGGTCTCGAACTCCTGGCCTCAGGTGATCCACTCTCCTCAGCCTCCCAAAGTGCTGGGATTACAGGTGTGAGCCACCACGCCCATCCCCCCATCTTTTTCACAGATGAGAAAATGGAGACCTAGAGGGGCTATGACGTATGCCCAAAGTTGAAGAGCCATTTAACTCTGTTGTGGGGTTGTAAGGTATAGGTCTCCTGATACCGAATCCAAGGCTCTTTCTCTCGCTTTCCTCTTTTTTTCTATCAGGCTTTGAGAGAATTTACAAAGTGTTTGCCATAATTTTATGGAAATAATGCTAGCAATAAAGGTAATTTGCTATCAGCAATAGTCTTGAATCTGGAGTTTCAATTTAATTTATTAAACATGTGTTGGGTACCTACCACGAGGTTATAAGAATACTTTGAAGTTTCTTTTGGTTTTAACATTAGACTTTTTCTCAGGTTTTTTGTTTGTTTGTTTGTTTGTTTGAGACAGAGTCTCGCTCTGTCACGGAGGCTGAACTGCAGTGATGCAATCTCCGCTCCCTGCAACCTCCGCCTCCCAGATTCAAGTGATTCTCCTGCCTCAGCCTCCTAAGTAGCTGGGATTACAGGCGCCCGCCACCACGCCCAGGTAATTTTTGTATTTTTAGTAGAGACGGGGTTTCACCATGTTGGCCAAGCTTGTCTTGAACTCTTGACCTCAAGTGATCCACCTGCCTCAGCCTCCCGAAGTGCTGGCATGAGCCACTGCGCCTGGCCACTCAGGTTATTTTAATGCCGCACAGTTTACTGTCACATATATTGGTATAGGAGGTAGAGATTCCTTTCATCAAACTTACCACTAGTGTTGTCACCATTTGCTTTTCTCCTCACCATCCTCCAACCCATCTCTTCGTCTCCCATTCACAGCCAAGGATTGACTTGTTTTGTACAGAAGGTGGCCATGCCTGCTGGTAGGAAGGTCGAGAGGGACATTCACCAGTGGTGCATGTGGCCGTCTGCCTTTAAACTTAAACTTTCATTTCTGCTTGCTTCAAAATTATAGTTTGAAAGGTAGCTTTCATTAGCAGCTAGATCTGGCTGCCTCTTTTCACAGGTAAGACCACAGGAACCCAGAAAGGCAGAGGACTTGTTCAAAGTAACTCGAGGTATCAATGGCAGATCCAGGCACAGAGCCCCGGTCTCTGCAGTGCTCTATCATTGGATCTTATACACAAGAGAATCAGATCTACTCAGCTGCCTAGGGGTTTGTGCAGAAACAACTTCCATTTGTGGTTGTGATAACAGACGCAAGAATTTTCAGTAACAGGATTTCTTGGGGAGAAGTGGGAAAAAAATCCCCACTGGGAACAAATTTAAAATGAAAAGCTGTGAAAATGTATGCGTCTCTGAGAAAAGATGTTTAAGCTGCTTCCTGGAGTGACTTGGGTTAGAGAATGAGTTTGTAAGTGCGTGGTGACCCAGTTAATGTAGGAAGTAGCAAACTCCAGCCACAAGCGACCTGAGAGAGGAGTCCTCTTTTTAATACATGTAAACAAATGCTATCTTCATTTTTCCATTTAATTTTTTTTTTTTTGAGACAGGGTCTCGCTCTCTTGCCCAGTCTGGAAGGCAGTAGCATGATTGTGGCTCACTGCAGCCTCTACCTGCTGGGCTCAAGCAGTCCTCTCACCTCAGCTTTTGAGTAGCTGAGACTAAAGGTGCACAACACTATGCCCAGCTAATTTTTGTATTGTTTTGTAGAGACAGAGTCTCACTACATTGCCCAAGTTGGTCTTGAACTCCTGGGCTCCAGCATTCTGCTCACCTTGGCCTCCCAAAGTGCCAGATTACAGGCAGGAGCCATCACACCTGGCCTACTTTTATTTAGTAAAGTAACATATGGCTGGGTATAGTGGCTCATGCCTATAATCCCCACACTTTGGGAAGCCAAGACAGGAGGATCGCTTGAGCCCAGGAGCTCAAGCTCAGCCCTGGCAACATAGTGATACCCCATCTCCATAAAAAATAAAAATTAAAAAATTAGCCAAGTATGGTGGCATGCACCTGTAGTCCCAGCTACTTGGGAGGCTGAGGCAGGAGGATTGCTTGAGCCCAGAAGGCAGAGAATGCAGTGAGTAGAGATTGCGCCACTGCACTCTAGCCTGGGTGACAGAGTGAGACCTCAAAAAAGAAAAGAAAAGAAAAGAAAGTAACATATGCACATAGGAACAGTTCCAATAGGAACCAGAATCTAATCATGAGGAAACATCTTAGCATGTGAGCCATTCTGCGACAACTAGACTGCTGTCTTCAAAACACTCAGTGTCATGAAAAGAAAAAGGCCTGATGGAACAGGGACTATTCTATATTTTAAAAGTCCAAAAAGACAAAACAACCAAATGCAAAGTGTGAAACTTAATTAGATCCTGGATGAAAAAAAGATATATAAAAGATATTTTGGGGACTACTGAGGAAAGTCAATTGTGGATTGTATATCAAATGATCATGGGAGATTATTGTGAATTTCTTTAGATGTGAAGATGTTATTCTGGGCATGGAGGAAAATGTCCTTGTTCTCAAGAGACAGCAGCTGGAATATTTCCGAATGAAGCATTATGATGTTTTCAACTCACTTCAAATGGCCCAGAAAAAAAGGAGGAGAGGTAAATAAAGCTTATGTGGAATCCAGGGTAAAGTATATTGGTATTTCTTGTACTATTTAACTGTTACATAGATGTAAACATTTTCAAGCTAATAGGAAAAAAAGTCTAATGCAAAAAGGCTCTTTACAAAAAATATGGTCTCCTCCACCCCTATCCGTTTGTGTTCCCTGGGATAGCTGCTTTTATTTTTTATTTTTATTTTATTTTATTTTTGAGACAGAGTCTCACTCTGTTGCCCAGGCTGGAGTGCAGTGGTACAATCTCAGCTCACTGCAATCTCTGCCTCCTGGGTTCAAGCAATTCTCCTGTCTCAGCCTCCTGAGTAGCTGGGATTACAAGCACACACTACCACACTTTGCTAATTTTTGTATTTTTTAAGAGATGGGGTTTTGCCATGTTGGCCAGGCTGGTCTTGAACTCCTGACCTCAGGGAATCCACCTGCCTCGCCTCCCAAAGTGCTGGGATTGTAGGCATGAGCCACTGTGCCTGGCCTACATTTAATGTATCTAGTTGCTTGTTCTAGTATTTAACTCTAAATTTAAAAATAAATACAGATACTGCTATTTCTTGAGCTTATAACTTTAGATAGTTCTAATAGTTTTCTCTGATAGTAGGTGATGTTTTTAGCTCTTTCTACACCCCATGTCTTTTCACCCCATGGTCCCAGAATTCTTCTACCAAATTTTGTGTTGAGATCCATATTCACTATTTTCATTGTTATTACTAAATGCTACAGGACCATATACTGATTAACAAAAGAGCATATAATGATTCCAGTTCCTTGATTGTGATACCTGCTATTTTTTTACTGAACTTAATCATTGCCTTGTCTCTTCAGTTGCTTTGCTTTTATAATCCATTGTTAAGTATTTCCTCACCTGAAGAAAACAGCTTGGTTAAACTTCATCCAAGGTGGTTTTTTCCCCTAAAATCTCTACTAGCTCCTTCTTTTTTTTTTTCTTGAGAACACCTGGTGTGGAGCTCTCTAACCACCTGTGGTCTGGACTACATGCTCACCAGGTTTGCTCCATAATTCCTAACTGGGACTTTCCTCCACTCCCGCCCTGGGAATTCCCATTGCACGGTTCCTATCTTGGATCCCCTCTGGCTCTTGGGTTCCATGCTTCCTTGCTTCCCTATCTTCTGGCTATCAGTGTTGTGTTGAGAAGTTGAATTCCATTTCAATTCCTGACTCTTTGCCTCTCACCTACTTTTTCTCTCGAAAAATTCTTGGGATATTTTCTTCTATCTGATGTCCTGAAATCACCATGAAGTTCCTTGATGTTGGTCTTTTTCATTCAGTGAGCCGATCATTGCTTGGAATTTTTCATTTACAGGGACATGTTCTTCAACTCTGGGAAAATTTATGAAACTATTCAATAGTTTTCTTCTTTCCATCTTCTCTGGTCTATCTTTCTGGGACTCTTGTCAGCCAGATATTGAGTTTCTATATTGAACTTCTGTGTGTGTTACTTTTTTTCTCAATATGATCATCTTCCTTTTGCTCTACATTCAGATTGATATATTAAATGTAATCTTTCAGTCCTTTTACTATTTTTAAATTTCTGCTATCATGTGTGTTTATTTGTATTTATAGTCACCATATTTTCAGTTTTCAAGAGTTCCTTCTTTTTCTCTAATCATTCCATTTTAAGCATTCTATGAATATAATAATATTTCTCTGGTTTTCTCATTTTTTTTGTTTTTTATTGAAGTTTAATCTCTATATAATAAAGTACACAAAATTTAGGGGTAAGACTTAATGAATTTATATATAAACATATACTAGATCTATTACATGTTATTATATTTGTATATATTTGTTAAATATCATATATCATATATTTATATAGTTTACATATTTATAATGAATTTTAAATTTTATATCACTATATAAACATTATTTTATTGTATATAATAAATTATATATTACACTAAACTAAATCATGTGATGTGACATATTTGTATATATGATTTATATTCTTATACATGATTTATGTTTATATTATTTATAAGTTATATGTATTTATAATATAACATACATAATTTAAATACA
>NW_016811676.1:1034689-1062612 GCF_001698545.2 Rhinopithecus bieti
GCTCTCTCGAAACTGCTGGAGCCGGGTGGCCGGGCCTCAGCTCACTCCAAACTCCGGCTCTTGGGTTTACGCCGTTCTCCTGCCTCAGCCTCCAAAGTAGCTGGGACTACAGGCGCCCGCCACCTCGCCCGGCTAGTTTTTTGTATTTTTAGTAGAGACGGGGTTTCACCATGTTAGCCAGGATGGTCTCGATCTCCTGACCTCGTGATCCACCCGTCTCGGCCTCCCAAAGTGCTGGGATTACAGGCTTGAGCCACCGCGCCCGGCAAGATATTCTTACGTATTTTTTTCAGTAAGAGAGATCACAGTGTGACTTAGTAACTTATTTAGTCTACTTTGAATTGGTCCTTTTACCACTTACAAACAATGCAAGAACCTAACAACAGCTTAACTGTCTCACTCCTTCCTTAGCTTTGTGATACTGTTGTCACATATACTCCTGCATGTGTTATAGAACATGTAGGACAGCGTTATTATTGCTAATTTACATGGAAATAGTCGTTTATATTTTCCCACATTACTCTTTTTGGGGTTGTCTGGTGCTTCTTTTAGTGACATACTCCTTTCAGTGGTCATTTTACTTTGATTTCCAGAAGTTCCTATGGTATTTCATTGAGTACACATCAGATGGCAACAAATTCTCCCAGTTTTTGTTTGTCTGAAAATGATTTAATTTCGCCTTCATTTTTGAAGGATATTTTCACTAGGTATCAAATTCTATGTTGTCAGTTTCTTTTTCTTTTAGCACTCTAAAGATGCTCTTCCATGATTTCATGGCTTCCATAGTTTTGTTGAAAAATCAGCTGTCAGTCTAATTGTAGCTTCTTACAGATGTCGTTTTTTCTCTGACAGCTTTTAAGATCTTCTCTTTGTCTTTGGTTTTCAGTAGTCTGGATATAGCATTGGTGAATTTTTTTTCTTTTTTTTTTGCCTGGATTTTTTGAAGCCTCTTGAATCTGTAGTTTAACATCCTTCATTCTCAGACATCGTCTCTTCAAACACTGCTTCTGCCCCATTTTCTTTCTCCTTTCCATACAGGACTCCAATTTTACATTTGTGAGACCTTTTGCTGTAACTCATAAGTCTCTTATAGCAAGTTTTCTTGCTTTTTTCTCACTGTCAGTTTGAATAATTTTCTATTGACCTTTCCTCACATTTGCCATTTCTCTCTTTAGCTGTGTCTAGTCTTCTGTTAAATTCTTCCCATAAATTCCTAATTTTCGTCACTGTATTTTTCAGTCTATGTTTCTTTTATATATTTAGATTTATAAGTTGAAGTTTTTATTTAAATTTTCCATTTTTTCATCCATTTTGTCCACCTTTTCCTCCACTTACTTCTACATAGTATTTAGTTATTTTAAAGTCCTAGTCTGCTTATTCCAATATCTGGATTGTCTGTTGGTCTGCTTCTATTGTCAGTTTATATTTTTATTTATTATTGGCTATATGGTCTTGTATCATTGAAAAGTTAATTGTCTTTTATTATATATTAGGCATTGTACATAAAAGAACTGTAGAGTCTCCAGATGATATTATTTTCCACCAGAGAAGGCTTCATTTTTTCCCATGTGAAGTATATAGGGTGAAGCACTAATCACTTCAATCTAGTTAGAAATTAAAGTGGATCAGAGCTAGGCTGCAGGTTTTTTTTTTTTTTAACAGAGTCTTGCTCTGTCACCCAGGCTGGAGTGCAGTGGCGCAATCGCGACTCACTGAAAGCTCCGCCTCCCAGGTTCATGCCATTCTCCTGCCTCAGTCTCCCAAATAGCTGGGACTACACTACAGGTGCCTGCCACCATGCCCGGCTAATTTTTTGTATTTTTAGTAGAGCCTCAGCCTCCCAAAGTGCTGGGATTACAGGCGTGATCCACCGCGCCTGGCCCTAGGCTGCAGTTTTGAGAAGATTCAATTCACCTCTGATTCATCTCTGTATCTCAGGTAATCTTCAGCCTGACTTATAGAATTTCATTGGTCTCTCTCAAATGAAAGCATTAAATTAAATTTTTGTTTTGTATGTTGGGGACTTGGAGTTGGCACTCAATGAATGTCCTTTCTTGCACACCAAATTATATAGTTTGAAGAGAAATTATGGAGGCCAAAATATTATACTAATTAGTGATAGAAGCCCTGCTGGATAACAAGGCTTTAAGCTTGCTGAACAAGTTAGCTTGCCTGTATTAAATCTCAAATTAGGCAAACTTTCTTACCTAGAACCAGATAATGCTGGATGGGATCAAGTCTCCTTATACCGGAGTACTGTGTAGGCATGAGGGCTCAGCAGAGAATGTTTTGTTCTACAAGCAACTTCCTCCCAAGAAGAAGTAGAGCAGAGTTGAGTTGAGGATGCTCAGTTATCTTCTTAAATTTATCAATCAAATTAATGGTTGCACCTCCCTCATACTATGGGGAAAATTTTCACTGTAGAAAATAGGATTGGGAAAAGATATTCCTCCTCTAATAACATGCACTGGACTGTGTTCTTGATAGGGCCACAAGGCTGAGGCAGAATCACCATCCTCATTTGAGTACATAGTCCCCTTAAGGCATCCCATTCCCTAGTTAGGAATTAAAGAATGCCTAACAATGAGTCATCCAAAGGTTTTCTTATTGCCAGTTCTCCTCACATTCTCTTACACCACGGGCTGATAAACTGTGACCCATAAGCCACATCTGGCCTGCTCCCTCTTTCTGGAAATAGTTTTATTTGGAATGCAGCCACATCTGCTTGTTTACATATTGTTTATGACCGCTTTCACACTTCAATGGCAGAGTTGAGTACTTAGGACAGGGATTGTATGACCCTCAAAGCCTAAAATATTTACTGTCTAGTACTTTACAGATAAAGTTTATCAACCCTTATATTAGACCACAGTTGGTTCTGTACCAACCTTTTTCTCTCTCTTTCTGAGGTTTATTTAAAGAAAGAAGGGATAACTGGATAAAAGGCCAGCTACACTCCTCTCTATCTCTAACACACCTAACGTGTGAGGATCTCTGAATATTTCTCATAGTTGTTTCCTTCTGCCTTTTAAACCATAAAGGTTCCAGTCAGAAAAACCAAGACATGGTGTGGATCTGGGAGTTAGAAGGAAACAAGGCTTCCACGATTGATACCAGCTCTGGTTTTCTACAAAGGACAAAGTCAAGCAAGGTTACCTGTCAGTTCTCCATGGCAGGTAGTGGCCAACAGGTCTCAGACAATACGATGACCTTGAGTTCATTATTTCTAAGGCTTGGCAGTCTCACTTTGGACAAGTGGGATAAGCGCTTATACACACTTTAAGAATATCTCTAGTCGGGCGCGGTGGCTCATGCCTGTAATCCCAGCACTTTAGGAGGCCGAGGCAGGTGGATCACAAGGTCAGGAGATTGAGACCATCCTGGCTAACATGGTGAAACCCCATCTCTACTAAAAATACAAAAAATTAGCTGGGTGTGGTGGCAGACGCCTGTAGTCCTCGCTACTTGGGAGGCTGAGGCAGGAGAATGGTGTGAACCCAGGAGGTGGAGCTTGCAGTGAGCTGAGATCGCGCCACTGCACTCTAGCCTGGGCAACAGAGCGAGACTCCGTCTCAAAAAATAAAAATAAAAAAAAGTCTCTAGCAGGCATGGTGGCTTATGCCTGTAATCCCAGCACTTTGGGAAACTGAGGTGGAAGAATAGCTTGAGTCCCAGGAGTTCAAGTCCAGCCTCGGCAACACAGCAAGACCTTGTCTCTACAAAAAATAAAAACTTAGCTGGGTGTAGTGGCCTGCACCTGAGTTCCCAGCTACTCAGGAGGCTGAGGTGGGAAGATCGACTGGGCCCAGGAAGTAGAGGCTGCAGTGAGCTGTGATCATACTACTGCAGTCCAGCCTAGGCAACAGAAGAAGACCCTATCTCAATCAATCAATTAATCAAAGAATACCTCTGAAGCTAGGTATGGTGGTGTGCAACTGTAATTTCAATGACTCAGGAGGCTGAGATGGGAGAATCTCTTGAGCCCAGGAGTTCAAGACCAGCCTGGGCAACATAGTGAGACACATAATGTTTTGTGTTTATTTTCTCAAACAAAACAGCAACAAAATAAGAATAATAAAAAATAAATGAATACCTCTGCAATGTGACCAGGGATACCTTCTAGACTGTTGAGGTCACTGGCTTTGATTCATTTAGCTTATTTATTCCTGAACCCATAACCAGGCAACCCTTAGCAGCAGGAGCTATGCTGGTTCCATCATGCTACTTCTCCCTCTGTGAAGACCCATTCCTGGTGTTTGTGGATTTGGCTGTGTATTGACCTTCTCAAAAGTCTGCTTACTCAAGATCTGTATGCCAGTATGAAAATGAGAATGCTAAGAAAATGAGTTAATGTTGTTACATGTTGCATCCACATTTTATTTGAAAATTATCTGTTCTTATGGATGTCAGAGATGTCAGCATGAATGAAGTGGTCCCACAGACTTTAGGATAGGAAGAGAGGCGAATTCTCACTTGACCCTGGCTCCAGCAGTTCCCTTGAGTGGGAGTGGTGATAATGATGATGTTCCTGAGGTAGACTAAATTAGCATTCAACATATTCATTGCCTCTCCCATGGGGCTCAGCCCGGTGAGGCTACTCCCTACAGGAGGATTTTTTTGCCCCTTTGATATCAGACTTGCTACAGTGGTAGGAATGTGTGTCACATACAAGCAGAAGTTGAAAGAGCTATCACAAGCTCTTTTCCCTCCACCTAGAGACTGGCCTGTCTCCAGTGGAGACATTTGCTTCTAGTGAGGTCTTGCAATAAAGAACATGCAGGGCAGAGCCTTAGCTGACCCATATTATGAGACAGAGAACAGCCTTCGTTGTGGGAAGCCACTGAGATTTGGGGGTGTTATTTTACTACTGCATAAACCAGTGAAAGTCAACTAATATAATGGTAATTTAAATTTCTGCTCATTTGTCTGTGGTGCTCAGAGTACTAGAGATATTACATTCCCCTGGCCAAAAATAAGCAATGTGGTGAAGAAGGTGAGTTAGAGATTGTAACTTGCTTGCCTAGTGTTACCTAATCAATCAGTAGTTAGAATAAGATCTACAGACAATCTGTCCCCAAAACTTACTAACATTTCATAAGGTGAACGTGAAAGACCATGTTAGTAATATTCTTAACTCCCTCGTGAGGTCATTAAAGTAAAAACCATTGATTATGTTCCAAAATATGTCCAAATTTTGCTTTTCATAATTTATATAGGTGAGCTATTTGACCAGTTGCTAGTACTTGGGGGTAAAAAGAGAAATTTTAAACAAGTACAATACATCTAACTGTATAAAATTTAGCTAAAGGTTGCAAATGCAAAGGAAATCCTAAAATACTTATTAAATAAATATAAATGCAAGTTATCATCTGCTGTAGGAAAAAATACACAGTAATAAAGTAAATGTGACTTGCAGTAATGATAAAACAGCAAACTACTGAAAGATACAACAGAGATATAGTGTAGGAAAAAGTCAGACAGAAAAAGTAAAAGAGTGCAGATGCTATGATTTCATTCCTATAAAGCTCAAGAACAGGCAAAATCCACCATGAAAGTACATGGAACAGTGTGGTCATCTGTGGGTTGGAGTCTGGTTGAGCGAGGCCAACAGGAGCCTTTCCAGATGATGAAAATGTTCTTATGCAGATCTGGGTGATGGTAAACACGTTGGTGTAGATGTGAAAATTCATCAAGCTGCTCACTTCAGATATGTGCACTCACTTTATGTCAGTCATTCCCCAGTTTGAAAAAGAAATTAGGCTGGGCATGGTGGCTCATTCCTGTAATTCCAGCACTTTGGGAAGCCAAGGGGAGAGAATCGCTTGAGGCCTGGAGTTCAAGACCAGCATGGGCAACATAGCAAGACCTCATCTCTGCTAAAAATCAAAAGAATTAGCAGGGTGTGATGGTGCGCACCTATGGTCCTGGCTACTTGGGAGGCTGAGGTGGGAGGATCTCTTGAGCCTAAGAGGTCAAGGCTGCAGTAAGTCGTCACCACATCACTGCACTCCAGCCTGGGCAACAGAGTGAGAGTGAGACCCTGTCTCAAAAAAAAAAAAAAAAAAAAAAAGAAAGAAATTCAGGAAACCTGTGCTATGGACTGAATATGTGTTCCTAATCCCTCACCAAATCCATGTTGAAATTTCAGCCTCCAATGTGATGGTATTACAAGTGAGACCTTTGGGGGGTGATTAGGTCAGAAGGGTGGAGTCCTCATGAGCAAGATTAGTGCCCTTATAAAAAGCCCTGAGAGAGGTTGCTTTTTCTCTCTCCTCTCTACCACGTGAGGATAGAATGAGATGATGGCCATCTACACACCAGAAAGAGGGTCTGCAACAGGCATGGGAGCTGCTGGCTCCTTGATTGTGGACTTCTTAAAGTTCCTTCAGAATTGTAAGAAATAAATTTCTGTTGTTTAAGCCATCCAGTTGATGGTAGTTTTGTTATAGCAGTCAGAACTGACTATGACAACCTGCTTTCAGATTTACTCATGAAAACTCATTGTAAGCACAGGGCATTTTACAAATGTTGATTGAAAAATTCATTGCTCAATCACTAAAACACTTGAAACAAGTATTTAAGTTCAATGGGTTCAGCAACAAATTGACATCCCAGTGTGGAGCCAGTCAATGGCACTAACTTGTTAAGACATGAGAGAGTCCCAATTGACAAATAGAAAATAATCATCATACATTTTAAAAGTTAAATGCTCTTTTCTTCTCCACAAAGGGATGTCATGGTGGAACTGGTAAAATTCGGATTCTTTGATTAAAGACTATATTTGGTTCCTTTACGTTAGAACTACAGTATGATTAGAATACAGAGTGATTCATTAAGAATAGGAAGTATTAGAAAATACTGGTTTTTTTTTTTTTTTTTTGAAATGGAGTCTCGCTCTGTTGCCCAGGTTGGAGTGCAGTGGTGTGATCTCGGCTCACTGTAAGCTCTGCCTCCCGGGTTCACACCATTCTCCTGCCTCAGCCTCCCTAGTAGCTGGGATTACAGGCATGCACCACTACACCTGGCTAATTTTTGTATTTTTAGTAGAGACAGGATTTCTCCATGTTGGTCAGGCTGGTCTTGAACTCCTGACCTCAAGTGATCCACCTGCCTGAGCATTCCAAAATGCTGGGATTACAGGCATGAGCCACTGTGCCTGACCCTATTTGTTTAAATTGTATATGTAAAAAATGTTTAGCTTGTCAGTTCATCAAACCTGTTTGAAATCTTATAATGCGTAAGGTACTATTTATTATACTGCCTCGTGCAAAGGCTTAAAAGGAATATGTGATGGGTGCGCTGTCCTGAATGAGTTTACAGTGTAATTAAAGTTTACCCGTTAATCCCAGCACTTTGGGAGGCCGAGACCATCCTGGCTAACATGGTGAAACCCTGTCTCTACTAAAAAAAAATACAAAAACTAGCCGGGCGAGGTGGCGGGCGCCTGTAGTCCCAGCTACTTGGGAGGCTGAGGCAGGAGAATGGCGTAAACCCGGGAGGCAGAGCTTGCAGTGAGCTGAGATCCGGCCACTGCACTCCAGCTTGGGCGACAGAGCGAGACTCCATCTCCAAAAAAAAAAAAGTTTACCCATAAAAAGGACATTTTAAGTGAAGTGATTGATACATACAGACTGTATGCCAATAAACACTAGTGCTAATGTATATCACAGAAGTACCAGACCAGAGACAACTGGCAAAGTTCTCATAGAAGACTTAGGATTTGAACTTGACCTTGAAAGACGGGTAGAATTTCAAGTGGATGGGGGTTTTTCCAGGCAGGAAAGATAGTAATGTGAACAAGAAATAGGAGTGAAAAGTGATGAGGTAGATTTTGGCTATGGTCACAGCCAGTGGTTCGACCTGCATTGAAGTTGTATAAAGGAAGATGAGGGACATGCTTAAAAACATGGGTGCAGAGTGTAAATGTCAGGTGAATAATTGGGAGCTCTCTCACGTTTGCAGGCTTCAGTGGACAGACAGGACCTTGGGATGCAGAGAAGCCAAGCAGGAAGCATTGCGGGGTCAGGAAGAGAAGGCCCTGACAGTGATAGTGACACCCCGAGGAGGCAGGGATGAGCCTGAGCGGCTTCCTGGAGACACCAGTGGCAGAGCCCAGTGGCTGATGGGAATGAGGAAACCGAGTAAAAAGTGAGACAGGTGGCTTGGTGTCATCTGTCCTCTTGTGTGCCGGTCTGACTAGCTGGTGGTGGCCACTTGGAGAGGTGTATGGAGCAGGACTGGGAGACCACATCCAAGATCTCCAGGGAAGACAACAGCTAGCAGTCAGCTATGATCTCCACCTTGGGCACAGCCCTACCTACCAGCAGCTCGCTTTAGGACAGGTGTCTCCAACCCTGAGGCCACAGATGGGTATCAGATGGTGGCCTGTTAGGAACCCAGCTGCTTAGCAGGAGGTGAGAAGCAGGCAGGAGAGAGAAGTTTCATCTGTATTTACAGCCACTCCCCATCGCTTGCATTACCTTCTGATCTCTGCCTCCTGTCCGATCAGCGAAGGCATTAGAGTTTCACAGACACGCAAACCTTACTGTGAACTGCACACGTGAGGGATCTAGGTTGTGTGTTCCTTGTGAAAATCTAATGCCTGATAATCTGTCTGTCTCCCACACTCCCAGACAGGACCATCTAGTTGCAGGAAAACAAGCTTAGGGCTCCCATTGATTCTACCTCATGGAGAGCTGTATAATTATTTCATTATATATTACAATGTAATAATAATAGAAATAAAGGGCACAATAAATGGAATGTGCTTCAATCATCCTGAAACAATCCCCCACCAACCAACATCTGTGGAAAAATTGTCTTCCACAAAACCGGTCCCCATGCCAAAAAGGTTGGGGACTGTTAGTTTAGGAAATACCACTTAGCCTCTGGCTCATGTCTTCTTCAGTGAATCCAGCAATTCAATTCAGTTCAAGTAGTGCATGTCTGAAATATTTAAGAGTTGACTTAACAAAAAATAATCTGTTATTCAGGCTTCCATCTTGCCACTCACATTTGGTCCTCTCTGTCTAAGGCCCATATCTCAGGATCCTTGGGCATGTCTTCTCCCCAACCTCCTTGGACCTTTAAATATGGGGATTCCTTAGGATTTATCCTGGGCTCTCTCTCTTCACATCTCTCTTATCCATGGCTCCACAAGTCATTTCACAGAAAGAAAGGCAGAAATCTATGCCTAATCTTTCTGATGCGCTCATTCAGGCACCCACCAGTGTCTACTCAACATGTCTGTCTGGATCAAACTCAGAATATTCAAAACTGAACTCAAAACAATTCCCTCACTCATTCTACTGCTTTTAGTATTTCCTGGCTCAGGAAATGGCTCTCATCTACCTGGAAGTCACCCTTGACAATTTCTCTTTACCCTCCTTCTCCTAATCCCTCTCCTCCTCACACACTGCAATGCCATCAATCACTAAGTCCTGTGGAAACATAACCCCAGCACTTTGGGAAGTTGAGGCGGGAGGATCACTTGAGCCCAGGAGTTCAAGACCAGCCTGGACAACATAGTGAGACCCTGGGTCTACAAAAACTACAAAAGTTAGCCAGGCATAGTGGCGCAGGCCTATAGCCCCAGTTACTTGGGTAGCTGTGGCAGGAGGATCCATTCAGCAGAGACAGAGGCTGCAGTGAGCCAAGAGCATGCCACTGCACTCCAGCCTGGTGACAGAGTGAGACCATCTCAAAAAGAAGAAAACAAAAGAAAACACAGAATCTGTCATTATATATTATATTATTTTTAATTTATTTCTCGAATTCATCCAATTCTCTCCCTACTGCCAACACTCCAAGTTGTCATTTTTTTTACTTCAACTACTATTATTATTTCCACCTTTTAAAAAGTACTTTTTTGGGGTTGCTATGTTTTGGATGTTTGTGCCCCTCACTAATTTGTATGCTGAACCCTAATCACCAACACAGTGGTGCCTAATCACCAATGTGATGAGGCTTTTAGGAGGTGATCAGTCCAGGAGGGTGGAGGCCTCATGAATGGGATAAGTGCTCTTGTGAAAAGCTGGGAGAGAGCGGCCGGGCACGGTGGCTCATGCCTGTAATCCCAGCACTTTGGGAGGCCGAGGCAGGCGGATCACGAGGTCAGGAGATTGAGACCTTCCTGGCTAACACAGTGAAACCCCATCTCTACTAAAAATACAAAAAATGAGCCAGGCGTGGTGGCGGGTGCCTATAGTCCCAGCTACTTGGGAGGCTGAGGCAGGAGAATGGTGTGAACCCGGAAGATGGAGCTTGCAGTGAGCTGAGATCGCGCCACTGCACTCCAGCCTGGGCGACAGAGCGAGACTCTGTCTCAAAATAAAAAAAAAAAAAGAAACGAAGAGCTGGGAGAGAGCTTGCTTTCTCCCTCTCTGCTGTCCACCATGTGAACATACAGGCTGAAGGCAACTTCCTTGCCCTTCCTCCATGTGATGACACAGCAAGAGATGCCATCTATAAACCAGAAAGTGGCCCTCACCAGATACTGAATCTGCCAGCACTTTGATGTTGAACTTCACAGCCTCCAGAACTGGGAGAAATGAATTTCTTCTGTTTATAAGCCAGGCAATCTATGGTGTTTCATTATATTAGCACAAATGGAGCAAGACAGGAGCCATATTGACATACAAACTCATGACACAAAATTTGGAATATTCTACAGATAAAAAGTAGTTAAATCTTTCTCTCATTCTTGTACCTCAACTAATCAGCTCCCTTCCCCAGGAACAGCCACTCTTGCTGAATTCTTACATAGCTTTCATAAAAGCATTTACACATATGTTCCTTTTTTATTTTATCATGCAAATGTAGCATGCTCCATGGATTTTTCTTCCATTGCTTTTCAATTCATATAGCTTGGAGTTGTTCCCATATTGGTATATCAGGTATACTAGCCTGCCTTATTACAGTTAATGTGTGACATTGTATTTTATGAGTGTACCAAAATTTATTTAATCAGACTTATGTTGTTTCCAATCTTCTGCAATTATAAACAGTGCTGCAATGAATATAGCTATACATAAGACTTTACACACATGTGTGACTATGTTTCTGGTGTTTTAGACCTTACAGACATTTTACAGTTTTATGTGGAACATTTTGTCAGCCTTTCTTGCATGGTTTCAAGGGTTTTGTGACATACTTAGAAAAACTTTCTCTACTTAAAACTTATCTAAAAGTTCTTCCATGCTGGGTGTGGTGGCTCATGCCCATAATCCCAGCACTTTGGGAGGCTGGGGCAGCAAGATTGCTTGAGACTAGGAGTTCGAGGCTGCAGAGAGCTATGACTGTGCCACTGCACTCTAGCCTGTGTGACCGAGTGAGATCCTGTTTAAAAAAAAAAAGTTCTATAATTTCTCTAATACTTGTAAGATTTAATTTTCACTTAATTTTTTTTTTTGAGACAGAGTCTTGCTGTGTTGCCCAGGCTGGAGTGCGGTGGCGCAATCTTGGCTCACTGCAACCTCCATCTCCCGGGTTCAAGCAATTCTCCTGCCTCAGCATCCTAAGTAGCTAGGATTGCAGGCGCCACCACCACGCCCAGCTAATTTTTGTATTTTTAATAGAGACAGGGTTTTCCCACATTGGCCAGGCTGGTTTCAAACTCCTGACCTCAGGTGATTCACCTGCCTTGGTCTCCCAAAGTGCTGGGATTACAGATGTGAGCCAGCGAACCCAGGTGAATTTATTTGTCAGCAAATTATTTGATAATGATATTGGTATAACAGAATAGCCACCTGGATAAAAATAATGTTGGATTTTACACCAAAATTAATTGCTGACAAATTTTTTTATTTGTCAAATATTTTTATTTGCTAGCAATTAATTTTGGTGTAAAATCCAACATTATTTTTATCCAGGTGGCTATTCTATTATACCAATATCATTACCACATAACGCATCTTCTTCCCACTATTTGAAATGTCCTCTTGTTAGATACAAATAGTTCCTATGTTTACAATGCTGGACTCAGTCTATTTCATTACATCTGTCTTTTCATGAACAAATATCACAATTATTGTAGCTTTCTAATATGGTTCTTTTTTTTGAAACAAGGTCTTGCTCTGTCACCCAGGCTGGAGTGCAGTGGTACAATCATGACTCTCTGCAGCCTGGATCTCCCAGGCTCAGCAATTCTCGTGCTTCAGCCTCCCAAGTAGCGGGGACTACAGGTGCATGCTACCACGCCTGGCTAATTCTTGTATTTTTTGTAGAGACGAGGTCTCACTATATTGCTCAGGTTGGTCTTGAACTTCTGGGTTAAAGTGATTTGCCCACCTTGACTTCCCAAAGTGCTGGAGCTACAATCGTGAGTCACTGTGCCTAGTCCTGGCCATTCATATCTATATTTTCCATGAAAATTACCCATTTTGGCCAGGCGCTGTGGCTCACGCCTGTAATCCCAGCACTTTGGGAACACAAGGTCAGGAGATTGAGACCATCCTGGCTAACATGGTGAAACCCTGTCTCTACTAAAAATACAAAAAAAAATTAGCTGGGCATGGTGGCGGGTGCCTGTAGTCCCAACTACTTGGGAGGCTGAGGCAGGAGGACCACTTGAACCCAGGAGGTGGAGGCTGCAGTGAGCCAAGATCACGCCACTGCACTCTAGCCTGGCAACAGAGCGAGTCTCTGTCTCAAAAAAAAACCAAAAACAAATAACCCCAAAAAACAACAACAAAAAAATGCCCACTTTTACCACCAGTGTCCCAATTTGGACAGCAAATTATATGGTCATTCTACTTACAGGTAACTTGATATTTTTAGAGGATACATAAGGATGCTTTATATTTGAAGATCAGGAACTTTTGTACGTGAGTTCTTTTCTGAAAAGGGTACTGCTTTAAAATTTGTCGATTGAAGTGTTCTTTTAATTCTATGGCAGTTTTCTTTAGTTATATCTTTAAATAAATTTTCCTATACTCTCCTCCTCTTATTTCTAGTGAGATGAAGGCTATGTGTGTTGAATCTTCCTTGTCTTCCATATTTAAAATATATTCTCTCTAATCTTTTAGAATATTTATTCTCATTTATTTATTTTTGCTTTTCTCCTCCAGATCCTCCGTATGCCTTATTATGTTTTTCACAGTGTTTATTCTCCTTTGTGGTTCTTCCTATTTGAACTTTATTTCTAGGATTATTTTCTCAGTTTCTCTCCTGGGCTTTCATTTCTTTGGTTGTCTGGGCATCTTTCCCGAGCACTTGATCTCTCTGTGTGCTTTTTTATTGTGAAGAAAATAGTTTTGTTTGGCTTTTGTAATTCAGTTTTATCTGTTCAGAATCAATTTTCATCTACTGTATCACAATTTCCATCTGTTCCATGACAATATTTTTCTATTCAATGTCCATTATTTGTCATTTTTCTTTTTATCATTTATTTCTGCCAATATAATTGTATAGATTATTTTAATTTATTTTTAAAATTATGAGTTTTGCTTAAATAAACTAAATTTATTAGGGATAAGCTCGTTTCAGGAGGTTCAGTTGGAGAAGTGAGGATTATGTTCCTGAGTTATTAGACAATATGTGATGCGCCCTAGTGAGCTTTTTCAGCTTGTATTTCTCCCAGTTATCAAAGCTCAGCCCTGCATTGTTGTTCATAATGCAGAGTTGCTCTGTCCACCACTCCTCCCCTATAAGATGTCTCCTAAAAATACGACTTTTCTGTGTGAGGCTTTATTTGGTATCATATTCCTTGTTCATCAAGAATCTATGCTTACGCTGGGCATGGTGGCTCACATGTGTAATCCCAGCACTTTTGGAGGTCAAGATGGGCAGATTGCTTGAGCCCAGGAGTTCGAGACCAACCTTGGCAACATGGTGAAACTCTACAAAAAATGCAAAATTGGCCGGGTGTGGTGACTCACACTTGAAGTCCCAGCATTTTGGGAGGCAGAGGCGGGCAGATAACCTGAGGTCAGGAGTTCGAGATCAGCCTGACCAACACGGAGAAATCCCATCTCTACTAAAAATTTGAAATAGCTGGATGTGGTGGCACATGCTTGTAATCCCAGCTACTCGGGAGGCTGAGGCAGGAGGATCGCTTGAACTCAGGAGGCGGAGGTTGTGCTGAGCTGAGATGGCGCCATTGCACTCCACCCTGGGCAACAAGAGTGAAAGTTGGCAGAAAAAAAAAAAAATAGCCAGGCATGGTGGCACATGACTTTAGTCCCAGCTACTTGGGAGGCTGAGGCAGGAGAATCACTTGAACCTGGGAGGCAGAGGTTGCAGTGAGCCGAGATCGTGCCACTGCACTCTAGCCTGGGCAACAGAGCAAGACAGTGTCTCAAAAAAAAAAAAAAAAAAAAAAGAAAAAAGAAATATTTTAAATTGAAATAATAATTTTAAAATAGTTTAAATACAACCTATCAAAATGTGTAGGACAGAGCCAGAATAGTGCTTAGTTGGAATTTACTGTCTTAATGAATAAACTAGAAGAAAAGTTCAAAGCTATATATATTTCCATCTGAAAATGCTAGAAAAATGAGACCAAATTTAACCCAAAGAGAGACAATCTTTATACAAACTCTTTCCTCCTCCCGACTCTCTATCAGGCATTCCAGATCTATCACAAACTGGGAGGGTAAGTGACAGAAAAACTTCAGGCCGTTGATCTGGGATTCCCCTAGATGGGGTTCAGGGACCCCTTCCTTCTTACTCCAGAATTTATCACGTTATAGTTTCTTTGACCTATCTGGTCTTCCCTACTGGTCTTGTATGTTTTCAGGACTGGGGTCCAATCTCAACCATCTTTGTATCCCCAGCACCAATCAGAGTAACTGACACAGTGCAGACACTCAACACTGCATGTGGTATAAATGAACAGCTATGCACTTCACTGCAGGTAACCTGTGACTCAATTGTAGAAAGATGTTACAGGTTGTGGGGTTTGAGGGAATGGTGACTGCATCCATGAAGGCACCATCTAAGACAGCCGGTTTTGGGAAAAGGTGATCTCTGGTGTGACAAGTTGAGACCTCTGGTTTTTTGTTCCATTTGTTTTGTTTCTCACTGTTTTGACATCCTTCTTGGAAAAACCTTTAACATGCACGAGTGGCACATAATACTTGCTTTTCTCTCTCCAAGGCAAATAATGTCAGTCCCTGGTGATCCAGGGATCAGAAACTAGGCTATGCTCTAATGAGGACATCACCCGTATGATGGAAGGATTAACTCCTGGCCATTCTATTTTAATATACCCTGGGATTTTACTGGCTTAAGAATACTGCAAAATGGTGAAGCTAGTGTTCCTTCTATACTTATGTCCCTTTTAAAGAGATGTGTCTTTTTCTTGCTGTTGGAGCTGGTAACTATTAAGGACCCCTGATTAATAGCCCAGACGAGCCAGATGTGGTGGGGCACGCCTGTAATCCCAGCACTTTGGGAGGTAGAAGCAGGTGGATCATCTGAAGCCCGGAGCTCAAGACCAGCCTTGCCAATGTGGTGAAACCCTGTCTCCAAAAAAAAATACAAAATTTAACTGGATGTGGTGGTGAGCACCTGTGGTCCCAGCTACTTGGCAGGGTGAGATGGGAGGATAGATTGAGCCCAGGAGGTTGAGGCTGCAGTGAGCCATGATCGTGCCACTGCATTCCAGCCTGGGGTACAAAGCTAAATCCTGCCTGAAATAGTAATAATAATAATTTTTAAAAGCCCAGACAAAGTGAGACATACAGCAAATGTCCTTTGTAATACAGAGTAGAAATCAAGCCATAGGAAGCAGCTGAGAGAAGGTTTAATGAGATGGAAGCGTGCAAGAGTGCTTTTCAAGTACATAGGGAAGTAAAGAAGAAAACAAATATTTGTTGAGTGCCCACTGGGCTCCTGGTACTCTGAGGCTATTTGCTACACATGTTAATTTCCGAAATGAGAAGGAGGAAGAAGCCTGTTTTATGATATTCTAAAAATTAAGGTCTCAGGTCATTAGGTAAAAATTACAGGGACACGGGGTCTATTTTTTCTCCTGATTACCAGCAGTTGATTACAGAAAATTTGAAAAACAAGCACAAAGAAGACAAATTATCACCTGTGATTGTACCCTCCAGAGATAAATGTGACAAAAATTTATTTTATTATATGTATTTTCTATTATAAAGTTGAAGTCATGCGAAATATACTAACTTATAGCTTTCTTTTTGCCATCTAACCGCTGTGATTGTTTTTCTCATGTTGTGAAATATTCTTCATTTTGTGTTCTATTTCCACAAGTCGATGTGCTACACTTTAAAATTGAGGCTCCACCGCTGGCCACTTAGGTTGTTTCCAAGGTTTCACTTAGTGATGTTATTGACAGGAGTGATGTTATTGACAGGAGTGATGTTATTGACAGGAGTCATAGGAAGCTGGAGGCTGGTCTGGGGAAACATACTGCATGAGCAAGTGAGAGAAGAAAACGTGTTTAGCCTGGGAAAGTCACAGCTTTCTTCAAACATTTGAAGGCTGTCATTTGAAAGAACAGTGAGACTTGGTCCGTGTGGTCTCAAATGGGAAGATTAAGAAACTGGGTGGAAAGCGTGGGAAGAAGATCCATTCACAGAATGCAAAGGCAAATTTCCTATAGTGGAAGTAACCGAAGAAGGTCTCTGCAGCTTTAGGAGGCAGTGAGTTACCGGTTAGTGAAGACACTCAAATATAGGCAAAGAAAAATAATAACTTACAGGAATGTAATGGGTTAAATGTGTTTACAGCAGAACGACCTGAGTGTTTTGAGATATTTATTTATTTATTTGAGATGGAGTCTTGCTCTGTCGCCCAGATTGGAGTGCAGTGGTGTGATCTCGACTCACTGCAACCTCTGCCTCCCAGGTTCAAGTGATTCTCCTGCCTCAGCCTCCTGAGTCGCTGGAATTACAGGTGCCCACCACCACGCCTGGCTAATTTTTGTATTTTTAGTAGAGACAGGTTTCACCATGTTGGCTAGGCTGGTCTCGAATTCCTGTCCTTAAGTGATCCACCCGCCTCAGCCTCCCAAAGTGCTGAGATTACCGGCATGAACCACTGTGCCTGGCCTTTTATTTATTTTGAAAGGGGAAAGGGTCTTGGGAAAGGCTTCAAAAGTTAAAATTTGAATCGAATCAAATCCTCTTATTATTTACATCGGGGCCCAATATTTACACAATGACTTATAGTTCACAAAGGATTAAAGACTTCCCTTAAAGGAGGAGGAAACGAATTCAGAAAGGGTAACTACACTACCCCAGTTCCTATGGTAAGGAAGTGGTTGAGAATTCCCCACGTTCTGTGTCCCAACAACCACTCTTTTTTCCAATTGCTATTATTGTTGTTATTATCAAGCTCACCAATCCCTTCTAAAACATCCAGACTTGCAAGACATTGTCCGTGCCCTGCTTCATTACAATAAAATGAAAATGTCTCAAATGACTAATATGAACAAAATGTCATTGTTGTCAGGTAAGTTTTCCTGCATGGAAATTCCATACCCTTTCTTTCCCACAGCAGCCACTGGATGATTAGGATTTGATATGTAAGGATTGGGCTTCCCCCAACTCTGGCATCTATGTGTGAGTCTATGATGTCTCTGCTTGCCTTCTGCTCAGGGCGGGCTTCCTTCCCTGGAGGTCTGAGAGCCCTGAATGAATGTGCTTCCCACATTAGCCCTATGTCTCACAGATGCCATCCATTCTGTCAACTCAGGACCCCGGCAAGCTGGGCTTCCACCCTCCACTCTACCTGTGCAGCTGCAAAGTTCATAGTCCATGAATGTGTTCCTGCTTCCAGTGTCTCCCCTGAACCCTGGCCTCCACCCCAGTTCTTCTGGGCTAGACAAGCTAGAAGAAAATGTGCAGGTCCCCTTTTGGCTACAGGAGGGGGCTGTCACCACCCTCAGGAAACCAGCTCCCTTCTGCCCCTGCCGGGATGTCCCTTCCCATCCAACTTTTCTAGCAAAGGCAAATCAGGTTTCTGTGACATGACCCACTCATCCAAAAGGCACCCTCATCCAGCACTCTGCTAATGCCACCGCAGCCATCTGTGGGACTGACAGCCCTCCCACCGAACAGCCCTCCCTATCTTCAGGAAGCCGGTGTCCATGCTGGGAGCGAGAGGAAGGCCGGACGCAGATGGCCACCTCTTTCAACTCCAGAGTGAAGTGTACTCCTCTTGCTTTTAACCATTTCCTGGATTTCATTGCTTGCCTACTCCATCCTGCCCTTGCTGTTTTGCAATTCCCTGGTGACTCTGTTGCAAAAACATTCATTTGGTGATCGGTAGATACCAGGCACTGGGCAAAGCACTGAGAATAAAAATTGCCTGGGGGCTAGGTTTGTATTCCTGGAGGGTTTCCATTTCTCCTAGTGCATGGAAGAAGAAACCTACCGTGAAAATACAGAGATAAGTGCCTTGACAAGCAAATGAGACTTTCCTGGAGACAGCAGAGGAGATAAGAATGGGTTGTGTTCTGGGAGCGTAAAGTGGTGGACCCTGAGCAGAGAAGGCCTGAGAGGTCAGATCATGAAGGGATTCGGCACCAAACTAACATGTAAGAATGTTATCCCCAAAACAAAAACTTAGAGTCTTTTAAGCTTTTCAGTGGGCAGTGATGTGATACCCAACTGTAGAGTCCCATGAAGCCTTGAGGAACACGGTGAAGGACAAAGGAGTCAGGAGGCTGGTGGGAGGCTTGGACTGTTAATTTTACTCTTTTCTGTTCTGTTTGGATGTTTCAACCATATACTTGATTTTCTTATCTTGAAAATAAACAAGCCAGGCACAGTGGCTCACACCTGTAATCCCAACACTTTGGGAAGCCGAGGCGGGTGGATCACCTGAGGTCAGGAGCTCAAGACCAGTCTGGCCAACATGGTGAAACCTCATCTCTATTAATAATACAAAACTTAGCTGGAGGTAGTGGTGCATGCCTGTAATCCCAGCTACTTGGGAGGCTGAGGCAGAAGAATTGCTGGAACCTGGGAGGCGGAGGTTGCAGTGAGCCGAGATCATGCCACTGTTCCAGCCTGGGAGACAGAGCGAGACTCTGTCTCAATCAATCAATCAATCAATCAATCAACAAGGAAACAAATGGTCATGGCCAGGTGTGGTGGCTCATGCCTGTAATTTCAACACTTTGGGAGGCTGAGGTGGGAGGATAGCTTGAGCCTAGGAGTTTGAGACCAGCCTGGGCAACATGGGGAGACCCCCATCTCTACCAAAAATTTAAAAAATTAGCTGGGGGTCATGCATGCCTGTGGTCCCAGCTACTTGAGAGGCTGAGGTGGGAGGATTGCTTAACCCAGGAGTTAGAGGCTGCAGTGAGTTATGATCATACCACTGCACTCCAGCCTGGGTGACAGAGCAAAACCTTGTCTCAATAAAAAAGAAAGAAAAAGAAAATAAACAGTCATTATACGAAAAATAGGATTAGTGGATCCTTTGGTTTTATTCTTTTTTTTTTTTTTCAAGTTCACGAAAGCATTTTTTGAGGCAAAGAGAAGTCTTGCCAAAAGGATTACCAGCTCCAAGAAGTTAAAACTCAACTGTTAATGACACTATTTAGACTGTGTAGATTTTGCTTCTCCTTGGTCAGAAAAGGGTATTCAGGTTGAGAAGGGCAAAGCAAACTGGAAGAGACTTCTACTCTACTGATGCTGCTCTTCAGATCCAACCTAAGCTAGACAAAGCTTCACTGGTCCATCTACAGGTTGCTGTCCTACTGCTGAGGGACCCGGGCCATGTTACATTTGCAAGAAAAATGAGGCAAGAAAAACAGGTGTAGGTCGCTTGGGGATGAGCAGGCACCCACAGCTTCAACACTTTTCGTGGAAGGGGTGATCCTTGTGGGAGGCACAGCTTAAGGTGCACACCCTTCCAGTTCCTGTTGTAGCCATTCAAGGTGGTCATATCCTGGATGCTCATTCAAAGTCAAAGGTCTCAAAGTTCTCAGCAATGTGTTCCAGTGTCACAGACTTGGGGATCACCACCAAGTTCCTCTGCATGGGGAACCAGATCAGAACCTGGGCTGCAGTTTTATTGTGCTTGGCTGCGATTGCCTCGATCCTGGGATCCTCAGCAGGGAAGGGTCCTCAGGCTTGGCCCAGGGCCTGCTAGGAGAGCCAAGGGGGCTATGGGCAGTCGCCATGCTGCCTCTGGACTGGCAGTACTGGGTTAACTTCTCCTGAGTTAGGTACAGGTGATCCGCTGGCTTACACTTGAAGCCAGGTTGGTTTAAGATCCTTTTGACCTGGAGATGGTTGAAGTTGGAGATGCCAATAGCTTTCATCAGCTCTTCATCCACTAGCTCTTCCATGGCTGCCCCTGTGTCCACAATGTTGGTGTCACTGGGACCATGTTGCCTGACTCATCCAATAGGAAAAATCCCTTCCCGGGCTTAAAGCCGGTGGGACAGTGAATGAGGTGGAGGTCCAGGCAGTCCAGCTTCCGGGCGCTGAGTGTCTTCTGGCAGGCTTCTCTCCCCAGGCCCTTCCCATGGGTCGTGCACCACAGCTTGCGAATGACGCAGAGCTCCTCAAGTTTACCACCTGCTCCCTGAGCTGCTCCTGCATGCCCACCCCGACCAATGCATTCTTGTTCTGGTACACAGGGGTGCAGTCAATGCAGTGATACCCAATGTCGACTGTCACCCTTACAGCCTCGGTCACCTGGCCTGGAGGGGGCTTCCAGGTGTCTAGCCCCAGGATGGGCATCTTGACGCTGTTGTTGAGCACAGGTTGGCTGACCATGGCCACCGCGCTTCCCAGACCCCCTCCTGAAACCATCTATCTTCTTCTTTATGCTTTTTATGTTATCTATTTACAAAGGAAATATAAAATGGATTTTGCTTTTAAAAGTTTGGAAGCAAATCAGGAGATGGGAGTGAACAGATAACGTTTGCTGTCCTTCATAAATGGATGTTTTGCTATCTGTCCGTAACCTTATGCTGCAAAGACTGTATTTGGGACATAGAAGTTAATAGACTCAGCCACGCAGAGGTCCTGTCTAGACCTCTGCTTAATGAGAATGCCCAAATCTGTAGTTTCTCAAACTGGGTGTTACCTGAGTGAGCTGGCAACTGTGCAAGGACACTTTGGTTTGAGAAACATTGCTGTAATAGCGTTAGCTAGCTACATGGTAATCACTAACATTAATGTATCTCTTCAGGGGAACTTTCTTTTTCTAGCTTAGCTGACTACAACAATCTTTCCTTTGGTACTGGGGAAATTCCACCTTACGTTGAGGAAAAAAAAAAACAAACATTTCCCACTTCTATACAAATCACTGAACAGTGTCCCCTAAAGTTTTGTGGTAGGTGGAATAGAATGCAGGAAAATAGAGAAAAAAAAAAAAATAGCAGAAGCTCATCATTCATTTATAAATACAAAACAGGTAAAATACGCAGTGGCTCACACCTGTAATCCCAGCACTTCAGGGGGCTAAGATGGGGGGATCACTTAAGGCCAGGAGTTTGAGATCACCCTGGGCAACATATCCAGATCCTGTCTCTACAAAAATTTTTTTTTAAATAAAATCAGCTGGACATGGTGAGGCATACCTGTAGTCCTAGGTACTTGGGAGCCTGAGGTGGAAGGATTGCTTGAGCCCAGGACGTCGAGGCTTCAGTAAGCCATGATTGTGCTACAGCACTCCAGCTTGGGCAACAGAGTTAGATCTTGTCTCAAAAAAATCAAAAACCAAAAACCAACCAAACAACAACAAAAAACCACCTCCAATCCTAACCAAACCAAATCAAACAGTATTTATAATATGCCAGATATGGTGCTTGTGATACAAAGATGAAAATACAGGATCCTTGCCCTAAAAGCACTTCTAGTTTAGAAACAGACATGGAAATACAATATAACAAAATAGTACTAAGGCTATAACAATTATAAACATATTTTGCATTGAATTGAAACAAAAATAGGAAAAATGCTGAAAATGGTAGAAGTGTGCAGATCAATAAATACTACAGAAATATTAAAAGATGTTCACTACGTACTTAGATTAAAAAGCCAAGAAAATAAGCCAAAACTCTCAAGAACTGTTGAGCTAATGGGCCAATGCAGAAAGTGATCTTTGTAGAACTCTGTGCCTCCTGCCTAATTTTAAATTGCATGTACTTAATTGTTTTTCCGTTTCATTAGGGCATTTTCCTCAACCTGTTAATTTTGAGGAAGCTATTATATACATATGAATCAATATATAAAAGTGGATTTCTTTTCAAGTCTTGCCAAAATGTTGCAAAATACGATTTTTTTTTTTTTGAGACGGAGTCTCACTCTGTCGCCCAGGCTGGAGTGCAGTAGCACCATCCATGTTGGTTCACTGCAACTTCCGCCTCCTGGGTTCAAGCAATTCTCTTGCCTCAGCCTCCAAAGTAGCTGGGACTACAGGCACCTGCCACGACACCTGGCTAATTTTTGTATTTTTATTTTTTTTATTTTTTTATTTTTATTTTTTTGAGACGGAGTCTCGCTCTGTCACCCAGGCTGGAGTGCTGTGGCCGGATCTCAGCTCACTGCAAGCTCCGCCTCCCGGGTTTACACCATTCTCCTGCCTCAGCCTCCAGAGTAGCTGGGACTACAGGCGCCCACCACCTCACCCGGCTAGTTTTTGTATTTTTAGTAGAGACGGGGTTTCACCGTGTTAGCCAGGATGGTCTCGATCTCCTGACGTCGCGATCCGCCCGTCTCGGCCTCCCAAAGTACTAGGATTACAGGCTTGAGCCACCGCGCCCGGCCAATTTTTGTATTTTTAGTAGAGACAGGGTTTCACCATGTTGGTCAGGCTGGTCTCGAACTCCTGACCTCAAGCAATCAGGCCACCTTGGCCTCCGAAAGTGCTGGGATTACAGCCGTGAACCACGCCCGGCCGCAAAATAAGATTTCAAGATTTTCTGAAACTGTAGAATACACACTTTAATAACTACATATTTACTATTTAAGCTTTATCTTAATGTCACAAGGAAAGAAAATGTTAATGGCAATTCATAAAATAATATTGGTAAACATGCTTACATGATAAGGCAGGCAATGAATATTGTCTTCTCTCTCTCTCTCTTTTTTAATGGCGCCATGAGAACCACGTCTTGACATAAACAACTTTGTAACCTTAAGATTCTGGGACAGAGTCCTTGGTTGGAGGTGCCTGGTTAAGAGGAGGAAGGAGGCCGGGCACCGTGGCTCACGCCTGTAATACCTGCACTTTGGGAGGCTGAGACGGGTGGATCACCTGAGGTCAGGAGTTTGAGACCAGTCTTGCCAACATGGTGAAACCCCGTCTTTATAAAAATACAAAACTAGGCAGGCGTAGTGGCGCACGCTTGTAACCTCAGCTACTTGGGAGGATGAGGCAGGAGAATCACTTGAACCCAGGAGGTGGAGGTTGCAATAAGCCTAGATCGCACCATTGCAGTCCAGCCTGGGCAAAAAGAGCAAAACTCTGTCTCAAAACAAAACAAAACAAAACAAAAAAACAAAAAGAAGGGGAAGGACAGTGAGAGCAAGAAAGGAGTCAGGCTAGCCCTACTTGGGAGATGGCTAGGAGAATGAAGATGACCACAGATACACTGACTGGGGTGACACACATGTCTCAATCTAACAGCAGCCCATGGCCTTCCATTTTTCTTTTTTTTTCCTTCCTGTTTCTTTTTGCAGTACAATCTCAAAAAAGAAATCAATTGAAAAAAAAAAAGGCTGAGCGCGATGGCACATGCCTGTAATCCCAGCACTTTGGGAGACTGAGGCAGGCAGATCATGAGGTCAAGAGATTGAGACCATCCTGGCCAACATGGTGAAACCCCATCTCTACTAAAAATACAAAAATTAGCCGGGCATGGTGCTGTGCGCCTGTAGTCCCAGCTACTTGGGAGGCTGAGGCAGGAGAATCACTTGAACCTGGGAGGCTGAGGTTGCAGAGAGCCGAGATCACGCCACTGCACTCCAGCCTGGGCCACAGAATGAGGAAAAAAAAAATTAAAATTAAAATTAAAAAAAATTCACAAACCAAAAACCAAAACCTCCAAACACTTCTCTCTGCCTTCCCAAACAGGCATCAGATAGATATACATAGGCAGGGCACAAATACACAACAAACATATTTTTAAAAAGTCACAAAATGTCCAAATAAATGCAAATAAAAATAAGAGGGTGTGGTAGGGTGTAGGAGAAAGCCATTGTCCCATATTACTTTTAGGAGTGCAAATTGTTGGAATTACTTCTGAGGAATATTTTGGTAACACGAATCAAAAGCTTTTTCAGGACGCATACTTTTATCTGAAGGAAATAATTGGACAGGTGTGTAAAATGGATGTAGGCCATGTTTATGCAACTTTATCTGTAGCAACAACAACAACAAAAAGGAAAAACTTCCTTAAAAAACAGAGGAGCAGTTAAACAAATTATGGCCTATTCAACTGATGGAATACTAGTAGCTGTTAAAATGATTATCTAAATTTCAGTTGATTAACACTAAAATGTGCTCATAGCATAATCGCAAGTAAAAATGGCACAAAACATATCTGCAGTGTTGTATGTAGGTGAGTGTGCTCATGTCTCCCTAAGAAAGTCTGGAAGGACATATGCTAATATGAAAATACCAATACTTTTTTTTTTTTTTTTTCCTGGGTGATATCTATGAGTAATCATTACCTCTTCATTGTTTTCCATATTGTAAAATAGTCTGTAATGACCGTACATGACTGCTATATTTTGCTTTTGGACCTTAGGTGCAAATAATTAAGAATTAACTCCTTGGCCAAGCGTGGTGGCTCATACCTGTTATGCCAGCACTTTGGGAGGCTGAAGTGGGAGGATGGCTTGAGTCTAGGAATTTGAAACCAGCCTGGGCGACATAGCAAAACCTCATCTCTACAAAAAAATACGAAAAGTTACCCAGGCGTGGTGGCATGCGCTTGTAGTCCTGGCTACTCCGGAGGCTGAGGTGGGGAGGATTGCTTGAGCCTGGGAGGTGGAGGCTGCAGTGAACTGTAATCATGCCACTGCACTCCAGCCTGGGCAATGGAGTGAGACCTTATCTCAAAAAAAATAAAAAATAAAAAAAACAAAGAACAGACAATAAAGTTTGTACAAGGGCAGCTAGTGAAGACCTTTACCCAGAAGTCTGTAAGAACAGTAGGGGGTGTCAGATGCCAGGCCATGCCACTGTCCAGGAACCAAATGCAAATTGTTCACCTTCTCACTTGGCTTGAGGGGCAGTGATAGGAATATTGGTTAGTTTGTTTGTTTGTCCTTGGAATATTTATTTGGGTTACAACTCTCAGCGAGATTCCAACTACTGGACTTATAGGCTTAGAATAGTGCATCACCAAGAGTGGTCACTAACGAATGTGAAACCAACCAAAAGAAACCACCATCTTGGCATGCATCTGTGTGTTAGTTTCCTTTAGTGCCACTACAAAGTACCAACAACTAGGTGGCTTAAACAACAGAAATGTATTGTCTTGTAGTTCTGGAGGTCAGAAATCCAAAATCAAGGTGTTGGGAGGGTTGGTTTCCTCTCATGGCCGTAAGACAGAATCTGTTCCATGCTTGTCAGCTTCTGGTAGCCTCAGGTGCGCTGTGGTTTGTAGATGGCCACCTTCTCCTGGTGTCTTCAGATTGTCTTCCCTGTGTATGTGTTTGTCTCCGTCCAAATGTCTCCTTTCTATAAGGACAGCAGTCATTTTGGATTAGGGTTCACTCCAGAGACCCAACTTGCTATTCTCTGTGAAGACTCTACCTCCACGTACTCTTGAATCATCTTGGTGTGTTGGAAAGAACATGGGCTTTGCAATTATACCTGTGTTTGAATCCTGGTTTCACCACTTACTGGTGAGTGGTGACTGCCTTGAGAAAAGTCATGTAATTATTCAGGACTTGTTTACTCAACCCTATAGTGGGGATGCAACGTTGCTGTGAAAATTAGAGATACTCTAGAACACGCTGGATAAATGGAGGCTGTTACCACCTATGAGCTGAGGGCCTTTGCTTTTCAAGGTGAACAGTCTATGAATAAATATACCTGTAAGTGAATCTAATGGGGAGATTCTTAGATGACAGGGATTTCATCTGTGAACCAGGTCAGCTGGCATCTGTACCAGAGTCCTTCCGGCCTACATGTGGTCACTTGTTTGGAGCCAGCTGTAATTTACAGGTTACGTTTTTAGGCGAAGCCTGTGTAAAACCATTTTACAGCATTCCAACCTGGATATGACATTCACTGACCAATGTTGTCCAAGGCTGTCACACTGGGGAAAAAGGGGGTGCAGACTTCTAGATACGAAGACCAGCGATGCCTTCTATTCCCACACGTTTATATTCTCAAGATTCTGCCCCACTCCGATGATCTTCTGGGTTGATTTGAACTGAAGACAAGGACACGTATCTTGAGATACTGTCACAGTCTGTTCCGGTTACCTAAGAAGATTAACTATGCAAGTTTCTTCCATTACCAGGAATAAAACTTTGAGTCAAATTTAATTTAGTACTAACGGTTGCAAATGCTGAGGTGCTCTGATAGAAGCCAAAGCTTGGTGAACGGGGTGGGATGGGGGCAGGAAGGAGAGATCCAGGACCAGAGAGGAAGGACTTGGTTGTATAGGTGGAAGTTTGAGCTTGGGAGGAACCAGGTAGCGACCTCTCCTCTGAATAAGGGGCGCTCTGGGCCACATCCTCTTTCTTCAAAACAATTAAGTTTACCGTGGACTTTAATCACATTAGCAGGGCAATTTTGAAACAATAATCCGAAAGAACTTTTGCCGGTTACGGCAACTTTTTTTTATATCATGGAGATCAGTCTGAAAGCAAGCAATTTGCCCGATTACTTTTTGACCAATTCATTTTCGGTTTAGTCGGATTTCTTTCAAAGTCTGTGCTAATCTGAATGGTTACCGTAGTATATCAATGTCCTAGTAACTGTAGCAAGGACATTTTTGCTGGAGATCATTTAAAGCAGGTGTCTTTGAGTCATGTAGCATATACAGCGGTATTTACTGCTGGTTTTTTACACCTAATATCGTTTATAAGATTTTATCTGTTGCTACTATATTTGTGAAGTTTATGAAAAAAATTGGTTATGAACACTATCACAAGGAGGCAAAATCAAGCTTAGAAATCAATTAGTGACTGCTGTAAAACAGCACACACACACACACACTCTTTTGAGCTACACATTTATTAAATGCCATTAGAGCTGGTACAAAATACAATTTTTAGCTGGTGGCTCTATGCCGGTTACAACGCAGCCAGCATGTCATACTTGGGTTTTCAAGCCTCGGGAGCTCACCCAGCAATACTTATAGGCAGGCAGAAAGGATAGACAGAATAAAAATCAGCGAAAGCCAGGATATTAATAAAGAGTTTTGATGGTTAAGGACAAGTAGGCAAATTAAGACTCTGGAAACCGAAGAGCTGCACAGAAAAGAAAACCAGGGAGCTGGACGACAAGGACACAGTAACAGCACAAGGGGATTTATCTAAGGGGCATTCCGATGGAGCAGGCAGGCTGCGCCCAGAAAGGTGGGGAGGGGTAGGAAACAGATGGGCAGGGACGGGCGAGCGTGCACAGCCTGAAAAAGTTTTCATGATGGCTCCAGCCTAATTTCTCAACGCTGGTCTCCGGCGCCACAAAACCCGAGCGGCCCGACCGGAGCCGGGTGCCAGCCTCAGGGCCGCCGGGACCCGGCACAGCGTCCGGAATTCCTGCGATGTCTGGGGCGCGGCGGCGGCTCCTCCCCGCCCCCACCGCGGCCTCCGCCGGCATTTTCCGGCGAGGAGGCCCGCGAGCCCTTCGAAGAACCGGCTCCACGCGCGGACGGCCGCGGCCGGCGCGCTTCCCGGGGAGAAAGGCGAGCGCGGCGTCCGGACCGCGGTGAGAGCCCTCCAGGCCCGGGCGTGCGGGGTGGGCTTCCCGGGTCCCTGCCCGAACGCCGCGGCGCCCCGACCCTCCCCCGCCCGGGGCAG
>NW_016811676.1:1063992-1096493 GCF_001698545.2 Rhinopithecus bieti
CGGCCCGGCGCTTGGCTTCCCCGGCGGCCCGCAGCCGGGCCCGAGCCGAGGCCGCCGGGCGGAGGGAGGGACCTGCCATTTTAGGAGGAGGCGCCGCGGGCCCTGGGCCGGCCGCCGGGGGAGGGAGCCTCAGGCCCGGTCCCAAAGGAGCGGCGGGCGCGAGCGGAGGGAAAGTTGCGGAGGGTGGGAGCGGGGGCTGCGGCCTCCCGGGAGCCGGGGCCTGGGGGCCCGTAGACAGCGCCAGACCTTCACTGGCCGCCCGAGCGAAGGGGTGGAGGTTGTCTTCCTCCTCCTCTTCCTCCTCATCCTCTTCCCCCAGCTCCTCCCTCGTCCCTCCTCTCCGTCCCCACCAGTGTGGGAACCGCCGGGGTGCTTCGCAAGGACAATGCACGGGTTAAGAAAATGGGGCGGCTGGGCGAGGACGGCGGGGCCGGGCCGGGCGCCGGCGAAGGTCGGGAGCCGCTGCCTCGGCGGCCCTGGGGGTCCGCGCCTGAGCGAGGGGCACTCATTGGTCTCCGAAGTTGGGCGGGGAGCGCGAGTGTCCCCGGCGGTTCGGGGTGGAGGGATGACCTGCCCGGCAGCCGGGGGAGTTGGTGGCTGAGGAGAGGTGAATTAGAATGGATACCTGTGTATCACCACAAAACTTCACGAGTCTATTTATAGGCACAAACCCACTCTCGCTTCGGAGCCACCGAAGCTGCTGAGCAGTTCAGCTCTTGGCGAAAGGCTCCTCCCTAATCTGAAATAGTTAAAAATGGTAAAATTAGTGAGTCAGTGACTTCGGTTCCTTGCCTGCGCCTTTAGCCCAACCCTAGGTGACACGAATCCCGTAATCTAGGCGCAGCGCAGAAATGCTAGGACCATTTGGTTCTTGAATTCCTCCCAAATTGTCAGAAAATACGCCTTAGAATATGGTTTTCACAGGTGCCAGGCGCTGTTCTCAGGGTTTTCCGTGGATCGACCAGCTTGCCCAGCCAGTAGGAACTGTTCCCATTTTACAGATGAGGAGACTGAGCCTGGAGAAGGGGCACTGACTGGTCTGAGGTAATACAGCTGGGACTCCAGGAGCCAGGAAGCTGTAGCCAGTCTGGACTTGTGAATCACTAGGGTGTAACTCATTATTATAAATACTGGCAAATTTTGGAGTGATTCGTGTGTAATGACTCAGGGTTCTAACCTAGAGATTGTGTCCCCGTATGGTTTTTAGCATGGAATTAACCTTTGTGGCATGCCGTGGCCGAAAGGTAAGGTAATGGTAATGAGCCCTCTTAATGAAACTTTTCAGTCCATTTTCCCCCCCAAGAAAACTATGTAGTCAATTTTGAATGAAAGGAATTAAAAATATTCCTTGGTGTGTTTTGTACTTCAAACTTAATTTCGATTACAGACGTCTTCTGAGTATTGATGAGTCATAAGAAAGTTTTGTGTGAAGTTATTTTTATTTATTTTATTCTTTGCTTAAGAGCCTCTGTGACCCCTTTATACTTTGTGTCCAAAGTTAATGAATATATTTAACATTTGATTTTGAGGTGTTTTAATAATTCAGTGGAATTACCTTTAGTTTTTGTTTTCTTAGATTTGTCGTATCTTGATCGGTTACTTTAGAATATGGTTTTCAAGTAGACTTTTAAAAATGTGCGACTAGAACTAAAGTTTCATGTGCTGAGGTTTTAAACTGCAGAAGATCATTTCAAAGAAACTGGTTATGAAAAAAGCTTACTTGATTGTAGTTCAGATTTTTTACGTATACTTCAAGTACCCCAGTACTTTTGGAGGATTTTCCCTGGTATAGCAGTGGTGTTTATGGTAGCTGTCCAGATTTATTTGAGACTTCAAACCATGCTAGAAAGTTAAGGACTCCTGTCAATGTCTACACCTAGTTCTCTTGTAAGACTAGTTGTAAATATTTCATTTTTATCTCAAGACCTCAGAGATTATTAAAGGAGGAAGGATCACCCCTTGTGTTTGCACCATGAAGGCACACTCCTTTTTACCTTGTGGATGTTGAAGAAAGGTTTGAAGGAATAGACTTGAATGAATGGTAATTATTGGTAGGGATGAGAAATGGACCAGATGACCTAGTGAGATCTTTTGTTGTTGTTAGGAATTTGAGATCTAAGTGTAAGATCATCTCTTAAACCTTTTAACGATATTTTGGTGGAACATAATAGAAACTTAACGCATTATTATGTGCAAGAGATTTAAAAATAAGTCCAGTTTTTTAGAGGCACTAACATTTAAGATAATGTAAAACATTCCATATTAGTGCAATGTCTTGTTAGGGAATGTGGACAGTAAAAACGGCCATTTGTTAAGTTTTTTTCCCCTCTAAAATATTGTCTGATGTTTGCTCCTTGGTGTTATTTATGGAGAGTTACTATTATGGAGAGTTACTGTTTATGACTTAAAGATATGGAGGTGGAGAGGCCTAGGTAACTGCAACAATGTATTTAAGTAATTTACTTTAGGTTTTTAGAGTGCTATGAATGTTTATCTGCAAAAGGAAAATTCAAGATACCTTGTTATAAACATGGTATACAGTGACCTTTGGCAATGCATTTTGTTTTGTAACTACACAAAGTGTTAATTTGGATTGAATCTTGGTTTTCACTTGAAAACCATTTTTTTTTTAAAGAAATAGCTTAGAAATTTAGACTGCCCTGGGGTGTTTTCGTGTGTCTGTTTATGGTTGACAGGTATCTAGTTAAGAGAAGAAAATGTGGATAGAATTAACTGTACTATAGGCCAGAAGGGAATTGCGTTATACATGCCACTAAACACAAGATGAGAGTAAGAGTGGGCTTCACTTGTGACTTTCTTGGTGTTTGTGATTAGGTGTGTGCCAGTTTGTCTTTGCTTTGGCATTAGCTTTCCTCGTATTTCAGAGGGCTTTCACATTTCCTATACACATACAGGAAACGGTTTCACCGCTCTCCATGAAAACACTTATCTAAAACCAGCAAAACCCAAAAACTTCCAGAAAGTCTTTATCAAGAACTTAGTTCCTCATCTGCAAAGTTGTATTAATCTTATGTTGTAGTAATCATAAGCAGTTATTTAACTGAACTAAGAATCTTTACTTTCTGTTGAGTGTTTTGGTGATTTTACTTCCATATATGTTCGTCTGTTTTCTATTTTAAGTAAAGATATTACGTGAAACTATTAGTTATGTTTCCTGAAACTTGATACTAACAGTTTGCCCTGTGAAAGTGAATTGCGTGACCAGTATAATAGCACCTTATGTATATATAGTGGTTTCGCCTTTTAAAAGACTTTTTACCAGATGTTATCTTGACTGTTGGGCAGTTTTCTGATGGCTAGAGAAGTGGTAATTTATAACCCAAAGCTTGCTCAACTTTGGATTAAAAGTTTGGAGAGTTAAAATTTGTGTTTAATTACTTCGAAAAATCAGCAAATTATATTAAATTACCTAAAATTTCTCCTCAGTTGCTCCCAAATGAAGATAGCTTTTTGAAGTCTTGCTTTATGTCAGTGCTACAGTGTTAAGCTAGAGTTGTAAAGTTTACCATAGAGTGAAAGTGAAATGTAGACCTCATGTGACTAAAATAATAATTGAAGGTTCATATTGGGTAATTGAAGACAGATCTTATTTCTTAATGTTCTGGCTACAAGCAGCCTTAGTTTGATTTTTTTTTTTTTTTTTGTATATGAAAACAAAATGATTTGGAAATACTGCATTGTATAAGCCAGCTAGGTGTTTAAAGAGTTAAGCTTTCGCTTTGAAATCCTACTACCAGAGTACTAAAACGAGTGAGAATTGTTTATTGGGGATAATACCCTATATTGAACACCTGAAGTGGTGTGGTTTCTCCTGGGCGCATGTTTTGCTATTGCAGAACCATTTTGGTGTCTTGGCAATTTTTTCTTCTAACAGAGCTATGTATCTTTCCTTCTCTTCTGGAAAGAGATATTTAAAAGTTTGTATTACTGTTAAAACTTAAGTTTTGACAAGTTACATACCTTTTTTTTGGTTGGGGCAGATGCTCATATCTGATATGCAGTGAGTAATAGCTTAAAATGTGTCTTTGTTCTTGTCAGTGAATATTCTTGTTTTATCTCCCCATGTTAGAAAAGTGTTTCAGTTGATTTTTTGGGGGGCCCAGTGAACTGGCTTCTCATGGAATGAAACTGGCTTTCAGCATCAACTCTATTTTAAATAACGTCCCTGTTCATTAAATAACTCCCTAATTTTTCTGAGTGTATAAAATTTCCAATGACAAGATTTGATTTTTTAATTTTTAAAAAAGCATTCACAAAAAGCTTTTCTGTATTATCTATATTATTTGATAATATAGAGCTATTTTGGCATCTTGGCAGTTGGTTCTTCTACCAGAGCTATGCATCTTCTCTTCTGGGTTTTTCACAAAAGCTTTTGCATGTGCATAAAATTATGGACATGTATGGTTAAGGCTTGCATCTTGGCATCCATGTATTTGGGTAAAAAGATGCTTGAGGCCAGGCATGGTGGCTCACGCCTGTAATCTCAGCACTTTGGGAGGCCGGGGTGGGCGGATCACTTGAGGCCAGGAGTTCGAGACCAGCCTGGGCAACATGGTGAAACCCTGTCTCAAAAAAAAAAAAAAAAAAAAAAAGGCCAGGCGTGTTAGTGCCGCCTGTAGTCCAGGAGGCTGTATTCAGGAGGCTGAGGTGGGAGGATCACTTGAGCCTGGGAGGTGGGGGTTGCTGTAAGCTGAGATTGTGCCACTGCACTCCAGCCTGGGAGACAGAGCGGGCACTGTCTCAAAAAAAAAAAAGCTTGACTTGTGACATCTGTCTGTCTGCTCACTATCCAGTTATAGACAGCAGTTGAGGCAGTTTGATACTGTGGAAAGATCCACTGCCCATGAAACCGTGAACAGAGGCTCCAGAGTCTGGCTGATCTGAATCTCAATAGGTTCTGTTGACTGTGTGACTTTAGGCACAGTGATTTCACCAAACATCAGTTTCCTCATCTGTGAAATGAGGTTGATAGTAATTAGCATAGGAATATTGTGAAAATTGAGAATTGAGATAATGCATGTACATTTCTTCATGGATTTTTCTCTCCTCCTTTTCGTCTCATCTTCATTCATACTCATTCTGTGATCCTGGCATAAATTTCTTCTGAGAGGCCTTCCCTAAACCCCAGTCCAGGTAAGCTTCCTTAGCCATGCATTCTTTTTGTGGCCAAGCAGGATCATTTGTTTTTTTTTCCGCAACCCTTAGTGCAAGTATAATTATTTATATTCTTATATACATATAATTGTTCATTTAATTTCAGCTTCTCCCTCTCCATTACATTTTGAAGTTCATTTGGACAGGAATAAGTCTTTCCTGATCATGGCTGTAACTCCAGTGCCTGGCACGTAGGGAGTTTAGATTCGTGGAGTGACAGAACGCGGAGCCTGTATGCTGAATACTTCCTGACGACCGCTCCTTATCCCTGTCATCTTGGGCAAAACAGCTTCTCTTCGCTTCAGTATCCTGTATGCCACATATAGACAGCACTGGGCTGCCCTGCCCAGGATTTTGAGAATGTGAAATGAGATACTGTAATGAAGTGCTAAAGTGTAAAATGCCATATGAATATAAAATGGCACAGTAGTAATAATCTCAGTAGTGGGGTTATTCAGTAGGAAGCTCTATTGTGACTTAAAGTAAGAATATAGAATTTTAGCTTTGCTGAGTTGGTTGGTAGCTAATATTTAATAGTTAAGATAAATTTAAGCTTTCTTAAATGTACTAGTTAGAATGTAGATGGGCCTGTTTCTGACTAAATACAGTGGCTTAAACGAGAAGTTTATTTTTCCTTCATAAAACAACAGTATAAATTATCTGAGGCTGATATGGTGACACCATGATACGAGGGAGCTTGGTTCCTTCTGTCTTGTTGCTTTCCTGTGCTTAAGGAGATACCATTTTCTTCATAGTACAAGGCAGCTTCCCACTACATCCACAGTCCAGGAATAGGATTTTGGGAAGGCACATTACATCTCTTTAAAGACAAACCTGGTAGTTGCATACATGACTTTTGTTCATACCCTGTTGGTCATAACTTAGTCATGTGGCTGTGTTTAGACACAAAGGAGTGTGGGATATTGGTCTTTGATAGGTGGCTATTTGGCTGAAAATTTGTGTCTCCTGAAGAAGGGGAGAATGGGGGATGATTAAACATTGCCTGTCACACTTTCAGATGTTTTGGGAGAAACTTCCAGAAATAGACTTTGAAAATACAATGGATTGCACTAGTTAATACGTTTCTGTATTAATCATTAATAATCATTAATCATTAATCTTTTAAACTATGTTATGTGAATTCAAATAGACCATTACGCAAAATACACATCAGTGGTCAGTTTAGAAAAATGTAGCTATACTTTCAGTAGTGAAGGGATTTTGGGTCTAATAATTATTTTACTGACACTTTATTTTCTGATAGAAACATGGTTCTTGATTGTTGTGCTTGTATCATGTAAACAATATTTGAAATCCGAGCTTTTGTATTTAGTGTTAATAGTCTACTAGACCAACTGTATGTCTTCCTGCTCATACCCTCAGCAAACAGTGCTACAGTAACACTTGCGTGTTGTCAGGATGTCATAAAGTTTTGAGTCACTGAACACTGCAAGAAGGGTGATAGCAGAGATACTTAAACAGACACTTACTATCTATTATCTTCCTCTTTAATTCCTGTGGGTTTGAAAAAGAGAAATATAAACTATACAGTATTATTAGCTCTAGTACAGACTTGGGAAAACTAATGGTTCCCAAACAGTGTTCTGGAGAACTTGTCAAAGTTAAGAGATTTCCAAGCTCAGATGCCTCTCTTTCTGTAGGTTTGGAGTGATGCTCTGGAATCTGCTTTCTGTTTTTTTTTTTGTTTTGTTTTTTTTGTTTTTTTTGTTTTGTTTTGTTTTTTTGAGACAGAGTCTCGCTCTGTCACCCAAACTGGAGTACAGTGGTGCCATCTCCGCTCCCTGATAGCTCCGCCTCCCGGATTCATGCCATTCTCCTGCCTCGGCCTCCCGAGGAGCTGGGACTACAGGTACCTGCCACCATGCCCAGCTAATTTTTTTGTATTTTTAGTAGAGGCGGGGTTTCACCATGTTAGCCAGGATGGTCTCAATTTCCTGACCTCGTGATCCGCCCACCTTGGCCTCCCAAAGTGCTGGGATTACAGGCGTGAGCCTCTGGGCCCTGCCGAAATCTGCTTTCTTACAGACTCCAGGTGATCCTGATGCAGTAGGAATATTTTGAGAAACACCACTACAGTTCATTTCTCACGTATTAGAGAAGGAGATGGGTGCAGAGAAGCTCAGTGCCTCAGAATAAGCAGGCCTGGGACTAGCATTGTTTTTCCTGACTCTTGGTTCTTTGTTCTTTCTACAGAAGAGGGAATAAAGGACAAGGTGTACAGAGTGCAGTGGGATTTTATAGGGATAGTTATCATCTTAAGTATGTGGCTTTTAATGTGGGAGCTCATGTCGAGTGAATGGTTGGCCTAGTTGTCCTTTTTGCCCTAAAGAAAAATAATGTGAATATTTAAATATTCAAGTGAATATTTTAAGGTGAAGTGAATATTTGAAGGTGAGAAGCTGAAGGTTTTAAATAAGGTTTTGTTAGTATCAGCACTATTGTGGGCAGTGTATATACAGCATTAGAATAGACGTTTAGGAAGCTACTTACTTGACATGATTAGAAGGAACAAAGGTAGTTCTTGTCTTCAAATTACTACTTTCCTTTTAGGTTGCTTGTAATTTTCCCTGTTGGAATTCATTTCATTAGATTAAGGGAAAATCTGGATTCCCTAATTTAAAATTTTAAAATTAGAATATTCCTAGAGGAATTTTTTTTTTTTTTTTTTGAGATGGAGTTTCACTCTTGTCACCCAGGCTGGAGTGCAATGGCGCGATTTTGGCTCACTGCAACCTCCGCCTTCCAGGTTCCAGCAATTCTCCTGCCTCAGCCTCCTGAGCAGCTGGAATTACAGGTGTCTGCCACCATACCTGACTAATTTTTTGTATTTTTAGTAGAGATGGGGTTTCACTATATTGGCCAGGCTGGTCTCCAACTCCTGATGTTGACCTCCTGAAGTGTTGAGATTGTAGGTGTGAGCCACCATGCCCAGCCCCTGGAGGAATATTCTTTACCTGGTATGAGGTTAACACTTTGTTTTTATCAGTTATTATTAGATCTAGCCTGAAAACCCATAGTCCTAATTTGGAACAGGCATGCCTGTTTTTGCACCCAAAAGTTGCCTTTTGGCCTGCCAAGCCTCCCTATTCCTGTACGCCTATAAACCTGAAACTGCAGGCCCCACAAGCAGATGAAGAGATGAACTGAAGAACGACAGAACGGTGTGGCGGAGAGAAGGAGTCTGAGCGCTGGGGGGAGTTCCACTGGGGGTGGTCAAAGAGGAGATAAGCCGCTGAGTGCAGGTGTCAGTCCAGAAATCAGAATGATGCCTGCCTGCACTAAGAATGTTTTGGAAAGGAGGGAAGAACACAGTACGTGTGCCCTTTACTGAGAGAAATGAAGGGTATGTTTAGGCCAGGCACAGTGGCTCATGCCTGTAATCCCAACACTTTGGGAGTCCAAGGTGGGTGAATCACGAGGTCAGGAGTTCGAGACCAACCTGGCTAACATGGTGAAACCCTATCTCTACTACAGATACAAAAATTAGCCAGGCGCAGTGGTGGGCACCTGTAGTCCCAGCTACTCGGGAGGCGGAGGCAGGAGAATTGTTTGAACCCTGGAGGCGGAGGTTGCAGTGAGCTGAGATCGTGCCACTGCATTCCAGCCTGGGCGACAGAGGGAGACTCCATCTCAAATAAAATAAAATAAAATAAAATTAAGGGTATGTTTAAGAAATGTCTCCTTGTGGTATGGTCATGGGAAGGTTCATGTGAGGATTCTCTGGTGGCCAGAGGTTGGTATCGTTAGCCGGCTTCGATGGCTTCCTATCACTGAGAGCGTTGGTAATGGCACTGTGGGTAATTCTGCCTAGGACCCACTGCGCTTGATTAACTGTTGGACTACAGGAAGTGTCCCTGTTTTCTTACTGTCTTATTTGTTAGGGCCCCTATTTGAGCAGCCTTTTTTTTTTTTTGAGATGGAGTCTCGCTCTGCTGCCCGGGCTGGAGTGCAGTGGCCGGATCTCAGCTCACTTCAGCTCACTGCAAGCTCCGCCTCCTGAGTTCACGCCATTCTCCTGCCTCAGCCTCCCGAGTAGCTGGGACTACAGGCGCCCGCCACCACGCCCAGCTAGTTTTTTGTATTTTTTAGTAGAGACGGGGTTTCACCGTGTTAGCCAGGATAGTCTCGATCTCCTGACCTCGTAATCCACCCGTCTCGGCCTCCCAAAGTGCTGGGATTACAGGCTTGAGCCACCGCGCCCGGCCGAGCAGTCTTATCAAATATATAAGGTACAGTTCTGATCATCTGGGATATTCTAGTTTTTAAAGAGATCTACAAGTAGTATATAGTTTAAAAAAACAAGCTCTGTGGAATGATAGCAGATCATTTCCCCCTTCTCATGTTCTATAATAATAACTGTTCAGTTTTTCCTACCAGAAATGTATGCATGTGTATACACACAATTATATATGTTATGCTTTTAATACGTATTGTGTTAGAAAACTATGATCCCATTATTTTTAAGTGTGTAGACATTAGGTGTGTGTGTATGTGTATGTGTATGTGTACTTTTAAAACCCAAACCAAATGGGATCATACATACTAAATACACAGTTTTGCAACTTAAGCTTGCTATTTATTTATTTATTTAGTTTTTAAGGTAGAGTCTCGCTCTGTCACTCAGGCTGGAGTGCAGTGGCATGATCTTGGCTCATTGCAGGCTCTGCCTCTTGGATTCACGCCATTCTCCTGCCTCAGCCTCCCAAGTAGCTGGGACTACAGGCGCCCGCCATCACGCCTGGCTAATTTTTCATATTTTTAGTAGAGATGGGGTTTCACCATGTTAGGATGGTCTCGATCTCCTGACCTCGTGATCCACCCACCTCGGCCTCCCAAATTGCTGGGATTACAGGTGTGAGCCTCTGCGTCCAGCCAGCATTTTTTTTTTTTTTTTTTTTACTAGACCTGTCTTAGAAATCTCTCCTTGTTAGCTCACAGAGCTCCTGTTTTTTAAATTTGGGACGGGGTCTCAACTGTCATTGAGGCTGAAGTACAGTGGCATGATCATAGTTCACTGTAGCCTTGACCTCCTGGGTTCAAGTAATCCTCTCACCTTAACCTCCTGAGTAGCTGAGATTATAGGTGTGCACCACCACGCCTAGCTAATTTTTAGATTTTTTGTGGAGACATAGTCTTGTTATGTTGCCTGGGCCGGTCTTGAACTCCTGGCCTCAGTGATTCTCCCGTCTTGTCCCCCCCCAGGGCCGGGGGGAGCCCCTGGGCCCAACCCCCCCCTTTTTTTTTTTTTTTTTTGAGCTGGAGTCTCGCTCTGTCGCCCAGGCTGGAGTGCAGTGGCCGGATCTCAGCTCACTGCAAGCTCCGCCTCCCGGGTTTACGCCATTCTCCTGCCTCAGCCTCCCGAGTAGCTGGGACTACAGGCGCCCGCCACCTCGCCCGGCTAGTGTTTTGTATTTTTTTTAGTAGAGACGGGGTTTCACCGTGTTAGCCAGGATGGTCTCGATCTCCTGACCTTGTGATCCACCCGTCTCGGCCTCCCAAAGTGCTGGGATTACAGGCTTGAGCCACTGCGCCCGGCCACCCCTTTTGTTTTTAATGGTCGGAAAGTATTCTGTTTTATGGATGTCCCTCTGTTTAGTCAGACTGCATTAAAGGACATTTAAGTTCATATTTTTGCTCTTTTAAACAATGCTGGTATGTACTTCCTTGCATATATAGTTATGTTCTGTGAGTATTGGCCATAGGATGTCTATTTATAAGGAAAGTGGCTGGTTCACCAGGTATATGCATATTTGAATATGTATTGCCATATCATCTTCCAGAAAGTAACAGTAGTTTATGTTTTCACCGGCAGTGTCTGAGACTGTATAGTTTCTAAAATCTCACCAACACTGTTGTTATCTTAGATTTTTGTGAATGTAATAGGTGAATAATGATGTCTAGTCGTTTGGGTTTGCATTTCTTTAATTATGACTGAGTTTGAACACCTTAAGTTGTACTATAAGATTTTTATTTTAAATAACAAAATAATTCATTTTTCATCAGATATATGCTATAGTTAAAAGTATTTTCTGGGGCCAGGCGCGGTGGCTCACACCTGTAATCCCAGCACTTTGGGAGGCCGGGGGGACGGATCACCTGAGGTCGGGAGTTCGAGACCACCGTGACCGACATGGAGAAACCTCGTCTCTACTAAAAATACAGAATCAGCCGGGTGTAGTGGCACATTCCTGTAATCCCAGCTACTCGGAAGGCTGAGGCAGGAGAATCACTTGAATCCGGGAGGTGGAAGTGGCGTTAAGCCGGAGATCACGCCATTGCACTCCAGCCTGGGCAATAAGAGAGAAACTCCATCTAAAAAAAAAAAAAGTTTTTTCTGGGTTCCCTTTATTTCTTTACTCTGTTGATTGAATAACCGATGTTGTGATAAATTGTAAATGCCTACAGAAAAGGGGGCTTTTCTTCTTCTTCAATTGAGTAAATATTTGCACGTCCTCTGTATGAGATATGAGTCGTGGTAGAAACTTTCGATTACAAAAGTGAATAAGATTTGGTTACATCTGCTTTTAATGTTGAGATAGGTGTGTGAATACAGGAAAACCTGAACACAGATAAGACCATGGCTGTTAACAGAAGGGTTGACGTGGAGAACTAGAAGAGCACAGGAAGTAAGACAATTATGGGGATTCGAGTGTGCATTGTAGAGGAGATGGGACTGAGTCTTGATCTATGAAGACATAGAAGAGTGGGTAGGCTTTCTATGGTGGAACCTGGGGACTTGACAGTCTACTGTCAAGTCATGTGGGCAACCAGTGGTGGTGGGAAGTGATGGTGACTTTGAAGAATGATAGAGTCATATGCCTAGAGCATCAGATGAGGGAGAGAGGGAGGGAGAGTGAGTTTGGTATGCTCAGGAAGTGAAGGGGACACTTGTGGACATGAGAGTGGTGTTGAGTCTTAAATATTATAAAGAATTTGAATTTGGGGCGATTGAAGGTTTTCAGCAGGGATTAGGACAGATCTGTGTGTTATGGGGAGGTGACACTGTAAGAAGGAGGGTTTGAAAGGCAGGACCATTCTAGATGTAATGTATAGGCATGAGGGAATACGAAGAGGTGAAAAGTAGAAGACAGATGGGAAAACCTTAAAAATATTCTTAATTATACTTTAATTTCCAGCAGACCAAAGTGAGTAATTCTGGATTCAAACAGCACTATGGCCAAGTTTTGGAGATAGGAAAAGAGTATTAAGCTTTGTTGGCAGTATAGTAAAAGGTTCTAGGAGTGCAGTGATTGGTTTAGGGGGACATGGAGAATATGTCCTACTGAGGACCTGAAGGAGCTGTTGAGGAACTGAAGATAGAATTATTACTGTAGTTCAGACCTTACATTAGGAACAAGTGGAAATAATTTGCAGCACCATTAAATATGATCTAAAAAATGGGGCAGTGGGAGAAGGCAATGTTTGAAGCTGTGAATCTGTAAAGGAAAAGGTCGTATCGTAATTCATGGTTTGGAAAAGTAGAAGTAGCTGAGCATGTGAGCAATTTCATTTTTTCTGAGCGACTTAGTATTTGACTGAAAAAATCTCATGATTCTGTTCATTTTTACATGTGTCCTAATTGGAAGATGGTTATTTAAAAAGCATTTATCTTGTAGAGTGATAGAACTATTTCTTGAGCACCTGCTGGTGCCAAATATAGAACCTGGGACCTGGGAATCAGTGCTGAAACAAAGGCCACTCCTGTCCTCACTGTCATTGATGTTAGATTCTGGCTGGGAAAATCTTTAAGAGTTCTTGAGTAGGCCTAAGGACTTAGTCTAGAATAGACATCAAATTTTCCTTAAAGCGAACATGGTCTATAAAATGGAATAATTTTTGGTGTTCCTTTTTGAAGGTCAAAAACCTTTTGTTTCATTTTAGAGTCCTTTGGACAGTTAATTTTGACTTAAAAGTTTGTTTGGATAGAAATAGGACTCTAGTCTTTAAGACAAATACTGTCTGTTGAAAAATTTATTCTGATTTGGTTATTTTCCCTTGAAAAGAACAACTGTTATCACAGTGGCGTTTTTTAGTTTATCTTTACATCAAATGTTTGTTGTTAAGAGACATTGCTTCTGTGGTATAAAAGATTGTTTTGTAAAAGATTGTCGAAACAACAGTGGTAAGAAAACTAATAGGATCTCATTGAGTATTTTATAGTTTAATTTTTTTTTTTTGTATTTCCTTATTGTTCTGTAGTACAATTTAAAACATCAGTGAAGGTAGGTAAATTTTCCTAGGAATTGGCCTGAAGGCCCACAGTTACTCAGCAATATTAGAGACAGCTATGCAAAGGGAGAAGCCAGGCATTTTAAGATTCTTGGGAGACAGTTTATAGGAAAGCTGTTTGCTGAATAAGACAAAGATACAGACATGCAAAGTAAAGGATGTGGGCCTATAGGGAAGGTCAAAGAATAAGGAAAGTTCACTTGAGTGAGCAGAAATGGAAGGATTTAAGCAAATAGATGAACAAGAATTCTCAAAACAAAACAAAACAAAACCTACAAAATTCTTTAATGGTTTATTATGACTTTTGGGGTAAAGACCACACTAGTCATAGAACCTGTAAGCCCTGCCACCTGAACGATCTGGCTCCGGCTTACTTACTGCCTCTTCTCACCAGTCTCTGGAATATGTGACTGTACTGGCTTCTGGATTTTGCATGTGCTGCTTCCTTGGCTTGGGATCATCACTTCTATCAGCTCTTCTATCCCTTCTGTCAGCTCTTCGTTTTTAAAATCTCACGTCTCCTTGTACTCTTCCTTCATAACGCTTATTACAGCTGATAATTTTTTAGTGCTTGTTTGATTAATGCCCTCCAGATATCAGGGCCAGTAGTGTTTTGCTCTCTCTTGCAATCTCAGGGGTTGGCAGGGTGCTTGGCACATAGTAAACACTATATAAACATTTGTTGAACGAATCAGTGAACTACATGTTTTGGTCTTTACTAGTTGGTCTAAAGGACCAAAAACCTACAGTGGGAAGATGTTTGTGCACTTGGAGTAAGAGATGAGCAGGAAAGATGGGAGCTTTGAGGACAAAGGAAAAGGTGAAGTTTTTTAAAGATAGGATTAGAAAACTCTAGTCAGGAGAAAGAAAATTATTCATGGAATAACTCAACAAATGCGTATGAAATGCCTACTGTGTATTGAGAACTAGACACTGGAAATGTGGAGTGGAAAGATTCTGCCTTCTATATTAAAGGAGTGTACAATTGTAGTAGTTTACTGAAATGGGGACAGTCCTTAGTGGTCGTTTGGAGCAGGTGTAAGTTGTGGAGAGGGATCAGCCTGGATCAGGATATTCTTCACTGTTCTAGCCGACACAGTGAAGTTCCTTCGGCAGTTATATCTGGAATTGGAATGTAGCTCTGGCATTTGTAGTAGCTTTCAGGTGCATGTCGAATGTAAGTGCTATAGCCAGGTGTGGTGGTGCGCAGTCCAGCTACTGAGGAGCCTGAGGCAGGAGGATCGCTTGATTCTGGGAGGTTGAGGCTGCAGTGAGCTGTGTTTGTGCCACTGTACTCCAGCCTGAGTGAGTACACCCAGAGTGAGACCCTGACTCAAAACAAAACAACAACAAAATCCCTGTAGCCTTGATTTTTTTTGTTTAAAGACAGAATAGTTAAGAAAGTTCATTTGGATTCTTTTTGGCTTTAACTTCTACTTCAAGTTTGGACAGCAGAACAAGATTGAGGAAAAGTTTGTAGTATGTACAGATTTTCAAAAGGATGAGTTGTGTGGTTAGAAAATTGAAGCTATTGATCTTGTCAGGTGAATGAGCTTTCTTAAAGCTTATAAGGGATATGTTTGAATATAGTTTGGTAAACTATATTCAAGTTTTGTAGTCACTTTTTCAGTGACTAATTTCTGTAGTAAATATTTGGAAAATCTAATCATCATATAATTCTTGCAGGTCTTCTGTGCCTGGCTCTGTGCTAGGCTCTCGGGACGTAATAGTGAATCAGATGGATATTCGGGGTTCCTGCCCTCATGAGGCTTTCTTTCTTTTTTTTTTTAATAATTACTTTTTTTTTTTTTTTTTTTAATAGCGATGGGGATCTCACTTTGTTGGCCAGGCTGGTCCAAACTCCTGGGCTCAAGTGTTCTTCCTGCCTCAGCCTCATGAAGTGTAAGCTACTGCTCCTAGCAGTTGAAGCTTTCAGTTAGTCAGAACTCCCTGGAGTTGAGTGTAAAGGAAAACCTGGCTTGTGGATTGGGTGAGCAGTTTTATTGATTTACTTATTTATTTATAACTTCTTGAACTTAAGTTTGGGGGCACCATTTTAGACTAAACTACTTGTTGCTTTATTTCTGGTAACATAGGGAGTGTGGGATCACATTTATTTTACCAGGGTAAAATAAAAACTTGGATTCAACCTTTTGGCAGATTATTTTTTAAAAAAGGTATTCTTGTAAATATGAGTTTCTCCTCTTATAAAGTAAGCTACTATTTAGTGATGATAACAATAGCTACTATTAATCAGTTACCTGCCGCAGACCAGCCACTGGCCTACTGAATGAATAACTGTTTATTATTAGTTACTTTAATATACCTGGAAAGTGATTGGTATTATCCCTGTTATATAAGTTGCAAGGAAGTAAACCATAGTAGATATTATATGCCACCTCCAGATAATAAAAAGCCTGAACAGTTAAGTGCCCTATGGTTGAACATTTAGAGAAAAAGAAGAATTTCTGTAACCCATTCACTGAAGAACTAGATAAAAGTTCTGGCATGCTGGGATTGATACCTTGTGCTTATTGGTTCATTAGTTTTTTTTGGATTATAAACAAAACAATCTAACACCTTTCTGTGTTTGGGAAATTCTTTATCTTAGGAGTCTTTGTGGGAGGGAGAGAGATCTCCACCATTAAGAAAGCTAATTGTTCACTTTCCTTACCACTTTTGCAGTTAGGATGCAATCCTGTGGCCTCCATGACTGGCTGTGCTTGACTACCTCAGAGGCCAGTGATTTGCAGAAGCGGGCAGTATGTAGACTCTATTCTCTATTCGAGGAGGGATGGGGATGTGATAGCAGCTTTATCTTTTCCATAGGCAGCAGTGACTGAGATTGCTGTTGCAACACTTAATGCCTGGTGTCAGTGTAAGTTGCAGTGCCTGTGTCTCGTTTGGTCTTCACTGGACCATATCTGTGGGTTTGAATTTTGGATGTTCTTGACTATGTAGCTTTCCATCCTGGTCCCCATGGGGTTTTCTGTGAGTTGCCTAATACACTTTAATAACTTCCTTTCAGCTTAAACATAAAGCCAGAGCCAGTTTCTTTGTTTGCAACTAAGAACCTTTACTTGGAAGGTGCTAATTAAGACAATAGACAATTCCAAGGAACTCTCCTGGGTCAGATTTACCTGCATGTAGATTAGAATTTACTAATGAGAAGAGTTCACAGTACATATTAAGTGAAATACTTAGAAACCTGTTTATTGATTTAATTAGTTGGTTGAATTTGAGTGCCTCTTCTTCGCCGGGATATGTTTTAGGTGTTAAGGATACAGGACTAACAAGATTGAAAAGGTCCCTGCACTCACAGAGCTTAGGTTCCATTGTAAGATGTAGAATAAACAAGCAAATAACATAATTACAAAAAGTGATAAATGCCATGAAAAAAATAAAGATGGAGTGATGTGATAGGTATTGGGGGCGGGGTGTGTGTGTGTAGGAGTTGTATCTTAGTGTAAAACATTTAGTTTAAACTTCAGTGTCAGGAATCATGGCTTCTGTTTTTGACTATTCTGAATTTGCCTTCCTCCTGTAAACATCTAGAAAACTGGACAAAACACAGGGAATAACTGTTTTCAGAGGGCAGCTAATAGGCAGCACAGAACTGTGATCCCTGACAGATGGGAACCAAGTGAGATGGGCCCTGTGATGGCCGGTTTTCTGCTTGAAGGCACTTTTCACACCTCAATGCAGGAAGGGGATCCCAGATAAAGTCATGTGGCCCCACTGAGTTGAGAAAACAAGGATTGGAGTTAGAGGTAACCAAGGGTGGTTGTCATTTGAGGAGCAGAGTTCCAGAGAGGAGGGAGCTATGCTGAGAGAGAGTTCCAGAAAGGAGGGGGCTACGCTGAGAGAGAGAGTTCCAGAGAGGAGGGGGCTATGCTGAGAGAGAGTTCCAGAAAGGAGGGGCTATGCTGAGAGAGAGAGTTCCAGAGAGGAGGGGCTATGCTGAGAGAAGAGTTCCAGAAAGGAGGGGGCTACGCTGAGAGAGAGTTTTTACACATCTACTTAGTGGTCCCCTGAAGTGTTTGATTGTACATGTATAAGGTGAAGTTTCACAAAAGAACAATTTCTGGGGGAGCTGTAAGCAGAAGAAATCTCAGAATTTACAGAGGGCTGAGAATTTTTTGAGTACCTTATAACCAGAGTGGAAATGCAGGATTCATTGAGACCCCAGAAGAGTTATGTCTTAATAGTGGGGCTAACCTAGTCCTGAAGTAAAGACTCCTAACTTGCCTGAAAAAAGCTTAAAAGCAAGCCTTGAAAGAAGCAAACTAATCTGAAACTAATGTAATTGCCTGTTACGCTCTGTCGCCCAGGCTGGAGTACAGTGGTGCGGTCTTGGCTCTCTGCAATCCCCGCCTCCCGGGTTCACGCCATTCTCCTGCCTCAGCCTCCCGAGTAGTTGGGACTACAAGCGCCCGCCACCACGCCCGGCTAATTTTTTGTATTTTTAGTAGAGACGGAGTTTCACCATGTTAGTCAGGATGGTCTTGATCTCCTGACCTTGTGATCCACCCGCCTTGGCCTCCCAGAGTGCTGGAATTACAGGCATTAGCCACCACGCCCGGCCTACGGTGCCCAACATTCTTTAAAAGAATATAACGGATCTCAATATTAATCATGTAAAATGTCCAGCATGCAATCAGAGATTACTAAATGTGTAAAGAATCAGGTTAACATGACATAGTTAGGAGATCAAGCAGTTGAAACCTAGAACTCACATAGATGTTAGGATTGACAGACAAGGATATTAAAACAGTTATTGTAACTGTATTTCATATGTTCTGAAAGTTTGGCAGAAACGTGGAAGGTATACAAAAGACGCAGATCAAACTTTTAGCAGCAAAAATTATGTGATATGAAAAATATGCTCAAGTGCGTTAATGGTACTTTAGACATTTAGAAGAAAAGATTAGTGAACTCGAAGACATAGAAGAGAACATTTAGTCAATAGAAATATTAATGACAAGTAATGGAATTAGCAGACAAGGTTGTTAAAATGGCTGTCATAAAATGCAGGATCAGATTGTGGTTAATGTTGACATCTTGGATGTGAGGTTTGCTTAAGAATAATTGTGACAAGCAGAAGTTGGCTTCATGCATACATCTACATGAAGTTAGAGTAGTTGAAAATCAGTATTTGAGCAGAGCAGGGTAGAAGGACTTTATTATGCAGCAGTATATCTCTTGCTAAATGACAGTATCACTACAGAGTTAGTAGCTTAAAACATATACTTACATTTATTATCTCAGTTTCTTTGGGTCAGATGTCTGAGCACAGTTCAGCTGAGTCCACTGCTTTAGGGTCTTAGAAGGCTGTAAAGATGTTGGCTGAGCCTGTGGTCTCATTTAGACTTAACCACAGAAAGATCTCTTCTAAGCTCATATGGTTGTTGGCAGGATTCTGTTCTTTGTACACTGTCAGACTGAGGACCTCAGTTTCTTGCTGTCAGTCAGCAAACATCTGCCATCAGTTTATTGCCATGTGGTCCTTTCTGACACGCCCACTTAATTTGCAAAGCCAGTGAAGGAGACTCACCTTGCAAGAGATGTACATCTTACGTGTCATAACCGTGGACGTGACATCCCATTACCTTTGTTGTATTCTCTTGCTTAAAAACAAGTCACAGGTACTGCCCACACTCAGAGGGAATGGTCTGCACAGGATGTGAACACTAGGAGGTGGGATCATGGGAGCCACCTTAGAGTCTGTCCATCAAAGTTCTCTGAACTTTGCTTTCTCATCGCTTCATGACTTGTTTCACCAGAATTTTAGAGCTATTAGGCTTTATTGCTTTAAGAAAGCACTTTTAGTGTTACCATACCATGTTCTTCTAGTTAATGGAGAAATTAGTCTGAAAGATTTTCCCTCTGTTTCTGCTCTTCTCTAATATTTGCTCTGCAGACCACTCCTCCTTGAGAGGGTATGAAGGAAATAAGCCTGGGGAAAATTACCTTCTTGGAGATTGACAGCTTACATTAGCATATTGTAGGAAACTTTTGCACCCGTTAACATAGTTAGGGCAATCTTTATTAAGCTTTCCCTGAGCACTTTATAAAAATACGCATACCACTAGCCAGTAAGGTATTGTTTTCATTTAACCTATGATGAAACAGACTTAGAGGTGAACTAATTTTCCCTTTTTTTTTTTTTTTTTTTTTGAGACGGAGTCTCGCTCTGTTGCCTAAACTGGAGTGCAGTGGCTGGATCTCAGCTCACTGCGAGCTCCGCCTTTCGGGTTCACGCTATTCTCCTGCCTCAGCCTCCCGAGTAGCTGGGACTATAGGCGCTCGCCACCTCGCCCGGCTAGTTTTTTGTATTTTTTTAGTAGAGACCGGGTTTCACCATGTTAGCCAGGATGGTCTCAATCTCCTGACCTTGTGATCCACCCATCTCGGCCTCCCAAAGTGCTGGGATTACAGGCTTGAGCCACTGCGCCCAGCCCCTAATTTCCCATTTTAAATGGGAAGTGGTTGATAGGGTAGGATTCAAATCAGGCCTTAGTTTCCACTCTTAGTTTTTATTCTCTATTGCTCTGTGTTATTATGGTGAGTTGTATAGTTATTTCACTATATATTAATGTTGCAATGTTATACTAATAGAAATAAAGTGCACAATAAATGTAGTGCGCTTGAATCATCCCAAAACCATCTCTCCACTCCCAACCCCACCCTGCCCTTTGAAAATTGTCTTCCACGAAACCGGTCCCTGGTGCCAAAAAGGTCGGAGATCTCTGCCGTAGAGCAATACTTGTCAAACTTTCTCACGTCGGGGCCTTCGTGGATGAAATTAAAGACACTGTTTTGGGTATCCTGAGGGTTTTAGGGGATCTTGGCACATCTAAAACATCTGTGGTGCTATGTGCCACACACACCAGTTGGCAAGCTCTGCCCTATAGGTAATCATTTTTTCCTCAATTCTTTTAGCTGCTTCTTCAATTTACCTCTCTATTCTAAACAGTGTGCTTATTGTATCAGGATGCTTTTGGGTGCAGCTGTTGAACCTGACCCATACTGGCTTAAAATAAGAGGACTTAACTCACAATTAGAAGTCCAGGGGGCAGGCTCAGGGGCTAATTGATTTGGTAGCACAGTGATGTCTTCAGGGCCCCAGGTTTTCTCATTTCCCCTTTTAGTCACTGGCAGGCTCTATCCTCAGATTATCAGATGGCAGTGTCAGGAGTTGGATTCAGATGCAACAATGTCCATGGAAGAAGGGAAAATTATTTTTCTTGTAGCTGGATAAGAATGTGGAACCTTGGCCTAGGAACATGCCCTGGATTCAAGAAACACTAGAAAGGGAAATGGGATTACACTTAAACCAGTTAGGCTCACTCCTGGCACTGGACACGCTCTCCTTGAGCTCATGCCTAAATGGAGGTGGATGTGCAAGTGAGTTCTGAGCAAAATTAGCTTCTGTTACAAAGAAGGGGAATTTGGAGGCTGGGTAGGCAACCCTGGCCCTATTTTTATATTTAACTTAAGATTTAAGACATTATTTGTTGATTTTATTTAAGGTCGATGACTATTTAAGCTACCTATCACACTTTTTTCTTCCAGCTACTGTTTATAGTTATATAATGTTTTTTGGTAAAATCAATATTCTATGCTTAATTATAACTAGGTTTTGTTCACCATAAACCAGATTGTGTGCTGTGACTACATTTTCCACCTTGTATAATCTTGTTTTTCTAAGAGTTAACAATTGTATTTTCATTCACTGTTTTCTAGTACTTGTAAGTTTTCTTTCTTTTTAGTAGACACTCAATGTAGTTTTTGGTACAATCAAAAATATCCTACAGTTGTTTTTTTTCCCTCTTAAGAACCATCTCGTAGAGCCTCAGTCAGATTGCTCCTCTATGAAATTCTTGCTCTCTGGACCTAATAGGATCCCTTTTGCATATTTTCCAGCATGGTTGGATCTCCTGTTTCCTGACTCTCTGGCCATTGTCGTTTCTGTTTTTATCCTTCATTTTGCTGGAGGACATCTTTCAGTAGTTCCTGAGAAAAGGGTACATGGGAGGCTAATTTTTTGAGATACTGTCAGAAAATATCTTTAATCTGCTTTCATTTTAAAAAGTTTTGACTGGGTATAGAATTGCAGTTTGAAAGCAATTTTTACTGAGAATTCTGTATGTGTGGCTTCATGGTATTCTAGCTTCATATAGCAGATATAGTTTGTATTTTGGATTTCATTAAAAAGAAAACACAACACTATGGAAAAGGTAGAAAATAAAATGAGCTCCTTGTACCCATCATTCAAATTCATCATGTATTAACTCATGACCTCCTTATCAATGTTTGTGTTTTTATCTCTCCCTCTTCCCTCCGTGACCTCCTCATAAATATCTATGTTTTTATCTGTCCCTCTTCCCTTTGATTTTTTAAATTTTTTTTTTATTTTTGGAGACAGGGTCTGTCACTCTTGCCCAGTGCAGTGGTCATGGCATACAGCAGTTTCGACCTCACTGGGCTCAGGTGATCCTGCCACCTCAGCCTCGCAAATAGCCTCCCTATAGGCACACACCACCTTGCCTGACTAATTTTTCTGTATTTTGTAGACACGGGAGTCTTGCCATGTTGCCCAAGCTGGTCTCAAAACTCTGGGCTCAATTAGTCCACCCACCTTGGCTTCTCAGAGTGTTGAGATTACAGGCATGAGCCACCAGCCTGACCCTGCCTCTTTTGCATTTTTAAAAGCAAGCCTAGACGTATAATGTCACTTTTGAGAGTTTTCGTGTGTAATCTGTAAAGGATAAGGACGCTGTAGCTAAACCAATACCTTTGTACAGTGATTCTTCCAATATCTAGTAAGAATTCAGATTGCCTTGTTTGCCTCATCAGTATATATTTTTTAACAGTTTATTTAAATCAGGATCTAAGCAAGGACCAGAAATTGCCTTGTTTGACAAATCTTTTGAGTTTTTTTTCCTCCTTTTTTTTTTTTTTGAGACGGAGTCTTGCTCTGTCACCCAGGCTGGAGTGCAGTGATGCGGTCTTGGCTCACTGCAAGCTCCACCTCCCAAGTTCACGCCATTCTCCTGCCTCAGCCTCCCAAGTAGCTGGGACTACAGGCGCCTGCCACCACGCCTGGCTAATTTTTTTGTGTTTTTAGTAGAGACAGGGTTTCACTGTGTTAGCCAGGATGGTCTTGATCTCCTGACCTTGTGATCCACCCGCCTTGGCCTCCCAAAGTGCAGGGATTACAGGCGTGAGTCACCGCGCCTGGCCAAAAAAGTTTGTATTTTATTATTTTTTTGAGATGGAATCTCATTCACTCTGTTGCCCAGGCTGGGGTACAGTGGCCAAAAAAGAACTTGTAAATTAAAAACAACATTTTTTAAAAAAGAGATTGAGTCTTACTGTGTTGTCCAGGCTGGTCTTGAACTCCTGGGCTCAAGTGGTCCTTCTACCTCAGCTTCCCAAAGCGTTGAGATTACAGGCATGAGCCACCACTACCTGACCTTACTTTTCTTTCTCTCTCTCTCTCTCTTTTTTTTTTTTTTTAAAGTATATATGTATATATATTCTTTAAACAAATATATACTGCAGTCTTGACCTCCTGGGGCTCAGGTGATTTTCCCACCTCAGCCTCCTGAGTAGCCGGGACTATAGGCGTACACCACCATGCCTGACTAATTGTTTAGTATTTTTGGTAGAGGCAGGGTCTCACTGTGTTGCCCAGGCTGGTCTTGAACTTCCGGGCTCAAGCATTCTGCCCGCCTCGGCCTCTCAGAGTGCTTGGAATACAGGTGTGAGCTACTGTGCTGGCTTAAAAGAATATTTTTGATTCGAGGTTGGTTGAACTTAGATATATGGAGGACTGTTTTTTGTTTTCGTTTTTGTTTTTCATCATAGAGTTGTCTCAGTTTCCTCTGGATTCCTGTTTTTCTGCTTGTTTTGATTTCTTTCCTTGATGTCGGCAGCTTTCTTCAAATATTTGGCCATCCTTGGGCACGTGGCTTGTATTTAGGAGTAAGGCATGCAGCTGATGGAAGCTCTTTGCGAGGGTGACGCTTGTTCACTAGAGGCTTAGTAGGCGGAGTGGTAGACCCATGAATATGAGTATTCCTAGGGTTTTACACAGTGCTCTTGGCTCTCAGGTTGGGGTTGTGAGTCCCATGCTGGTGTTCTGCAGGCAGAACTGTGGACGGAGGAGGGCTGGCACGCACAGTTCTGTCTAAACACTCTTGCTCACTTCTGTGGTATTTACTTTTATTTATTTTTACTTTTTATTTTATTTATTTATTTTTTTTTTAGAGACAGGATTTTGCTCACTTGCCCAGGATGGAATGCAATGGCAGAATCACAGCTCACTGCAGCCTTGAACTCCTGGGGGCTCAAGTGATCCTCCTGCCTCAGCCTAAGTGCTGGTCTTGAAGGTGTGGGCCACTGTGCTCAGCCTTCATTTTTGTTTTCAGTCCTGTGCCTTGAACCTGTTTTCTGCTGTGCTTGATACCTGTCAGTACCAAGTCTTCATATTCACTGGTCCCCAGAGAATATGCCTGTGATGTCTTTGGAGCTAGCATAGTTGCCATCCTGGAGGGGGTGTGGGCCGCAATTTTGGGGTCTTACTACCCTTTATTTATATATTTTTATTGAAAATAACTGAGAAAACTTGCAGATATAGTACAAATAACTTGTTTTCTACACCATTTAAATGTTGTTGGCATGAAGTCCATTATTTAAATACTGTAGTGCATTTTTCCTACAAACAAGGGCATTCTCTTACGTAACAGCAATACAGCCATCGAAGTAGCAGTTTAACATGGAGACATTACTGCTATCTCATCCATATGACTCCATTCTGTTTTTGGCAGTTGCCACTATAGTGTAGTGTTCTTTATGGGGAAAGAACGCTGCCTAGGATCACTTACACATTTTGTTGCTACTGTTTTTCTTTTTTTTTGAGACAGTCTCACTCTGTCATTCAGGCTGCAGTGCAGTGGCATGATCTTGGCTCACTGCAGCCTCCACTTCCCGTGTTCAAGTGATTCTCCTGCCTCAGCCTCCCAAGGAGCTGGGATTAAAGGCACCCGCCACCACATCCGGCTAATTTTTTGTATTTTTAGTAGAGACGGGGTTTCACCATGTTCCCCAGGCTGGTTTCAAACTCCTGAGCTCAGGCAGTCCACCTGCCTCAGCCTCCCAAAGTGCTGGGATTACAGGCGTGAGCCACCGCGCCCAGCCTGTTGTTACTGTTTTTCAACTGTCCTGATTCAGAACAGTTTCTTACCTGCTCTTTCTTTTGTGATGTTGACATTTTTGAGGAATATGGGCCAGTGATTTTAGAGTGTTACCCTCAGTGTGTGCCTGGTGTTTCCTCATATTAGATACAGGTTAGATGTCTCAGGCAGGAATGATGCTGTTTTGAATTTTGATGAAGTCTAATTATTAAAGGTTTCTTTTATGGAATGTGCTTTTGTTATCAAATTTCAGAACTCTTCGTAGTGCCCTGGTTCTTTTGAATGGAGAATGGCATTTGGAAACCTAGGTCTAAATATTAGGTGTGCTTGGTACTGTTAGTGTGTGGATGCTCCTCGGTTCTCAGCGGACAGAGCCAGAGAATATGTGCATGTCCTGAGCCTCCCGTTCCTCAGCTTTCTAGGTTTAGGGATACATTAGCTGGTTTCCTTGGCATCTCCAACTGTGGACGTTTTTCTGTGGCTTCCTTTAGTCTCCTAAGCCTGCCACTACCGTGCCGTCTTCTGTCCATTGTCTAAAAACTTCTTTGTCCATCACTGTCTTGTGTCTTGTTTTATTATTTTTAACTACTGATTTGAGGTTGTATCTTCAGTGCAGTTTTGTGAGAGAGCAGAGGTAAGTGTATGGACTATTCAGTATGTTGAGTGTTCACTTGCTGAAGCTTTAATAACTACTGAGTTGAGGTTGTATCTTCAGTGCAGTTTTGTGAGAGCAGAGGTAAGTGTATGGACTATTCAGTATGTTGAGTGTTCACTTGCTGAAGCTTTAATACTCTTTCAAACCAACTTTTGCCTTTTATTATTTTTTGCAGTCGTCCTTAACCCCTTGTTTACCTGCTTGTTCCTGATTGGGCTGTTCTACAGCCTGTAATCCTCCATAACTCTCCTTTGTATGGAATGAAGACAAATTTATTGAGGTTTTCAGATTCTTTTGATAATCTAGCCCTAGTTTATCTTTCCATTTCCTTTTCTGCAGTTCTGCCATCTTCCCTCTACTGCAGAGCTTACATTTTCCCACTCAGGTTAGGCTCCTCTTCAGCTTTCCTAGCAGCCTGCCTTTGGAGCACACTGTGCTTCTCTGATAATGTTTTCTATATGGCACAGAGCCTGTGCCAGGGCATGTAGTAGGTGTTCAGTGCATTAAACAAACATGCAGATCCTCTAAACTAATAAAGCCACCCAAACTTGTTTGTTGCCTGTTACCATTTTCCAAATACTGTCATTTAACCCTCAAAGCAACTCTGTAAGCCGTTATCGGATACATCTTTCATAAATGATGTTGAGTAAATTGCCCAAGGTGAGTAAGTTGCCCAAGGTTACATAGTTAAAGTTGTTAACACTGAATTTAACAAATGTTTGTGTGCCTGTATGTGACAGGCCGTTTTAGGTTGTAGAGACAGTTGGGGAATAAAGCTGACAAACATATCCCTAATGGAAGCAGTGTTAAAATGCTCAATCCCAGTGAGGTTGGTTTTGGGGCAAGTCTTCTGTAACCTGACATACTCATCTCAGATGTCATCTCCTGTAGTCTTTTTTTTTTTCTTTTTTCTTTTTTTTCTTTTTTTTGAGAACGGAGTCTTGCTCCTGTCGCCCAGGCTGGAGTGCAGTGGCCGGATCTCAAGCTCCGCCTCCCGGGTTCACGCCATTCTCCTGCCTCAGCCTCCCGAGTAGCTGGGACTACAGGCGCCCGCCACCTCGCCCGGCTAGTTTTTTGTATTTTTTTAGTAGAGACGGGGTTTCACCGTGTTAGTCAGGATGGTCTCGATCTCCTGACCTCGTGATCCGCCCGTCTCGGCCTCCCAAAGTGCTGGGATTACAGGCTTGAGCCACCGTGCCCGGCCCATCTCTGTAGTCTTTCCTGACTTTCCTAGAAGGAGGCAGGGGAGAAGTGGAAAGAATAGCTCCATCTTTTGTTCTCATTAGTTCCTTCCTTTCTTACTGCATTATCATATATAGCATTTATAAAATTATTATTTGTATTCGGAGCATGTCTTGGTCTGTTTTGTACTGCTCTAACAAAATACTTTGGACTGAATAATTTATAAAAAATAGAATTTTATTTTTCACAGCTCTGGAGGCTGAGAAGTCCAGCATCAAGGCCGCAGCAGATTCGGTGTTTGCCAAGGGCCTGCTTTCTGCTTTGTAAATGGTGCCTCTTGCCGTGTCCTCACATGGTGGAAGGGCAGGGCAGCTTCCTTCAACCTCGTACAAGGACACGAATCCCACACTTCCCCAAAGGCCCCACCTCTCAGTACTGTGAGGGCCCAGTGTAAGAATTTTGTGGGGAACACCAATATTCAGACTGGTCATAGTCTGTGTTGCTGTAACAAAACACCGCAGGTTAGGTAATTTACAAAAAACAAAATAATTTCTCACAGTGCTGGAGGATGGGAAGTCCAGGATCAAAGTGTTGGCAGGGTTGGTGTCTGGGGAGGATCCAGTCTCTCTGCTTCCAAGATGACATTTTGAAAGCTGCACCCTCTTGAGGGGAGAAATGCTGTGTCCTCACAAGGCAGAACGTCAAAGGGCAAAAGAGACCAAACTTTCTCTGTCAAGCCCTTTTATAATGGCATTAACCAGTTTGTGAGGGCAAAGCCCATATGACCTAAACATCTTCCAAAATCCTCATCTCCCAGCACTGTTAATATTGGGAATGAAGTTTTCAACAATGAATTTTGGGGGACACATTCAAACCATAGCAGGGCCTTTGATAGATTGAGCTGCTTTGGTGGGGAACTGTCTCTTTCTGGTATCCAGGATGCCTGCCACATAATGTGTAATCTCAGTGAGTGCATTGATAAGGAAGTATCCACAGTGTGCTTTACCGGCAGCAGGTAGCGGTACTCTCTATTACTCAAGACTGCCTCTTTGTAAGGGTACAAGCAATTTCAGAAACTCCAGTCTCTATTTAGTTGGGAGGGTGTGCTCTCAAAGAGATTACCTACAGGCAAATTTTTACCGAAATTTCATAAATTGTCTTTTTTCTGGGTGTGTATAGGTCTCTGGTCTGGAAGATGGAGTCTTGACTCCTCCACCACCAATGGTAACCATCTGGTAGGAGTTTTGAATTATTTGTGAAAGAAGTATGCTGATATGAGATGTCAGAATTTACAAGCCTCTTTTCAAATCAGGAGATAAATTATTTCAGAAGAGGTAGAATGTTTATTTTGAAACATTTTGCAAACAGGTTTGTTGTCATTCTTTCCTCGTATTTGTTGGCATATAACATGTTGAGGTTATCTGTTGCTGCTTAACAAACCATGGCAAAATTCAGTGGCTTAAAACAATATTCATTTCTTTGCTCACTGTGTTCCAATTTGGGCAGGGCCTGTCTCCATCCCACATGGCATCTGCTGGGACTGGGCAGTCCAAGGTGATGGATTCCCTCCCATGCCTGGTGCCCTGGGCGTCTTCCTCCACGTGGCCTTTCCACCTGGCACACTCGGACTTTCTCACAGCTGTGACTGGTTTCCAGAGGTGCCTGAAGTTGAGGCTGCCAGGCCTTCTTAAGATTTACACCTTGAACTGGCAGTGTCATTTCCGCTAGATTCTGTAGGCCAGAAGCAAGCCAAGCCACAGGCCAGCCCCGATTTAAGGGATTGGGAGACGGGGTGGGGATTGTATAAGGTGTGAACACTGGCAAGAGTGGTTTATTGGGCCACCAAGGAACACTGCCACATGAACCAAGTCTCTTTCTGAAGGGGAAAAAGGAAGAAAGATGACTTTTTTATTCTGTTTGTTTTTTATTGTCTAATCTTACTGACCTATTTTGTAATGCAGTGGTGTATTTCTAACTTTTGCTATAACTCCATTCAAATAGCAGTATAAAATTAATTTTTCAAATTCAGTTGAACTGTATTCATCGTGATACGTATCATAAATACAGATTCGGGAGTGAAAGTAGAACAATGAATACTTTATGGCAGGGGTCTCTAGCCACTGAGCTGTGGACCGGTACTGCTCCGTGGCCTGTTAGGAATTGGGCTGTACTCTACGAGGTGAGCTTTGGGCAAGCGATCGTTACTGCCTGAGCTCTGCCTCCTGTCAGATCAGTGGCGGCATTTGATTCTCATAGGAGCGCGAACGAACCCTCTTGTGAACTGCACGTGCGAAGGATCTATATTGCATGCTCTTTATGAGAATCTAACTGATGATCCGAGGTGGAACAGTTTCATTCTAAAACCATTCCCCACCTCCTCCCACCGTGGAAAAATTGTCTTCCACAATGCTAGTCCCTGGTGCCAAAAAGGTTGTGGGATACTCAGCTCCGCGTTGCACCTAACGTAGCCAAAGACTAGATAAAAACCCTGAATATATACTTCGTGAAATCAGTGACATAAACCTCCTCCTGGGTTACATTTACAGTCCACGAACGATCTCAAGTATTCAAGTATCTCAAGATTTCAAGTATCTCAGTTCGCCTGTGGTTGTCCTTTGTACAGGTAGAAGAAAAGAGGGATCTCAGATTCCCGGTAGTTGCATCCCAACCCCCAAACAGATCTCTCCCTTCTTCATGCCCTGGATGTGATAGTGTTTCATCCATTTAAATAGTTCTCTTCTTGATTCTGACTTGAGGGATGGACATCCTGTAATTAGGTTTGGTTGTGACAGTGGAAGTTTGTCAGAAACATTTTGGCTCATGGGCCGAATACATTGGAGTCCGTCCGAAAGCTCACTAGGAAATGTAGATTCTCAGGTTTAACCCTAGGCTAACTATATCTAAGTATCTTAGAAGAGGTTTGGATGATACAGAGTTTGAAGATCGCATTTTTAGGCCCTATATTGTTTATTCTCTGTGAGGATGATGTCGCCCTCCAAGGGTGTAAAGATTATTATTGGGGAGTATATATTCAGGGCAGCTTGAATCTGTGCTCCTGCTCTTCACCTCACTTTTCTTCGGAGGGGGATGGAAAATCTTAGATGTTAATCATGGTTTGTGGGCCTCCAAAAGTTAACCTTACGTGACAAAACCTTATTCCTTAATGTCTAATTTCCCTTGTTAAGGAGAAATTTAATTTATTGAATTAAATTTAAATTAAATTTCTCTCCTGGGAATGGGATACTCAAAAAAAGATTGAGAAATATAATCCTATAAGAATTACTCTGGCATAGTAACTGCCCTGCAGTATCTGTGTCCTCTCTGCTGTCCTAGGAAACCTTAGGATGTGATTTTGGCTATATTATTTTAATACTAAGATTTTACTTACATTTAATGGATTAAAAAGAAAAACATTCTAGATGGGTGGAAACATTTACTCTGTAAAATTTTGCATCCAAGTCAATTGATTTTTATCCTTGTGAATAAAGCCCTGTTAGGATAGACTCTGTTCTGGGATTTGGAAACCTTTTGTCTTCATAATAGCATTATATACTGAAAACTCTTCATGTTTTCCACCTTGTTAACATACGACAAGCCAGGGCTTTTATATGCCACAGAAAACACAGGAGGTGTTCTCTCAGGGACATGTTCTTAAGTCATTCCTGTCTTTCCTCCTGGGAGTGACTCCTGGTCCCATGTATCTGTTTTCTGTGTAGTGCAGGCCAGTAGGTGAAGTGGGTGGACCCCAGGGCCCCTGTGCCTTTGTCCTCTAGGAAGGAGGAGGGGTATAGGAGGCATATTGTTATCTGGGTTTATTCGTTTGTGGCTTTGAGCTGGGTATAAATGAAAGTGCCTCTTTTTTTCTTTTTTTGGGTTGGGGATGGAGGGCAGTAGTGGGAGAAATAGGAGTTTCTAACATATTATCTTCTTTAAAGAAAATTTTCAAATTTTGAGTTATTTTTCTGTCCTTAAAGGTAATGTTAACTTCTTTTATTTGTCCGTTTTCTGTGTAATTTGTCAAGGCTTAGGAGAGCTAAAGGCATAGTCTAGCCAGAAAACCGAAGTCCTCTGGAAATCTCCATTCAATTAAAAATACATTGCTTGGCAATTGACAGATGCTGGGGTAGATTATTTTTTGAGTCAGTGAATGAAATTAATCCAAAGTTTTTTTTTTTTTTTTTTTTTTAAATATAATTCTCTGTTCTATGATTTTAGAATCTAGTCTGTAGCGTAATATTGAGGAAAAAGTGAACTGGGAAGTTGAGAGACCTGGTGTCCACTATTCTTACTACCTACCATGCTTTAAAATTTCCATAGACTTAACTTTCGTTGTTTATAAACTTGAAGAATTGGTAGACGACCCTTTGAGAGCCCTTCAGGGTCCAGAATTTTATCATATATGGTGAACACATTAGAAAGTCCTCAACTGATGTAGTTGTGAGAAGGAATTAGTTCCAGTTATCTTGTAGAGAGTAGTGAATTGGGGTAAACAATTGAGCCACTGTAACAGTTCCAGCAATTTGATGGCTCTGAGAACATAGAATCGTCTTGGGGTGAGTGCCCAGGTTGGTGGCACTGACTGCCTCACATGGTCATTTGGAGTCACACATTTTTTTCCGTCTTGTTCCTCCGCTGTACCCTAGGGTATAGTCCTTGTGTGTTGTCTCTGCACTAGCTCAGAAGGTGCAGAGTAGAAGGTGCAGAGACAGAGTAGAAATGCTCACTCAGTGTCCTAAGGCCCTGAAGTGACGCTTGTTTTTACATTCTTTCCCTGCGAACTTAGCCACATGGCCATACCCAGCCATAGGGGAGCCTGGCAGGTGTAACCTAGTCGAGCCATCATGTGCGGGGCTACTGTTAACCATGGAAGATGATGACTGGAGTCTCTGACGCAACTAGTATATATGAAGCTATTTCTTAGTATATTTCTGGGGACCCTTTTTCCATATTTTTGTTTAGCAAAGAGTTAATTTAATTAATACAAAAAGTAAATTATTTTGACAAGTTATGCTAAGGGTAGTATATTGAAAGACAAGTTTTGAAATGAATTAGAAACCTAAAACTAACCACCCCTGATTACACCTTTGTCCCCTCTAATTAAAAGTCTGGTGAAGAGTAGTTAGAACTTTGCTACACGCTGGTTTCTTAGGAGCACTTAAGTACACATTTAGTCCCAAGTGACATCTCTTTTCCGTAGCAGGAACCTATAGTTCTCTTCAGTAAACTAGTCCAGTAAAAGGAAGCTGCTGCTTGAATATCTGCAGGCCTCTTGGGCTCCAAATTCTTACTCTACCCAAAGTTGGCCATGTTTCAGAATTGCCTGGGGTCCTTGTTCAAAATATAGATTCAGGCCTTATCCTCTGGAGATTCTGATGGTTGTGTTTCTGAATCTGAATTTTTTTTTTTTTGGGACAGTGTCTCGCTCTGTTGCCCAGGTTGGAGTGCAGTGACCGGATCTCAGCTAACTGCAAACTCCGCCTTCCGAGTTTATGCCATTCTCCTGCCTCAGCCTCCCAAGCACCTGGGACTACAGGTGCCCGCTACCTCGCCCGGCTAGTTTTTTGTATTTTTTAGTAGAGACGGGGTTTCACCATGTAGGCCAGGATGGTCTCGATCTCCTGACGTTGTGATCCGCCCATCTTGGCCTCCCAAAGTGCTGGGATTACAGGCGTGAGCCACCGCGCCTGGCCCTAAATCTGAATTTTTAACAAGCCCCTCAGGGCGACTGTGATGCAGCTATCAGTGGTATGGGATCCAGTACTTTAGCTATCTGTGCCTCAATCACCTTATATGTGAAAGTGCGTAATTAATACCTGCCTGGCTCCTGTACCTTACAGGATTCGGAGAGCATGAGATGAGTTGTATTTTAAATTATTTCATAAATTTAAAATTACCGTAAAAGACTGGGCACAGTGGCTCACGCCTGTAATCCCAGCAAACTTTGGGAGGCTGAGGCAGGAAGATTGCTTGAAGTTTGAGAGCAGCCTGGAAACATAGCAAGACCTCATCTCTTTAAAAAAAAAAAAAAAAAAAAAAAA
>NW_016811676.1:1096855-1137116 GCF_001698545.2 Rhinopithecus bieti
ATATATGTATCTCTATATATCTATTATATATATTTTTAAGCCTGCAGTGTACACACACACACACACACACACACACACACATACACACACAATAATTAGCCTGGCACAGTGGCAGGCACCTGTAATCCCAGCTACTCTGGAGGTGGGAGGATTGCTTGAGTCCAGTCTTGAGTCCAAGGCTGCAGTGTGGTAGGATTCGCACCTTTGCCTTCCAGCCTGGGTGACAGAGTGAGATCCTGTCTCTTAAAAAAACAAAAGTACCGTAAGAATTTTTAGGTGGTATTACAAGTTGTTTGGCAAGATTTTGTGTACAACAGCCCTGAAAAGTAAGTGCTATTATCTCCATTTAGATATAAACTGGGAAATAATAGGTAAATCCCTGGGCTTCTTGATTTTGCATAATTGAACAGAGACTCAGAAAAAGTTATCTGCCCAGTGTAACTGCCAATAGCAGAACAAACAATAATTTATAGATACTTTTGTTTTTACATAGCTTATAAAATACCAAATGACAACTTGATGCCTTGGGTGTCCTGTGTGGAAGACTCTGCTTTGTACTTTGGTGATGTCAAGCTGAATGAGACACATTGTCTGCCCATATGGAAGTTACAGTCTAGTAGAGGAGAGAAAACTTAAAAACAAATCATTATAATGTTCTTAAGAATCATTTTCTTTTATGAATGAACCCTACAACCATAACAGGACAGGTTGTGAATATATTGTAGTTCAGAGGAACGGAGAGGACATGTGAGGCGATCCTTTTGTGAAGAGCACAGCTTGAGACAGGAGGAGAAACTTATTTTTTATTTTTTACCACAAGAACAGTGTCAGTTGCTCAGAGGGCTCTTCTTTCTCCCCTGGTGCATTTGCTAGGATCTTGTAGCTAGTAAAATGATAGAGAAACATGCCTAGATGAAGGATGTGTCCCGTTCCCTGAAATCAAGAGAAGCAGAGCTAAGATTGGTTATGCAGACCATGGGCTGGACACTCCCTACAAAGTCACTTCAATCAATCCCAACGCTCTTGTGAGTAGAGAGAGGCAGAGCCCTTTAGTGGAAAGAGCATGAGATTTTTAAAACTTAGAAATGGTTGGCAGTGGTGGGGCCAAATCTGGATTGTGAGTGGATATTCAAATAAGTAGATTTTCCTTTTTTATAAGACCCATAAGACTTTTCCTCCTTTTTCAGCACATTTGGTTTGCCTTGATTTTGACAATAGTGTGATTGCTGCTACCCCATTAGGAAATTGAGGATAGAGATCTGTGGGTTCATTGTCAAGCTAGAGGATGCAGGCAGGAAAAGAGTGCGGGAACCCTGCAGAGTTTGTGGTAGGGGATCTTTACAGGAAATGTAAAGGTTGATTTATTTGGCAAAGATTGTACCAGATGTTAGGGATAAATTAGTGAAAAAAAGACAAATACAGCTTGGACTTTCGTGTCATTGACAGTCTTTGTGTGGCATTTTAACATTTACTGTTCTTAATAGAATATGTGACAATTGTTCAGGATTGGGTAGCTCAGTGTTGGGTTTCACTGAGCATGAGAGGCGTGGAGATTTTACATTACATGTCTTCCAGTGGTTCTGTCTTTCTAAAGCTTGAAGGTACTCATGAGAAAGCAGTGAGACTGTCCATGATTCCAAATGAGATGTTGATGTAGATTAAGCACAGTGTTTCATCCAAGTATGCAAATTAAGAATACAAACACAGGTTGGAGCATTTTTCATAGGTGACATTTGTAGAATGTATTTTAAGAACATTTGGAAAACTTTTTTTTAACCTCCTTGTGTTAGTTACCTGTGGCACCTATAACAAATCACAAATTTAGTGACTTAGAACAGTAAAAATTTATTCTCTTACAGTTCTGGAGGATAGAAGTCCAAAGTCAGAATCATTGAGCCTAAATTAAGGTGTTGGCAGGGCCAGGGCTGTGCTTCTTTAGGAGGCTCAGAGCCACTTGCTGGTGGCTGCCAGTACTTCTTGACTTGTGGATGCTAGCATTACTTGATTTGTGGCCACATGACCTCAATCTCTCCTGTGATGGTTGTGTTGTCTTCTTTCTGTGTCAGATTGCCCCCCCCCCCCCTCTTACAACACTTGTGATGGCATTTAGGGCACACCTTGATAATGAAGGATAATCCCCTCGTCTCAAGATTCTCAACTTAATCACACCTGCAAAGACCTTTTTTCCCCCAAATATAACATTTATAGGTTTCAGGGTGTAGGATGTAGATATCTTTTGGTGGACCATTTTCCAACTTATCATACTTCTGTAAATTATATGGAAAAGTAGGAAGGTTGCTTTTGAAGTAGCAACTTTTAGATATATCATAAGTATACTTCCAGCTGTAATAAGAATTAGTGATCATTTTATAACTTTTAGTGTTAACTTGATGATCCAAATTTGAGATCCAAATTGGGAGACAGCTCCCAAAATTTTGCCACCTAATCTGTTTTTTATAACAATGGTTTTGAGCTACTTTTCTCTAAATAATGGAAGTTATTGTTCTTTTAGGGTCAGTGTAAGCTGACAGTGGTAATTTTTATCAGGTATTAAAAATGAGTCTGAGTTTAGGGAAATGATATGAATGATTGGAATTTATTTTAGCAATCTAGGAATTTTATTGACTGAGAAGGTGCAGATTGCAGAAAAGTAGCCAAAAATATACTATGATTGTACTCTTTCTAAAGTTGCTTGGTTGAATCAAAGTTGAAAATAGGGGCCAGGCACTGTGGCTCACGCCTGTCTTACCAGCACTTTGGGAGGCTGAGGTGGGTGGATCACTTGAGGTCAGAAGTTCACGACTAACCTGGCCAACATGATGAGACCCTGTCTCTACTAAAAATAAAAAATTATCCAGGTGTGGTGGTGCACGCCTGTAGTCCTAGCTACTTGGGAGGCTGAGGCGGGAGAATTGCTTCAACCTGAGAGGTGGAGGTTGCAGTGAGCTGAGATCGTGCCACTGCACTCCAGCTTGGGCGACAGAACAAGATTCTGTCAAAAAAAAAAAAAAAAAAAGGGAAGAAAATAGGTTATAATTGGACTATATTTTTCTTATTGTGTTATATTAGGTAATTTTGGACTGGTCTAATATATAGCTCACTGTGAATAAAATATAAGCATATGTGGTGTTTAAAAAAATATGTTCACACTTAGGTGCCAGTGGAAGGTTTTCATAGTCATGAGCCAATCGTGAACATAAACGTGTGTATATTAATTTTAATACTTGATTTTTTTCTTGAACCTGCCTGTTTTGTGTTACCTTTTACAAAATACTTTTTATTTCTCTACACCTTAAGATACATATTTTGAAGCTTTTCAGATAGTCTTGTTATTTCTAGTTCTTTTTTTGTTTGTTTTTTGAGACAGAGTTTGGCTCTTGTTGCCCAGGCTGGAGTGCAATGGCACCATCTCCGCTCACTGCAACCTCCGCCTCCTGGGTTCAAGCAATTCTCCTTTCTCACCCTCTCGTGTAGCTGGGATTACAGGTGTGCCCCACCACACCTGGCTAATTTTGTGTTATTAGTAGACACAGGGTTTCACCATGTTGGCCAGGCTCAGACTCCTGACCTCAGGTGATCCACCCGCCTCAACCTCCCAAAGTGCTGGGATTACAGATGTGAGTCACCGCACCCGGCCGATTGTAGTTCTTTGGTGTGAAATTTGGTTTCTCTTTTGTAATGAAAGGTTCTTTGTATCTTTCGTAATTACTGTGTATAAGCTCTTCTTTGCATGAACTTTGGAAGGTGTTCTACATTTTGAGGGATATACACATTTACATATTTTCAAATATTTAGAGTCAATATTGTTCCAACTCTTACTTCACACTGACAGTTTCCACTTCCCATTTCCCATTCTCCAGTTGCCAAATATAATAGCCATAAAGAGCATCAGATTGATTTATCCGCTATCCCTTTGTGCAGTTGCTGCTGTGTTTTTCTCCTACTTATACAATTTTATTATTTTTGCTTTAAGCTTTATTTTAAACAACTGAAATTTATTTTTGTTTAAAACTCAGTTTTTAAATGTAAGTATCCAAAGGAAAAAATATTTATGAAAACTTTGTTTCCGTTTGGTATCAGTTTTCTGCCCTAACGCTCTTCAGCTTTTCTTGTGCAGGTCTGCTGGCAAGGACTTCTCTCTTTTTGTCCTTCTTAAAATTTTTAATCTCTAAATGTCTGTATTCGGTCTTGAGTTTGAAGGTTTTTTTCACTGAATATAGAATTCTAGATTGATACTTTTTGTCTTTCAGCACTTTAATGGTGTTCCATTGTCTTCTGGCTTCCATTACTTGTGATGAGATGTAAGTGGTAATTACTGTCTTTATTCCCTCGATACACCAGTCTTTTCTTCTGGCTGCTTTCAAGATTTTCTCTTTCTCTGGTTTAAGCTGTTTTACTCTGCTATGCCTGGGTATGGTTATCATTTGAAAGATTTTAAGCTGTGGTTTCTTCAGATATTTGTCCGTTTTTTTTTCCTGTAACTTTATTTACATGCATTTTACAACTTGATATTGTTCCACAGGGTCTATTCAGTTTTCTTTAGTCTTTTTTCTCTCTCTTCTTTAGATTAGACAATTTTCTTCCCCTTTCCCTTTCCCTTTCCTTTTCTTTTTTGAGACAGAGGCTCACTGTGTTGCCCAGGCTGGAGTGCAGTGGTGCCATCTCGGCTCACTGCAACCTCCACCTCCCAGGTTCAAGCGGATTCTCATGCCTCAGCCTCCCAAGTAGCTGGGATTACAAGTATGCAGCACCATGCCTGGCTAATTTTTGTATTTTTAGTAGAGATGGGTTTTCACCATGTTGGCCAGGCTAGTCTTGGACTCCCAACCCTCAGGTGATCCGTCCCCCTCAGCCTCCCAAAATGCTGGGATTACAAGTGTGAGCCACTGTGCCTGGCCTAGGTTAGATAAGTTTCTATTGATCTGTCTTCCAAGTTTGCTGATTTTTTTTTTTTCTACCATCTTCAATATGCTATTAATTTCATCTAGTAAATTTTGCCCTTTCGTTATTATGTTATTCATTTTTAGAGTTTTCTTTTTGTTCTTTTTTTACGGTTTCTGTTTTCTGCTGAGATCCCCTATCTGTTCACACATTAAAGACCATGTGTTCCTTTAAGGTTTTGAAAATAATTCTAATTCTTTGAATGTATAAAAATAGCTGCTTTAAAATATTTGTTGCTAAATTTAACATCTGTTCTAACATGGGGTTGGTGTTTACTGACTCCTTTTCCCCTTAAATTTGATCACATTTTTCTGTTTCTTTGCTTGCCTTCTAATTATTTTTGTATTAAACAACAACAGCAGAGACAAGGTCTTGTTCTGTCACCCAGGCTAAAGTGCAGTGGCGTAGTCATAGATCACTGCTACCTCACACTGCTGAGCTCAGGTGGTCCTCCCGCCTCAGCCTCCTGAATAACTGGGACTACAGATTTGCACCACTATGCTCGGCTAATTAAAAAAACAAAAAAAAAATAAATATAACTGTAAATATATGTATATGTATGTTTTTGTATAAATGGGGTCTCACTATGTTCACCAGGCTGTTGTTGAACTCCTTGCCTCAAGCCATCCTGCCTTAGCCCCCCAAACCATGCCTGGCATGCTTGCCTCCTGACTTTAGATGAATACTGTTTTTTTTTCCCTCTTAAGAAGGTTGATTTTTATTCTAAAGTCTGGTTGGTCACCTTGAACTTGTGTAGGCTTGGTTTTATACTTTATTAAGGCAAAATTTATTTACCTTAGGTGACTTCAGGGTGGTTCCTTACCCTCTGTAATATGGTGGGCCATGACTTTCAAACTGGGTTTTCTTGTCTGTCTTGTCTGGATTTTGTTTTAGACATTATTGGTACTGATCTGGAGTAGGCTGTATGCTAGAGTGTGGTTCTTAGTCTTGAAGGAGGAAGGGAATGTTGAGGTGTGTATTAGGGTTCTCCAGAGACACAGAACCAATCTCTCTCTCTCTCTCTCTCTCACACACACACACACACAGTATATATATGTATATATCCATAAGTAAATAAACAAATATAAATTGATGTAAGGAACTGGCTCACGTGACAGTGGAGGCTGAGCAGTCATAAGACGCACATACGCAGAATAACACTTGGCCAAATGTGTGGGCACCCTGTGGCCTAGGCAGGTTGACACAAAAAGTTAACTATCACAAGGTGTTAATGAGATTTCTTCTCTGTGGTTGGGCAGGGACCCCAGATAGCCCAGACCTGCTCATTGTCATTTTGGTTCTGGTCTCAGCCTTTAAGTAATCATTCTGTGGCTCAGGTTGTTTGACCTGGCCCATGTGCATTCTGGTCCTCATGGCTCTCCTACATCCAGACTTCTGGAGATCCCCTTCTGTGCACCTTCCTTCTCCCTGGCACACAGCTTTAGACGCCTGAACTCTAAGCTTTACCTTCACATCTCAGCATGCCCGTCATGCTTTACTGAGCCTCCAGTTCCTTTCACCATGTTGGGAAATTGTTCCCAGACAACCAGGAGACTCATGACCCTTCAGGGGTCACAGTGTTGGGCTACCATTTGTTGATTGTCAGAAAACAGTTGGCTCAGATATTTTCTTCAGTTTTGTGATTGTTTAAAGTGGATATATCAGTACTAGTTACTTTCTTGTACAGAAGCAAGATATGTGAGGATTACTGTTTAATACCCGTTAGGCGTACAGGTTCTTTGCAGGTGCTTGGAGGAATATAAGGATTAATACAGTTAGTTTCCTATTGAGCATGGCTGGGGTGGGATTGTGAAGTGGAATGTATGGATTTAGAATGGTTCAATATAAGCAAGTATTCATGATTGCAGAATACGGTTTTGCTCTTATGGCATGAACATTCTCAGAAAGTACAGAATCTAAGGATAAAAAAAAAGCTGAGTGGTGGAGACAGTTTTTCTTTTTAAATTTTAGCTGTTCCTCTGATTATATTTCATGGAGTAGGTAGATATTTAAATGGTTTTTTAGTAATGTCGGCCTTTGGGTGAAGATGAGGCCCACTCAGAGGACTCTAGAGCAATTGAATCCCGCTTCCCATCTAGGGTTGAAATCATGGCCCAGGCAAACGCTGTGGGTCCCAAGCTCTGCAGGAATGACTGGGGACTGCCATTCATAAAGCAGCTGTCCCACTATTGGATGTCTTTGTTCATTTATCTATTTTCTGCATAGTCTCCTGCATCCTTTTCCTAATTCTTGGCTTTAGTTCTGTTTTCGTGAACTACAGGGAGCGAGTCAAGTCATCCTACCTCTGTGAGACTTGCTTGATTATTTGAAGGCATCTATCCATGACTCCTTCAGTCTTTCATTGTCTTGGCTGCGCAGCCTTAGTACCTCCAGATCCCCACCCACCTATTGCTTTCTTGGGAGTTTTGAACTTTCTCACTAACCTTTTTTATGTGGATCTAGGATTGAAAAGAATCGTGAGCTTAGGAAGCCTTACGGATACAAAGACTACAGATTCAGGTCTCACTTGTCAAATATCAGAAAGGTTATTTCTGACAGTCCTCCTTCCCCAAATCTAAATGTTTCCCTCTTTTAGCAATCTTTCCCTCCCTCGTAACTTTAGCGTAGTGTATGGTGTGTGCGTAGTCATACATTAGTGTGATTTTTGTCTGTTTCGTACCTGTACTGTGAAGTCCACAAGGTGGAGGCACAGTGGCAGCAAGCCTCACCCTACATCTCCAGTGCTGGACGTCATCCAGTGTCATGGCATCATGTGATTTTTAGAGTACTATTCGTGTGTGTTCAGTTAGGTAAACTTGTTTCTCATTTGTATCAATAGGCATAAATAAGTTCTCATTGTTGATGTTATTGAAGTGTATCCATATGTATGTATGGTCATTCCTTTTTTTCCTAAAGGATAATATATGTATGTATTTCTTAAAAATTCCAGGGGATGTACCAGTGTTAGCCATTTCTTGTCTCTTGTATGGCTACATCCAGTTGTAATTGTTCAGTAAAACACATGAGGTATTTGAAACGCTTCAAATGTCAAGAAACAGTAACTTATCTCTGGCATACCATACTTTTTAAAGCAGAAGTGTTTTCTGTAATGGTTACTACAGAGTGTTTACTGGTTAACTTTTAGTTAACCAGAAGCAGACATTCCATAGCTTTTCCAGTTAACTGAGGTTTATATCCATAAGGACATTACCAGACATAGAAAAATTTCTTTCTTCTTCAGCTAGAGACCCCAGCCACCAACACACCCTTACTACCTTCTTGAAAATATAAAGTGATGGGACAGGGTGCGGTGGCTCAAGCCTGTAATCCCAGTGCTTTGGGAGGCTGAGGCAGGCGGATCACTTGAGACCAGGAGTTCGAGACCAGCGTGGTGAACATGGTGAAACCCTGTCTCTAGTAAAAATACAAAAACTAGCCAGGTGTGGTGGCACATGTCTATAATCCCAGCTACTCGGGTGGCTGAGGCATGAGAATTGCTTGAACCCAGGAGGCAGATGTTATAGTGAGCTGAGATCATGCCACAGCACTCCAGCCTGGGCTGCAGAGTGAGACTCTGTCTCCAAAAAAGAAAAAAATATATATTTTGTGTATATATATATATATCTTTAATAGTGACTTTTACTAGTGAAAATTTTAATGTCGTAATTACTGTTATTTAGAAAAAATTCTTTTTGAGTTGATGTTTGAAAGAATTTTGATTTTTTTTTTTTTTTTTTTTTTTTTTAAATGATGTTTTACAACTCCTGCCTACTGCTATCCCCCTAGCTCTCCAGGCCCATTGGCCTGGCTAGTAAAGGTTTGCTGTTTTTTCTTCTGGACATTTTCCTTTGTATCTTCATTTATATATAAGTGCTCATATTCTTGTTATACACAGGTATATTTACACACATAGGTTGGGTATCCCTAATTCGAAGTGCTTGGGAGTAGAACTATTTCGGATTTTGAAATATTTGCATATATGTAGTGAGGTATGTTGGGGATGGGACCTCAGACTAAACATGAAATTCATTTATGTTTTATATACTGTAGGTGGCCTGAAGGTAATTTTATACAATATTTTCAGTAATTTTGTGCACACAATAAAGTTTTGGCTGAGCTGTGGCTATAACCCATCATATGAGGTCAGGTGTGGAATTTTTCACTGGTAGCATCATGTCTGTGCTCAATAGATTTAAAATTTTGGAGCATTTTGGAGTTTTGGATTACAGATGCTCCACCTGTACTTCTGTAACAGTAGTTTGAATGCTTAATTAAAATGGCAGATCAGTTTGGTTTTATGATTAAACCTTTTCAAAGTTTTTGTTACTTTCAGATACTCATAAGTAAGGCATATAACCTCTCTAGACCTCACTTTCCACATTTGGTCAAGGATTGATTTGAATTAAATGAAACTGAAAACCTCTTAGCTCTCAGTATAATAGATTCTGGGTTAAATTGTATAATTCATCTCTTAGATATCATGAAGAATGTGTTGTTTTAATATGAAAAGTATGAAGATAAAATCACATACGACTTTGGGTAGCAAGAAGAGAGTTTGGGGAAGTTGCTAAAGTGTACAGTTTTTCCCCCTAAGAGCGGCGAGAGAAGGGCAGCTAATCAGACTGGTGGTGGAGTCCATCTCTATTGCCCAGGTTGGCACTAGGAAGTTTGAGCTGTATCGATCCCTCAAAACTAGCTGATGACATCTGAAAGGCAGTTTTACCCCGGCTCCCTGAAGTTTCACATTACAGCTGTACATTTGTGTTAACACAGTGAATGCTTCAAAAAAAAAAAATGTTATAGAAATCAAAGCTTACATAGGCAAATCTTTGTTAGTGACTTAGTTAAAAAACAGCATTTCATGAATAATAGTTTCCCAAGCTATTTTAACCCTTTTTGCTTTCCCAGAAGAGAAACAAGAAAATCCCACACATTTTGCTCAGTCATGGTGTATTTGTAAGCTCTCTTGTCACAAAGTGCCACAGATTCTTTAAATTTCTTTTAGTTAGCTTCTTTTGTCCAGTAGCTCACTTATTTTGTAGTTTGAAGATGACTGTACTTCTGACACTTTTCTCACATACTCCTGCTTTAATTTTTCGAAAAACTTTCAATTGCGCAAGAAACTTCAAACATACACAGAAGTGGAGAGAATACTATAATGAGCTCTCGTGTCCCTAGTCTCTTGGCTTCAGCAGTTCTCAGTGTTTTGCCCATCAGATTTTCTAACGCTTTTAGTGTAAGAAATGCCACATTTAAAAATACTCCTTTGGCCGGGCGCGGTGGCTCAAGCCTGTAATCCCAGCACTTTGGGAGGCCGAGACGGGCGGATCACGAGGTCAGGAGATCAAGACCATCCTGGCTAACACGGTGAAACCCCGTCTCTACTAAAATACAAAAAACTAGCCGGGCGAGGTGGCGGGCGCCTGTAGTCCCAGCTACTCGGGAGGCTGAGGCAGGAGAATGGCGTGAACCCGGGAGGCGGAGCTTGCAGTGACCTGAGATCTGGCCACTGCACTCCAGCCCGGGCGACAGAGCAAGACTCTGTCTCAAAAAAAAAAAATACTCCTTTTAGAAGAGAGGCTTAGTATTTAAAAGGAAATAAACCAGAGTAATTCCCAAGATTTATCTGATTAAACTATAGAGTTGATAATTATATAAAATTTTTTTTAGCACATAGAACAATATTGTCTATAGCAGAAGTACTAGCTTTTGTGCCCTTTGCATTGGATTGAGTTATAGAGCTAAACCACAGCAAACTCATTTGTTCCACTATTAGGTTGCAAGTATCACTTAACTCTGCTTACTTATCTCATCTTCAATATTTACAAATTTTAATTCACATTTGTTTCAGTAAAGCAACCCAAAGTAGATGTTTTAGGAGATGAATTGGTTTGATGGTTATGATTTTCTTTTACTCCTGTATTGATAGTCAGCTGTAGTTGAGACTATTAGCCTTCTGGAGGGTGAGGTGAACAGGGCTTTTTCCACTTCCGGGGCTAGAGGCTGACATGCATGCAGTTCAAGGCAGAATGGGGTTAGGGTGGTAATGGTGGCATAAATACTACTGTGCCAGGGTAATGTCTATAAGTGTGTGGTGGGAAACTTTCTGGGGGAGACAGCACTGGCGTTGAGTTTGGATGTGGCATTTACGGGCAGAGGTGGATAAAGAAGACCCATGGAGCAGCCTTAGCAAAAGAGTGGTATTTGGATAGTGGGACTTTGTTCATTGTGGCTGGAGTGTAGATGTGTACTAGGAGATAGAATGAAAAGGTGGAGGTAATAGTAATTTAAAATATAACAGTAAAAAGGAGCAGCTGTGTACTAATCACTTACTGTGTGCAGTGTTTTAAATGGTTTACAGGTGCCACGTCTTTGATAATACAATTCTGTGGGTGCAGTAAGTCATGGAGCCAGGAGTTCAGCTGGGGCAGGCTGGCTCTGGAGCATCACTGGTGCCTTAGGGCCTCGAATGCGAGATTAAGCAGTGCCAAGCACTTTTTTGGGTCTTATTTTTGGGTGGTGATGGCTAGCAGGATATTAACTGATTTAAAAAAGAAATATATTTGTCCATTGTCATGAACTTTTTACCTTTGTTGGAGTTTAAAAAATTGGAAGTACTTAGTGGTTACTTATTGTGGCCCCTAGTTAGAGTTCATGATGAAGGGACTTTTTAATGTTAAGATGGAAGCTGAATTTCTTGGACCACTTTTTTCCTCATAAAAGATGTATATATTTATAAAAATTGCAATACACTGGGAAGTATAAAAAATTAGTGATTATAATTTTATTAGCCAAAGACATTCATTATGAATAATCCTAAATGCTTTCTTCGAGTGTTTTCTGTGTATTTATTTTACTTTTCTAAAACTGTGCTTTGGGAAAGGCTTTGAGTTCGTTCTAATATAATGGTATAACTTCCCCCTCATGTAGTGAAGCTTTCAGAAGAATTCACGTGATCAAGAAAAAACAGAACATCGTATCTGTGTTACCTTTGTGTTGAATATTTTTTATTTATAACATTCAGTTTTCAATGATAAACTTTTGTATATATATTTTGTATTTTCTGTTATGAGGTGGATTTCTTAAAGTAGAGATTGAACATGAAGCAAAATGGCTTACAAAAGGAATATGAATCTGTGCTACAGAGATAAAGACTATTTTGAAGGCTGTAGGGACAACCACATTTGCCAGGACTCATGCTTAGACTGTGTACAGCTGTGGAGATCATAAATTGAGAAAGCATGAGATTTGAGCAAGAAAAATATACTGAGGTTTGTTAGTAAGATTTGAGAAGAGAGATGGAAAGTCTTGCTGTTGGGTTGGAGAAGCAGCTGAGGAATAAGTCTTTGTGCATATGAAGAGTGTTTTGTAGGCTGTGTGTAGGTATTTTCTGGTTCTTCAGAATGTAGCAAAAACAGTGTGAACTTAAGTTGGTATAAAGGAATTTAGGAGGTAATTTATGACTAGGGATTGGAAGCTATTGAAATGGTTTATCATGACAATTCTTTGAAATGGGTAAATTTTCACTGTATTTAGGATTTTATTCTGCTTAAGGAGAGGAGGGGTTAAAATGGTGTTTTACAGGTATTTCTAGAACTTTATTCCCAAGATTTATTTATTTAGAGACAGTTTCACTTTGTCACCTAGGCTGAAGTTCAGTGGCACGATCATAGGTGGTCACTACAGCCTCAGATTCCTGCGCTTAAGCAGTCTTCCCACCTCAGCCTCCCCAGTAGCTGGGATTACAGGTAAGTGCTACCATGCTTGGCTTATTTTGATGTTAATTCCAGTTTTCTCACCTATTGCATATCTCCTGGACTTACACAGAAAATAGAAGACAGTTGGCTGGGCACTGTGGCTCAAGCCTGTAATCTCAGCACTCTGGGGAGGCCGCGGTGGGCAGATCACTTAAGGACAAGAGTTCGGGATCAACCTGGCTATCACAGTGAAACTCTTCTCTACTAAAAATAGAAAAAATTATCTGGGTGTGGTGGCATCCACCTGTAATCCCAGCTACTAGGGATGCCGAGACATGAGAATTGCTTGAGCCTGGGAGGCGGAGGTTTTAGCAAGCTGAGATTGTGCCACTGCACTCTAGCCTGGGCAACAAAATGAGATTCTGTCTTAAAAAAAAAAAAAAAAAAAAGACCAGGTGTGGTGGCTCACACCTGTAATCCCAGCATTTTGGGAGGCCAAGGTGGGTGGATCACAAGGTCAGGAGTTTGAGACCAGCTGGCCAACATGGTGAAACCCTGTCTCTACTAAAAACCCAAAAAATTAGCCGGGCGTGGTGGTGTGTACCTACAATCCCAGCTATTCAGGAGGTTGAGGCAGGAGAATCGCTTGAACCTGGGAGGCGGAGGTTGCAGTGAGCTGAGATCACACCATTGCACTCCAGCCTGAGTGACATAGTGAGACTCTGTCTCCCCTCCTGCTCCCCCCCCCAAAAAGAAAAATATGACAGTTATACTACATGAAGGTTTGTAGTTTTGACTGAAAGGACAAACCAAAGCAAGAAAACAAAGAAAAACCCCACCTATCATACAGGTAGAGTAATAGCATGCTCATGTAGAATTGATTTGGCAAGTCTGTGAATGAGGTCCCAGAAATTGTATATTCAGTTTAGTGAGGCCAATGGAATTTGAAGTATAGGTGTAGAAATGTTGACATTAAGAAATGTCATATGTATTAGGATTGTGACAATGTGACTACTGACATGGTAGTGTGCCAGTCATTTTTATAGAACGTCTATTGGTTGAGAAAATTCCAGGGTAACAGTTTTAAAGTTTAAGATTCTAGGTTTAAGATTTTCATTTCATCACAAAATACACATTCATTTTAGAAAATTTAGAGAATACAGATAAGAATGAGAATTCCTTGCAGTTTTTCTCTTCTGAGATAACTACTATTTACATTTTGTGTATAATCCACCAGTTTTTTCCTGCGGATATCTACTTTTCTCTTTTTGAAAAACAATTACAATCATGTTATCTGCGTATTGCTTTACAGTCCACTTTTTCTACATGAAGCAATATTTTCATTGTTGTATTCCGCTATGCCAGTCTGTTTATTGAACATGTACTGCAATACAGAAATACGAGATCTAGTGGTACTTTTCACCAAGTAGTAGATAATATCACTGGCGTGAGTATATAACATAAATAATTAACAATATAGCAGGAGATAAATGGAAGTTAAGAGGAGAGGCTGGAGTGACTTTAAACTGGATGAAGGCAAATTGAGGTGATCGTGAAGATGAATAGGCAAGAAGGGGCAAATTTTAGGTTGAAGAAATAAACACTAATGCAGAAAGGGCTTAAATGCGTTTTATGGAATGTCACAGAGCTGTGGTTCAGAGGAATAAGGTCATATGTTTCTGAATGATAGAGGGATTAAATCCGGGTTGAAAGTTCTGTGTCAGAAAAGTATGTGTAGTAGTTTTATGCAAAATAAATTAGGGCAGGGGATAGGGCTTTTTAAGCACAGTAGTTCCCAAACTTGGCTGGGTCCAGGATTCATCTGTAACATCTTGTTAAAACAAAACACATATTCTTAGGTCCTTGTCCAGGCTTCCTGAATCAGGATTTTTGGAAGTAGAGTCTGATGTAGTTTAGGGAACCTGCCCTAGAGTTTCTGACATAACCGTCAGGCCTAGGAGATACTTAATTCTAGGAGGCATTTGTAATACTTAAGGTGAATTAAGGACTTGGTTCAAGTAACTAAAGTGAGTATGGAGAGGAATGGAAAGGCATGAGGCACTTGGAAAATGGGTAGGATTTAGTAGGACCATTTAGAGTAGATAAAGTCAGCAGCTTCTAATGAAATTACTGAAAGAATGGTGGTGCAGGAATAGAGATGGAAGTTGAAGCAGGTAACACGTGGTGCAGGAAGGTGATGAGGACTTGTAGGCACAGAGAATGGAGGCAGAGATGTGGCACTGTAGGCAGCCACCCAGCAGCTTGTTAGACTGGATATTGAGTGAGAAGTTTGAGCAGAGAAGAGAGTTAGAAGTATTAGTTTGGAGTAAACCTTTGAAAATACTTGTTTTGCAGGGTACGATATATAAAGAAATGAGTGGGCTGGGCGCGGTGGCTCAAGTCTGTAATCCCAGCACTTTGGGAGGCCGAGATGGGCGGATCACAAGGTCAGGAGATTGAGACCATCCTGGCTAACATGGTGAAACCCCCGTCTCTACTAACAAACATACAAAAAATTAGCCGGGCGTGGTGGCAGGTGCCTGTGGTCCCAGCTACTGGGGAGGCTAAGGCAGGGGAATGGCATAAACCCGGGAGGCGGAGCTTGCTATGAGCTGGGATCCGGTCACTGCACTCCAGCCTGGGCGACAGAGCGAGACTCCGTCTCAAAAAAAAAAAAAAAAAAGAGATGAGTCAAGGGGCCAGGGAATAGAACCAGAGGTCACATCTGAGGATAAGGCTAATGGTGAAAGAGACATGGATTATTTGGAGGATAGCTAGTGTTGTGAAATACAAGAACATACATATAAAAAAATTTTAAGGGGGTAGCATTTCTCTGTAAACTCCACAAAAGTGTGGGAGGGAAAGTAAGTAAAACAACTCATTTTACTACTTTTAGTAATAGACTCATTGTAAGAAAATGTAAGCTATTCATGACAGTGTGTGTTTTTGATTATTTCTGGGCCTTGTTATTTTTCTGTGTTTCTGGGATGCAAGGATAATTTAAAAGCAATGGTTTGTAAAATGATATATAATTACATACATATAAAAGTACATATAACCAACTAAGTATATGTATGCGTGCACTCATGCAAATCAATTATATATTAACATTTTATATGTAAATTATATATGTGTGTGTATATTGTATTATAGAACATCCTGTATAGAAAAGTTGGTGCTGTCGGAAAGGAGAGAGAGCAAGGCAGTTTTCTAGTGCATTTCTTATAAGCTAGTTATGAGAAGGGCTTGCAGGCTGCTGATTCATTCAGCATATTTTTTCTAAATGTCTTCTGTCTGATAGATACTGCTTTGTTAGGGAATACATAAATGAGATTACCCTAGATGTTCGGGTCAGTGAGGGAAACGTTACAATAGATAGCACTAAGCGCTGTATTTCAGCTTTGATTCCCAGAGCACCTACAGGGTCATTGGGCCACCTCTTTTAAGTTCCTCTTAAGATCTAGAATTGATTGGAATAATAATAATAGAAAGTTTGAGTACATGTTGTGTAGGTGACATAAAAGAACATCCTTAAGCAATCGTATCAGTTAAAGGACTTGTCTTCATGGCTCTTGGTGTTTTCTTCATACCACTTTGCTCTTAGTTCCTGTTAGCAGAGGGGAAGAAGCAGACTCCAAGATTAAAATTCATGCTAGTGAAAATTAGAAACAAGCCACATACCCCCAATAGGTGTTTGCTTAAAATGGGTTTACATCTTTGCAATGGAGTACTGTGCACCTGGTAAAATGATGATGCAAATATAAGTTGTTGATAAATAAAGATATTTATATATATATATATATCTTTATTTATTTTAAAGAGCACAGATTCCAACACCAAATTTTGGGTGGTGGAATTTTATTAGGTTGGTGCAAAGGTAATACGGTTTTTGCCCTTGGGAGATTGGGCTGATGGAGACACTCATTAACCAAGACTGATAATACAGAAAGGAGAAGTGGATTTTTTCCCTGTTTTCCCTGCTCTTTCCTCCCTTTCTGAGTAGGGGAAATGGTAGATTCAGTTTGATGTGGCCAAAAGCAGTGGCTTAGTAGTCAGTTTGCTTGGATTTGAATATGTCTCTACCATTAGTCGTGTATGACTTGAGATGGTTTCACTTTGCCTCTCTGTGCCTTAGTTTTCTCACCTGGACAATGGGAATGATAGTCATACTTACTTTTTGTAATTATGGAGTTCAGTGGTTTAAAGTAGAATATTTATACCAGTGCCCATTAAAGATAAGTCATCTCATGCAGTGAGACATAACTGGGACTTTCGAGCTCAGTTCCCTGAGATCTTCTGGGCCTGGAACAAGCCCGCCTTATAAAAATTGGCTTAACTCTACATGCTACATACTAAAGTAGTTCTTAATGTAGACTTTTAACCAACTGTCTTAGAAATGAGCCTTTGGAACTTAGGTCTGCATGTGATAGGGGTACTTTCTAGTGTCTACTTTAGTAGTGGGAGTTAGGTTCCCGAAAAGCTCTGTGGTCTGAGAATTCATTCTTGAGGAGCTCAGAACACAAGAGAATAGATAAACAGTTGATAGACTTGAAGGTCATACAAACCTATGCAGATCATTGTAAATGTTTTCACATTCTAAAGGAAGACAGAGGACAGCAAGCAAAACATAGTATCAGTGGTAGTTTACATATTTTGAATTAGTAACAGGGTACCTGTACTGTTTACACTTACTGGTGATAACTTACCCCCAGAAACTTTTGTTTCTCCCCTTCAGTTTTAAAAATGATGTGTCAGTGCATTATGTATTGTTGCAGGTAATGTGCATATGATGCATTTCCTTCCTGTTTTATTCTATTTGTTGGTATGTCCAAATACTCAGTGCTTGATTTTGTCTGTCAGGCCCAGATGTGGTCCCAGAGATACCGAGTTGGTAGTTGAGATAGCCAAAATTTGGGGCAAAACTCATTTAATCTGCTCAGCTTTTAGTTCTTAAACCTTCTCCCTAGTTCTTTTCACATAATTGCATGAGAAAGCACATGCTTCTAGCCTCTTCAACACAAATTTCAGCTATTCCACTTCCAAAATGCCATTGGAGTAGTATAATCCAGCACCCATGTTTATAATTCTACATGTTCTTTGACCTTGACCAAGGTTTTAGTGCAAAATCGAATCATCTGCTATTGGTTTTTACCTTCTTTTCAGTTTGTCTCCATATATACAAGATCTCACTCTGTTGCCCAGGCTGGAGTGCAGTGGCATGATCAGGGCTCCCTGCAGCCTTGACTTCCTGCAGCCTTGACTTCCTGCAGCTTTGACTTCCTGCAGCCTTGACTTCCTGGAATCACATTAGCTTCCCTATTAGCTGGGACTGCAGGCTGCACCACCACACCCAACCAGGTTTTTTATTTTTTGGGGTAGAGATGGGGTTTTGCCATGTTGCCAGGCTGGTCCTGAACTCCTGGGCTCAAGTGATCTCCCTGCCTCTGCCTCCCAAAGTTCTGGGATTAACAGGCATAAGCTGTTCTGCCTGGCCTAAAATTTTTTTAATAAAGGGAAAATATAGCAATCTGTTATATGCTGGAATCAAAATTTTTCTGCTAGATGAACTTTTGGGGAAATTTAGTATTCTGTTCTAAATTAAATGCCTTTTTCAAGTAATTATTGCTAATGAGCTCTCTTGTTTTTTCATGTTTAGGGTGGTCGATGCAGAGTAGTGCATATAAGGGGCTAAAATCAGACTTAGACACATGTGGGTTCTTGCATCTCTGTATTTTCTCATAACTATTTCAGTGATCCTTAATGAGTGGCATCTTGGCATAGTGAACTTTAATGTGGGACCAGAGTTCACAAACTGTGACCTTAGGCCAGTTAATCTTTCTGACCCTTGCTTTCCCTGTTGGTGAAATGGAAGTAACACTACCTACTTGTAGGGCTGTTAGGAGGTCAAATGTGTCAACGTCTATAAAATGCCTCAGCTGAGTGGTTGGCGCATAGATAGTAAGTGTTCCACAAATGTTCATTTCCCTATAGTTTTACTGATCATTTTGGTGCGATATTATATTGTTTATAAAGTCTTCTGTATTTTGGCCTTTTTTTTTTTTTTTAAACGACTGTGTTTTCTAGGGTTTTGAAAGGAGTGATAAATGTTCTAGGTTTTTAGGATTTCACTTGAAATCCTCCTATATAATTGCCTTTTCTCTGTAATGCCACTTGATCATCTTATTGGAAATGAGATTTTTTTTTTTGCTTGTGTGTTAGGCATCAAAACCATGATACTTTTATTTTCCCTTTGACTCCTTTGGCTATTATAATTCTAGAAAATTATTTCTAAAATTACTATATGGGAAAAGTACTTTCTTCTGTCACTTCTTTAATTTGTTAGTGTAAATGAGCAAAAGTTTATAAGGGAATGTTAGTTAACAGTATAAATTTTAGATAATGACATAAGTTTAATTTATGGAATCTAATTTTAGATCTAGTTTTCTTGATTTCTATTTTGTAGCTTTTTTGTGGTTGCTTATTTTTAATGGGCATCTTCTGAGCTATCTTTTTAGATCCCAGTGTGCACTGTATTTTATCTTCTCATATGGGCTAAATTTTTTAAATTGTGAAATATGTGAGAATTTGTGTAACATATGTAAAATGAAGTAATAAAAAACAACTTGGTATTTTCTCCCAGCTTAAGAAGTGAGATAGTACTTAACTAGTACTTTTGAAGCTCCTTGTATCATACTGATATTTTTTTTTTCATTTGCTACTTGTAATACTTCCTACTACTTTAGTTATTTTGAAATTAGATATAATTTTTAGTTTGGTGTCATTACAAAACATTGTCACATTGGAGAACATACTGCACCTGCTGTTTAGTTTTTTAGCTCCTGGGTTAATCTGAACTTGCCTGTCATGCTGCTGCATTCATTTCAGTCCCAGTCTTACATTCTGGATCTCTGTTGATTAGTGTTTTTTTGTTTTTTGTTTTTGAGACAGATTTCCCTCTTGTTGCCCAGGCTGGAGTGCAATGGCGCGATCTCCGTTCACTGCAACCTCTGCCTCCTGAGTTCAAGTGATTCTGCTGCCTCAGCCCCGCCGAGAAGCTGGGATTACAGGGCGCCCAGCTAATTTTTTTTTGTATTTTTAGTAGAGATGGGATTTCTCCATGTTGATCAGGCTGGTCTCGAACTCCCGACTTTAGTTGATATGCCCACCTCCGCCTCCCAAAGTGCTGGGATTACAGGCGTTAGCCACTGCACTCGACCTTGTATTTTTTATTTTATTTTTTACAAATCTTAGTGTATCAGTACTTTTAATTAGGTGGCTTCACCCGCCCCCCCCCAACCGTCTGTGGGATACAAACACCAAGAGACTAAGCTCAGTACCTACCTGAGTATACCACATGTTTAACAGCCTGTGGAAATGGTCCTGTCCCTGAAGATATGCTGTAGATTAATTTTATGCAGTGACTTTAAGACAACTAAAAAAGTGGTTTGTAAGTTTAACTTCTAAAATCCATGTAAGCTCATTTTCTGGATTGTTCGTAGACCATCACATTGCCTTTGGCAAAGTGAGCTGGAACGTACTGTAAAAGATTTGAGAATCATGAGAGGTTCCTGTGGTAAAGAGAGATGTTTGTCACTAGCATTTGATTTTTACTCCATAGTTTGTGAATGGCTCCGTTTGTGGGGAAATGATGAAAATATACTATTTTCCTCAAAAAAAAAAAAAAAAAGAAAATATGGCTGTCTAGATTTTTAAGCTTCTTTAGGAAGAAAATCATATCTGTAGCTTATCTGCAAAGCACATTTGGTATGTGGAATTATAAAACTCTGACCTCAAATTAACATTTTGTTTTGAAAAGTGACTAGCCTGAAGGAAGTATATATGGAATAATCACTAGAGTCCTTATTTAAAGTAATCCAAGGTCAAGATTTCTGGAGTTTATTGTTACTTAGCATATGATGGTTTGGTTGCTATATAAGTCAGCAGCAAATTATGTAACTCAGAGAGATACTTTACGTGGCCTTTCAAATGAGTAAAGATTAATGGATAATGTTTCAAAAGGTGTCAGAAATTTTGATGTGTATTTCTTACCTTTAGATTTTAAAATAGTAATGAAATAATCTAATCTCTAACAATTTTTAATAAAGAATACTGATACCTTAATTGATTCTACTTTCTTATAAAGAACTTTTGTGCCAGTGATACCTACTTCTATCGAAATTGGCGAGGTGTAAGTAGCGTTGTAACATTTTCTAGGTGAAGAATATGATGTTGAGCCTAAAGGATTTGGTTATATAGTTCATAACTAGAGACTGAATTTATATTTTCTTTCCCCATAGTTCATGTCTTAATTTTAAAGACTGACCATTTTAGGGGAAAAATTATTAGAAAATGATGTCCTTTGAGTAAAGATAATCTTGATTCAATTATCGTTTTTACAAATAAAACTATTCTGATGCAGCAGTCTAGTGTTCATTCGTCCATCTAGTCATACACCCCCACAGTATGCTATCAGCTGGTTGTAGGTCTAGTGTTTAATGTAATACCGTAACAGGCATTTGAATTGGAATGGTAGTTCTTCAGGAATAGAATCTGGAATACAGGTAAAGATTTCAGATACAATTCCTAATTTAAAAATAACTCACATTGTCTCTGAGGTTCTTTTCCAGTGAAGTGTTTAGTATTGCTGCTATTTGGAGTACAAAGTTGGAGCTTTTAAAGAACCTGGGAGTTCAAAAGTATAAGAAGAAATAAATGAAAAGCAGAAATATTTTGAGGCAATAAGTATAGACTCAAATCTATATTATGACCACTTGGAATTCTACCAATAAGAGATTTATTTGGGCAGACTATAATGGTTGTTGGAAATTGCAAATCTTAGTGTGAATTATTTTAGTCCAGTTGGTTTCTTTCTTTTGCTTACCTGAAATGAACTATACTGAGGCAATAGGAGCTTTGTATAGTAATTTAGGAGTGTAAAACAACTTAGGGAAAAGGATTATTAAGCAGGATGATTTGGATGACGTCATGTGAAATTAAGGAATTGGAGGCATTGGGAATTGAGAGAGTGCTAACAAAGGAAAACCGCTTATTTTAGGATTTGTCTGGAGGATGTAGAGTTGAAGAAAGTTTGGTATTTCTTCTGCAGTGGCCCCACTTCTCTTGACCAGGAACATCTCTTGGAGTCAGTAGTTTTCATGAGGCTGGCATAGGAGCTTGGCCAATGTATGCAACATTGTTCTATTGAGAATATTCCCTGAATTAATTCCATAGTATCAAAACATAAATTTTTCACTCAACTCCTTTGTAAGTTAGATTTTAACCTGTACTTGTCTTTACCTCTTCCACTGATATCAGTTGACAACACTGAGATTACTTTCATTTTCCTGTAAGTCGTTATGAATTTTTCTGGTCAACCATGAGTTATCAGCAGAAGCAGTAAGTAGGAAATACTGTAAAAGAATTACAATGAAATAAGAGAAACCGCTTGGAGAGCAAGAGGGCTTGTGGACTTAGGGGAGGAGTTATGAGAAGTGTCTCAGAATTTAATTTACAAATAACGTTGATAGATTGACATGTTGTCTTTCCCATGAAGTAACTTTCATTACCTCGGCCTTAATAGTAAACTCCTGTGAAAGTGAATTCACGTTTATCTTGATTTGTGAGCTGATGAAAATTACAAATGTAGGGTTTTTTTCCCCCAGATAAATAGTGGAATGTTCAGGTTTGATACCTGGAAAATAGCTGAAATTTTCCACGGTAGTAGGCACATTTTGAAACTGTTTTTCTTTTCTCTGACAATTGAATATATTTTATATATAGTTGATTTTGATTATTGAAGACTAAGGAAAATTGATTTTAAGTAAGTTTAAATGTTAGAAAATGAATTTTGCAAATTTGAAGTAATTTTATATGTTTTGGGATTGTAGTTATGTTAGATATTCCTCAATTAGGGGTAATTGTCTTGCATCATTATCTCTTATCATAATCTGTTTTTCTTCACACAGTGTTATAGTTTTGCCGCTGGACTCTTCCCTCCCTCCCCCCACCCCATCAGGATGATATGAGACTTGAAAGAAGACGATGCATACAGGTGACTCAAGTTTTGAAATACAGTAAAACTGTGGCTAAGAGAATGTGGATGGTGTATTTTGAATGGGGGAGCGTTCTGTTAAATAAATAGTGGGGGGAATTGTAGATCAGTAAATGCAAAGGTAGTTGGGCTATTTGTTAAACTTACTTTTGAACTCAGATTGATAATCAGTGATTTACAGTGGTGTTATTACTAATACAGCATAGTAATTGCTAGCACTTAGGCTTTTCAAGAGCTAATATTTTGGTGGGAATTGGAATAATTCTGTTAATAATGTAAATAACACAGTTACCTTTATGGTTGAATGCATGTCTCCCCCAGAACTTTATTAGAATATGGCAAATGTTTTATGGGAGTAGATGTTAGTAGGATATCATTAAAAAGACTGACAATTAAATTAAGGATATTATACTCATATGTATGGTTTCTTAAAAAGATATGCTCTGGGATTTTGTTTATTTTTTCCTTGTTCCTGATATCCCTGCCTCCCATTTCCTTCCCTCCCTCCCCCTCTTATCCTTTTGTCATTTGTATTTTTATACAGAAGAAGCAGTGTGAAGGCAGTTTTGAAAGAATATTTTTTGATTGCTCTGTAATTAATTGAGGAGATCTTATACATGGGAAGCTGGAGGCTATTCCATGTGTGGCTATGTTCAAATTCCTGAAAATGTAGTGCAGCTAATGTATAAAGTGTTACTAACTTTTGAACTTAAATATTCTTAAATCGGGCATATTGTAAGGCATTTTGTTGAACTAAGTGTCTTACATTTGAAACTCTGTCAGAGATAGTCTTATTTGATTATATTTATAAACTAATGTTTGAAAATGTGATTGCTAACTGGAAAAGAAATAATTATATAAATTTTGAATTGATATCTAACAGATACGTAATTATATCATTGGTGTAGTTTTGTGATTGGTTTTATTTTGGTGATCTGGGTTTTGTCTAGGGGAAAATAATCATTTTATGATTTTAAGATTTTAAAAAAATGTTTCGATGTACCATTTTATATGAAGAAATGTGCTTGAATATATTTATAAATTAAATTAGAGATTATATAATACTTTACATTCATGTGGAAGTCACCATTTTAAGACTGATGTTAATTCTTGTTTACGTCAAAGGTGATTGAGCAATCACCTCCGTTACGCATCTATCATGCATGCACACAGGCTTGCACATGTATGTTTGCCTGTACACATTAGAGGTATGCCAGGTACACATTCTGGCTGAGTTGCTCGCTGATTGTTAAAAGCAACGTGATGCTGAAGCTGAATATCACCATCATAGAACAACAAATAGGCATATTTACAGAAACATTTTTAGAATTTTATGCACATTTTTTTGTTGTCAGATTTTATAAGTTTGACCTTTTGGTGCAGGAACTATTTCTCAGCATTGTCAGCTCCTGGATTGCTCCTTGGGCGCTATACTGCACATTGGCTATACCAAGTAGATGCTCACTTTCGACTGAGGTCAGTAGAGGAACAAAGTATTTTTGGGGTATCTCAGATTTATCTATGAATATTATTGATTTTGGAGATTTTCTCTCATGAAATTTTGGAGTTGCAAAGTTTCTGTTTATCCTCACAAGACATGGAGGGTTTCCAAATGGCTCTTTTTCTTGAAAGGCTTATGGCCTCAATGGATTGAAATAACTAATGAGTAAATACAGTTTATAGTTATCTAATTAATTTTATGAATGCTAGAACACAAGGAAATTCTACAGATTAGATTTATGATAAAATCCAGTCTTTTATTCAGCCTTGTATTCTTTAAAAATTATCAGCATTTATTGGCTTACAAAGGAAAAAACCCCGGAAAGAAGATCTAGCTGTTGAATAAATATATTAGCTGTTGGTGTATTCCCTTTCTAACAATTTGAAAGTTAATAATTGTTTTTGAACATAAAATTAACAGCTTTCAGAATCATCATTAATGTAGCAGTTTGGTCTTGTATTACTATGCACACATTTATTCGACTGATAGAATTTCAGCACGTTAAAACTCATGAGTAGATGTTCACCGAAAGTTATTTCTAGAGAATGCTTACTCACATTTGAAAGCAAGTGGTCTGCTTTCTCCATGCCTTGTTTTTACCCTCTGGCATTGTTCATGGTACTTGGCTTTGTTATGTTGGTTAGAGGTGGTAACTTATTCTCACCTTTTCCTTGATGAGGCACAGGTTCAGGGATGCTGGAAAGGACATTGAAGTAGGCATTGGCTGATGGGCCTTTCAGAAGTGAACACTTGAGAGTAGGTTTTCAGAGTAACTCTGTGAGGTGATGAGTATGTTAATTGACTTGATTGTGGTGATCATTTCATTTTGTATATATGTATCAAAACATCTTGTATACCTTAAATATGTACAATTTTTATTTTCCAGTTATAACTCAATAAAACCGGTGGGAGAGAGAACAAATAGCTTTTTTTTTTTATTTTTTATTTTTTATTTTTTATTTTTTTTATGAGACAGAGTCTCTCTCTGTCGCCCAGGCTGGAGTGCAGTGGCCGGATCTCAGCTCACTGCAAGCTCCGCCTCCCGGGTTCACGCCATTCTCCTGCCTCAGCCTCCCGAGTAGCTGGGACTACAGGCGCCCGCCACCTCGCCCGGCTAGTTTTTTGTATTTTTTAGTAGAGACGGGGTTTCACCGTGTTAGCCAGGATGGTCTCGATCTCCTGACCTCATGATCCGGCCGGAACAAATAGTTTTACTGAACACTAGGCCAAAGTCAGACTTTGATGTATTTTGTCCATGTATCTATAGGTGTTCCTGTACTTACTTAATTTGAGGATCTTTTTGCATGTTCTAAAATACAGTTAGAACATGAATGAGGTAAATTTGGATTTTCTTTTGATTTTTGGAAGGACAAATGATTTGTTAACAAACATTTATTTTGTCAGCATTTGCTTTGTACCAGGTACTATTATAGGTGCCCTGCCTACAAAGATCCCTGAGCTTATGGATAACAAATAAATGAGGCAGTGGAGGTTTCTGATAAAGTGTTAAGACTCACCTATTGAATTCAAGGCATGCAGAGAGAAAATAGAGAGCACTGTCTGGGTAATGACATTGACAGTAATGGCTTTACCTGTATGCAGAGGTTACCAAAATCTCTGCATCCCATTCTTCTCTTCTGAGCTCCACACTCAGGTGACTGCTTCCTGGATGCTTCTCCTGCATATTCCCTCCTCCTCCCCCATTCAGTTCTCTTAGTAATGAGTGACGCCGTTCTACCCTAACACAACATGATTTGGGGATCCTAGGAACCACTCTTTGCCCTTTTGAATCACAAGTAACCAAATTCAGTTTATTTAAGGTATAGAATCACTTCTGAGATGAGATTTGAAAAAAGTACTGCCTCAGAGATTACCATGTATATGAATATGAAGACTTTGATATAAAGAAACCTGTGTAAACCAGCATTTCTTCAGTTTATTTGATCAACGGACCTCCCTTTCCTTTTATTTTTGATTTATACCTATTAACATCTTGTGGAACATGATTTGGGAAAATGTGTTGGAAATAGAAGTTGCTACCATTCTTTGTTTTGTTGAAATGAACTTCTTTAACAACTGAAAAAATTTTAAACAATAGTGATACACTAGTCACTTTAAAATGTGGAATAGTTCCAAAGCGTACAGAACTATCACTTTTTGAGGATGAATAAACATGGAAATTTATTTTTAAATGTGCTGATTTGTTCATATTGTCTTTGTCATAATTCTTATGCATACACTGTATATATATATATATATACACATATATATGAATTTAAGTACTTAAAACCATTTGTGGCAGAGTTTTAATTTTAGATTCTCTTAACTCATTTTAAAATGTGAATTTTGTAGGACAAAATTTTCATATTTCCAGTGATCACAGAAATGTTTTTGTGTTCATTACAGAACAATTAGATTCCAGTGATCACAGAAATGGGGTGTATTCATTATACAAGAGTTAGAAATTAGATCTGTAAATTACAAAACCCCAACTTTTAAAATCCCATCATGTGCAGGATACACTGGGAGAATGAAAGGGCATGTAGATTGTAATACTTAGGTAGCTGTTGCCAGTTTGCCTCCCCTTGGAATTGTTCTTCTCGTGGTCGTGTGTGTCTGATCTTTTTCTTTGTGTCTCCTTCTCTAGCTCATGTCTCAACTTAAGCAGTTTGATTTTTTTCTTACTGGTTCAATAAATTAATTTTTTTAGTAAGTTAAAAAGATAGTGGATTTGCTTTTGTGCTCATGTTTTTACTTCTTGTTTGTGAGATAATACAAAATCACTGAAAGAATTCTGAAATGTCTAAATATATATGGATAAGTGTAAGGAAACACCCCAAGTTTTAGTGTCCTCTACAGTGTGACACATCCCCTTCCAGTTTTTCTTCATGCCATTTTTAAGTTAATTGAGATCATTTTGAATATTCAGGATGATGTGGTTGGGTAAGATCCATTTTGTACTCGGATTGACTAACATATCATAAATGTTTCTCTACGTCATCAAAAGCTTACGGTAGTGATCTGCTGTTACTTTGAACTTGGAGCAAATCCAGGGTACTCAGAATGCTTTTGAAGATCAATTACTTTAGATATTTATTTTACAGTATGCTTATTTCCTAGTTAAGTTAGGTATCTCTTATTTTTAGGCATTAAATTGTTTTTTAAAGCACTAATATCTGTGCATAATATTTGGCTGTAAAATTACTTTCTTATAATTGTTTCCTAGGAGTCATAGTGTTTGAAAAACTTTCAGGCTCTTGATACAACTTTTCAGAAAGCTGTTTGGTAATATGTACCACTCTGTACATTACAAGAATGTCTCTTAATTTATTTTTCTCAGCATTGAGTATTATAGTTAAAATAAATCTTCAACATGAAAAAAGAAGAATCTCTTTATTTTAGAACAAATAAAGTAGTATTGTATACTTGGTGGAGGAGATATAAGTGCTGTAGAAATGCATAAAGTAAAAAGAGACAGCCACTCCCCTTTTCCTAATAGTTCAGATTCTTTCTTTCTGGCAAGTGGTTTTTGTTTAATACTTTTATGGCATTTGCACATGTTGTTTACCGGTTTTATGTCCAGCTAGTCCGATAGTTCCTGAAGGTCAGGGGGTTAAGGCTTATCCTCTTTGTATGCCCTGTGACTGTCTGGCAGGATTTCTGGGACACAGGAAGTGCTCAGCAAATGCAAAAAGAATAATTTTGCCATCCTAATGGCATTTTAATGCCTAAAATAAGTGTATTAATGCTTGCTTTAATACATTTCTTCAATTGGTTTTAAGAGTTCCTTATTATTTTCCATTTCTTTTATGTTTCATAGTTTTATTTATGTTTTAAGTGGAAGCAATTAATAATGATTACATTATGTATGTGTCATATGAAAGAACATTTGATATTTATAGGAAAAATGATGGGAAACCTGAGGTAAGCCACATTGTAAAATTGAATTTTTTACCTTAGTGTCTATTTAAGACCCAGGTAAAAGCAAATACATTTATATTCACGATTTTGGATTTTAGGTATGCTTACTAAATGTACCTTCAAAGAATGTCTAAGTTCTAGGAAGATGACAACAGAACATAGTTTTAAAATTTTCCCATTTTCCTTTAGATAGAGACAGAGTAACTAGGTCAGCAAAACCAAAACGTCACGTTCAGCATCTGCAAGACTAGGTGAACAGTATCCCCCTGACTCACATACAAGTAAGTAGGTGAGAGTGAATGTCTAATAACAAGACCTGTGTGGTATCAGCATTTGTGCAGAAGGAGGCATGAGGGTGTCTGATGGGCCTGAGAATAGGAGAACCCCAAGGTAACCAACAGAGGAGACTCACTGCAGTGAGAGACTTGCGGAAAGTGTGTTTGAGAACAGCAGCTGGAACTGGAGATAGTTTTGAGTTCCCTGAAGGACACAGTAAGTTCTGAAGAGGGGTTAGAGTCATCTGGTCCCTGTGAACTCTCAAAACTAACCAGTTTAAGCTTCCTTCCCAGTCAAAGCCCTACACCAAGGAGACACTGCTGGGAATAGAATCCACATTAAACAAGATGGAGACAATGAGGGCAAAGGAAAAAATGTCAGATGAAAGTGGGAGAAGATAAAAGCACAGGAGATCTTATTCATGAGTCTATATTTTGGTATCCTTCATGAAGACGGAAGAGAACTCTTATTGAAGTCAGGAAAGCTACTCCAGTTTCCCCAAAGTTTTTTATTTTACATAAAAATGAGCAACGGGCAGGGATCATAGTCAAATTTCCCACAGAGTTTTTATAAGAGAAAAGCATAAGGAGCAGAATATTATTACTGCAGACAGCGAAAGCATGCCAGAAAGAAATGTCCACAAAATAAATGAAACTATAACCTGTTTTAAAATAAACCCAGAGAAATTTAGAAAATGATACAAATATTAAAGCACAATGTAAATCTGAATAAGAAAAGTTAGAAAAGTGGTGATAACTCAGGAAAGAGAAGTAAAAGGTAATTTAAAAAATGAAGCCTAAACCGAAAAACACTATGAAATTTCTCAGAAAACTGTTTAACATGAATAACCGGCCAGGTGCGGTGGCTCACGCCTGTAATCCCAGCACTTTGGAGGCCGAGGTGGGCGGATCACAAGGTCAGGAGATGCGACCACCCTGGCTAACACAGTGAAACCCCTTCTCTACTTAAACAAAAAAAAGTAGCCAGGAGTGGTGGTGGCGGTTGCCTGTAGTCCCAGCCACTCGGGAGACTGAGGCAGGAGAATGGCGTGAACCCGGGAGGTGGAGCTTGCGATGAGCTGAGATAGTGCCACTGCACTCCAGCCTTGGCGATAGAGTGAGACTCCATCTCAAAAAAAAAAAAAAAAAAAAAAAAAAAAACACAAAGATGAATAACCAAGGAGAAATGAAGAAAAATGAAGCACTCCAGAGAGAGCAACAGTTATTAAAGACAGGCAAAGAAGTTTCAACATGCAAGTAACAGGAGGCTCTGAAGAAGGACTAAAGCAATGAAACTTAACAGCTACTAACAATATAACTCATGAAAATGTGTTGAAATTTGCTTTGCAGATTTTTTAAGAGATGGGGTCTTGTTGTGTTGCCTAAGCTGGAATGCAATGTGGCATAAGCATGGCTCATTGCAGCCTTGAACTCCTGGACTAAAGCTATCCCCCCATCTCAGCCTCCCAAGTAGCTAGGACTATAGGCACGTGCCACCACGCCTGGCTAACTTACTTATTTTTATTTTTGTAGAGATATGGTCTTGCTGTGTTCCCTAGGCTGGTCTTGAACTGCTGAAGACCAGCCTTAAGTGATTCTTCTACCTTAACCTCCCCAAATGCTGGGATTACAGGTGTGAGTCACCATCTCGGCCTTTACTCACTTTTTAGTCTGCTTTTAAATTTTAAACATTCTCCAGCATCAATATTCTTCTATAGTACTGTTTTAAATGACAAATTGGTATTCTATGAATGAGTTAATGTTTAATGGTTCCCCATTTTTGCTAATTAGTTCATGAACAATGTTTTAAGTGAATACTATTATGGGATTTTTTTGTTTGTTTTTTATTTATTGCCTTAGGTTCAATTCCTAGAAGTTGGGATTGTTAAGGTGAAGCATATGTACATTTTAAAGCCTTTCGATACGTTATTTTTAAATATCTTTTTAAAATACAGTTTATGCTTCTACCAGCTACACATCAGAATTTTTCTACACCCTAGGATCCTAGGTATTTTAAAATGTTTGCCAATTCGATAGACAAAACATAACTCAATATTTAAATTTACATTTGCTTGAATATTAGACCGAGTATGGTTTTTGGGGGGTTTGTTACTGATGTTTTTTGTGAGTTTGCTTTTACCATTCTTTTGGGTTTTATTTTTTTTTTCTTAATTTACCAAAGTTTCTCATTGAACCCTTACTAGATGCCAATAGCTATTCTAAATTATTTACAGGTGTTAACTTATTTACTCCTAGTGATAACTCTGATACAGGTACTGTGATTGACCCAGACAGAGGTTCGGTAGCCTGCCCCAGGTCACACAGCTAGTAAGGGATGGAGCTGGGGAGCAAATCCAGACCTGTGAGTCCCTACTCTTAATGATCATGCTTTTGATTCTAGGGATACTTATTGTTACTTATTGCTGGTACATTTTCCAGTTTGCACTTGCCTTTTGTTCTTGATGTCATTTTATACAAGAGCTTTAATTTTTGGTATTGGAGAACTAAGTTTTATTTATTACTGTAATGCCTCAAACGTAACAGATTCTCAAATCTATGTGTTGAACAAATGAGAATGAACCCATCAGCAGTCTGTTGATGGTGATGACCTTTTGTGTAGTGTAATATATATCTCCTTTTAAAGGGATTCCCAGGGCTTCATAAATGATGTTCTCTTTGATTTTTATTAGGCACAGTAAGCTTATCTGTATTGGCTCTTCTGGAAAGTTTTTTAGACGTAATCACTGCTTTTAAAAGGAACCTGTGTTCTTAAGCAAATAGGAGTTGTGAAGAATGTATTTATTGACAGTGATTTGAATTGTAGATTCAAAGTGAAATGAAATAATTTCACTCTAGTAATAATTTGATGGGATTTTTTTTTTTGTAGTTTTAGAAAATTATAGATTTGGCCATTGTTTTAAAAGTTTTGAATGAATTTTGGCTTAGTGTAAGAAGTAAGATTCTTTGACAGGAAAACTAAAACTACCAAACTTGATATGAAAAGTTATCATTGCTTAAGGTTTGGATAGCGTAGATCAACTCTTCAAAAGGTGAAATTTAAGATTTTACTTTTCTCGAACTCCTGACCTCAGGTTATCCTCCTGCCTTGGGCTCCCAAACTGCTGGGACTGCAGGTATGAGCCACCACGCCCGGCCAAGATTTTACTCTTCTTTAAGCACTCTTTCTCCCTTTTTCTCTGGTGGTTAATACCAGGCTACTTAACGGTGCCTTCTTAGTTTGGCCTCTGTATTCCTTACTTCAGTCTTTTAAAAAAAAGTGTAGTGATCCATATTGCTAATGGATATACATTAGAGAGAAACACAAATAAGTTCATTTTAATTTTTACAAACCATCCACAAAATGTACTGCATGGAATCAGGTACTCAAAAAGATACTCAAGATGTAAAGATTTATCTTGTTAACACAAATCCAGGTCTGCTTTGTATAAAGTTACTAAAGCTTAAAAAACATTGTTGAGTGCTTGCTGTTTTTGTAACCTACTGGTTACACCCTGTTCTTTCCTCTTCTACTGCTGGTAGTAGTATTCTTCAGGCCATTTGTATTAGTCCGTTCTTGCACTGCTATAAAGGAATACCTAAGACTGGGTCATTTATGAAGAAAAGAGGTTTAATTGGTATGCGGTTCCACAGGCTATACGTGAAGCATGGCTAGGGAGGCCTCATGAAACTTAAGAGTCATGGTAGAGAGTGAAGGGGAAGCAGGCGTGTCTTCTAGCAGAGGAAAAGAGAGAAGGGGGAGGTGCTACACACTTTTAAACAGCCAGATCCCACGAGAACGAACTCACTGAGCTCGTCATCCTGAGAACAGCAAGGGGGGAAGTCTGCCCCTATGATCCAGTCACCCCTCAAGAGGCGTCTCCTCCAACATTGAGGATTACAATTTGACATGGGGTTTGGGTGGGGACACATATCTAAAATATAATCACCGTGCTTAGCTGATATTGTTAAATTCAGACTTGTTCTTTTAAGCGTTAATCAGTCTAGTTTACATGCTTATGTTAATAAAATTTAATCCATTCTGGAAGTAAAAGAGTGAAATGTTAGTTTTCCTTTTCCTCGTTCCCACTTATAGGGGTAACCCCTTTTAATCTTTTCCATTTTAAGATTCTTCTCTTGGTTCCCTCCATGACTGTTAATACATCAGTATGTTTGTAGCTGTGTTTTGCTATGAAACCAGATAGCTCTCAGTGCTACCTCTTTGCCAGCCAGTTTCTCCCGATTTTCTTTTAAAGTTTTTCTGTTGAGTAGTATTATTAAAGTTTTATAAAACTAATTTAAACCTCGTTCTTGGCCATCAGTTTTAGACAGTTTCTCTTGATTTCTCAAGATTTGAAATGAGAGCTTTGGAGCCCTTTATATTTCTTTTTACCTCACACCCATTCCCCACCAGACAGTTATTTCCAGCTTGTGTATAGGTATATTCACTTACACATCTTGCTGTCACTTAATTGAATTCTTTATTTTTGTGTTAGAATCTTCTGAATATTGAAAACAAAACTATACTGAAGAGCATAGTGTATTAAGACTTATGTCACTAAGGTTGTTCCAGTCATAGGAGAAATGTTACCACTGGATTGAGGTCTGGTACATTTTAAAAGATGATTTAATTCTATGATATGTGTTCAACTTGCACTAGGAAAGTTTTTACTTTCACCTTTGTTCCGTGCGCGGCACAAATACCTGTGAACCCTTACTGCCCAACTCAAGAGCCAGAGTCCTCTGTCATCATTTTGCTCCTCTTCTAAGTGAGAGGACTGAGTGCAGACTTGGTGTTTGTGGGTGAGGCATGTGGACTGACAGGCTTCAGTTTATTTAGCGAGTGTAAGTCCTGGCAAGAAGATTGTCTTTCTTTCCTTGCCAGGTTGAGGAGACCTCATTAAACGTATGAACTTGTGGTTTTGGCGTGTCTAGTCCTGATGCAGGTGGCTTGGTGTCCTCACAGGCATTTCTTTGGCCTTGCCCTTGGGGTGACTGTTCACTTGTGTTTGAGTGGCTGGGACTCAGTAGGTTCCCTGGAGTAGGTATTTCTTTAGAGCCCCTGGGGGAGGCTGATCATGCAGCAGATAGTTGTTTAGTGTCAAGCCAATCTCTCCCCTTCTTTCTACTCTAGTTTTTCTTTACCACCCAGAATGGCATCTGCCACTTCTGCTCTGGTTCCTGGTCCCAGCTTTCAGCTCTAGATCTTTTTGACATTCCTTAAATTATTGGTATGATCCCAGGTGCCTTTTTCTTGCAGAAAACTGACAAAATCTTTGGTTCACTGGTATGTCTCCATCCCATGCTTTATTTTATTTTGTGATCTTTTATTGCTTGTTTCAGTGTTTGATATGGAGGATAAGAACAGTATGTTTACTCTATCCCGTGCTCTAGATTTTCTTGTTAGAAGCACCTTCCTTCCCAGCTTGGGGAAACTGAGCTGCTGGGGTGGCTGTTGGCTCCTTTGCTTGCTGTTAGTTTTAAAGGATTGTTTTCAGTCACACTTGAATTGTAGCTATCCTTGGTTCTCTTTTTACTAATGAATTCTGGTAGTATGTTTTAAGAACTGGGTGGCCTTCCTGGCCTTTATAATCAGTTCCTGTAATGCCTAGCTTTAGTGAGCTACGAAGTTGCCCATTGGAGATGAGGCTTTATTGAAAGTCAGCACCTGTACTTCATTCCCTGCCTTTGTGACTTCGGGTTTCAATTGGGTGTTTGGAAGCACTGTTTCTTCTGTCCTTGACCTTGTTCCACATGTTTTACCCATTACCTCCTGTGAGCAGGCACAGGACCTTTCCTTGTCACCTGGGCTTCAGCTGCTTTCAGGATGACTGGTTATCCCTTGCAGGTGCTTCCCACCAAGGCTCTTGAAAGGGAAGTTTTGTAATGTTCATTTTTTAAAAGTTAGATCAAATATACCCCAAACTTCTTAAGTCTGCTTGTTTTCATATGACATAGAAATTGATACAAAAATACTTTATGTAGTTTGTATAGATGAAGTTGATTAAGAAAGATGACACTTACTCTACTGTTTTGTCTTGATAAGTACAGCACAAAAAACAGTTTTTAAGCCCTAAAGTTAACTTGCAAGAATCTTTTTGTTTTGACAATATGCTATCTATTATAACTTCTAGTTGAATAAAATCTTAACAAGTCAACTTTTATATTTTCATGATACCTAAATGAGGGAGCAAAAGTATGTTTAGTATATGACAATATACTGTTAGTTGATTCACAAGAGTAAACAATAGTCCAATATTTAAAAATTATGTCTGTAATCCAGATTTAAATAACAGTTTACTTTCTAGCTTTATAAGCAGTCTTAATGAGAAGTAGGGGACAAAAAAGAAGCAGGATTGCCCTTAAGTTAGAGAATAGAAATATCTACTTGGCTTAACATTTTTATAAAAGATGTCCAGCAAAACTGTGGTGGCGGCCTCACTTTAGAGAATGAGGTATTTCAAACTTGACCAAGGTAGTCATGCCAGACTTTTGAATATTTTTCTAAATTAGATGGCTTCAAATTAAAAAAAGATTTTATCCACTTGATGTTTTTGCAAAACTATAAAGCTGTGTTCTATTTCTACCTAAAATATAAAATTGTTAGTATGGTATGATTTGTCATTTGAGATTATCTTGGCTAATACATTACTGGGCATAATAATGGCTATTACACATTGAGAGGATAGAGGCTGTTTCTGTGTCTCAAGCATCATTAACTGCAGATAAAAAAAAGTTAACAGTTACTCTAAATATATGTCTTATAGGGGAGAAAATGTAATCAGCATATTGTACTTTTTTAGCCTAGCCTGGTGGCACATGCTTGTAATCCCAGCTAGTCGGGAGGCTGAGGCAGGAGAATTGCTTGAACCTGGGAGGCTGTGGTTGCTATGAGCCGAGATCGCGCCCTTGCACTCCAGCCTGGGCAACAAGAGCACAACTCCATCTCTACAAAAGAAAAAAAAAAAGTTAATGTTTAATTGTATACTTAGAAAACTTACTTTCTTTACTAGGAATTCTGAATATATATATTTATGTAACGAAGATTTTAGTTTAGTAAGTTAACTATTTTAAAACATGTTTAATGTTTAATTTCTGATTCTAAAAGTAGTACTTTTTGATACTTTCCTAAACTCCATAATTTAAGTAACTTTAAAAAGAATTGATGCTAAGCTAAACATTTAAATTGAGGATTATCCCAGAGCATCTGTCACTAGGCAGATGATGTTTCCTTGTGTCTCTAGTCCCCAAAGGAAAGTCAGAGTGCCAAGTTTTTAATATTTGTCCCCTCAAGAAGGGGGAAAGTTTTGTGATATAAAAAATGTTTAAGAGGTGGTCTGGGAAACAGTCCCTCTTGACATGGAAAATGCCCAGTTCGTTGCTGTAGAGTGCAAGACAGGCTCAGTTAGGATTGCTTTATCAATATGGAGGGAATAAGAACCTGGGAGAACAAACCAAAATATTAAAGATTCATGGGTAAGACTATGAATGAAATTGGCTTTAAAATCTTTCCCTTTTACTTCTCTCTTACCTTTATCCTTCGGAATTAAAGGAGGCTAATACAGGTTCCAAGTAGTTCAAAAACGTACCAAAAGTTGTCGAAAGTTTAAAGGGCTGAGATTGAGTCTTTCAGGGAATGGATTAAATACTTTGGGTTAGAGAGTGATTTTCAAACGTCTTAAGCCTTGGCTCGTAGTGTGTAGATGGTAGTATGGTGTGAATGATCTCGAGCTGATCTCATGAAAGCTTACATTTCAGTAAATTTTCATATGGACAAGAAACCAAGAGACATTGCTGTGTGACTAAAATACTGATTATTCATGGATACTGCGAGAGCTTTGCCTTTTATCTTGGGATCTTTATCTTACGCATTATGTTTCTAAAAATGTAGTTTCTTTGTTTATAGGATGGGGGGCGTTAATATTAGATGATTTTTAAGTTTCCTTCTAGCTTTAGAGTTACTGATCCTTTTCCTGACTTTTAGAACCTGACTTTTCCAGTCTTGGTTTCATTGAACTTTAACAGGTTCCAGAATTCCTGTGTAGAGAGAACATGGGAAAAAATTAAGGGACTGGTGTGGGTGATGGGTGCTTAGAGATGATGGAAAAGTGGCTTCAGGAGAAGAGAAATTGTAGTGTTAGGGATAGGACCAGCATGCTCTTCTCTTGGAATCTGATGCTTGAAATCTACTCCGTCTTAATGAAATGTACTTTACAAATGCTAGAAGTCTTTCTGGAGACGTTTATAGACACTCTATGGAAAATATTTAAAATCACAAACTTTTCATGATGTGGAATGAATTCTGTACTCAATTTAGGAGGAGATAATTGCTAGGCTAGGTGGGACAAGTTGATCTATTTTAAAATGAAATTGTATCTTTTATAAGGCACAAATGGGAACTATGTCTCCTTGACATGTTTCAAAGCATTTCTCTGAATATGTGAGATTAAAGAAACTCTCAACCACCCAGAATTGTCAGAACACTGATGTTCTTTAAACCTGTCTTTGTAGCTGTTAGTATGTACTGACACAGTTGAAGTTTTTAATGTTTTATTCATTATTAGACATTTTGCATGTGAATATAATGTATTTTATTTATGGTTACATCTTAACTGAACTTGGTTCCTAGATATGAGTATTATTTACTTGGTCTCAGTCTTCATATTTTAAGCTCTATAGGTTAATACTTAATTGAGTTTTATTTTAAAATTATTTTTGAAGCTATATATTAAAGTTTGTCGTAATAAACGAAGTGTTTTCCTCCACCTGGGAATACTTGAGACTTTAGTGAGCCATGCTTTCTCTTATGCCCACCTCTTTAGTCTTTCTTACAGAAATAAGAATTTATTCTTATAGAATAAAAATGCTTTTGTTGGGATTTCTCTAAAATGAATGTTTGAGAATGTTTTTAATGTATAGAAAGACATTTACATAATGCTTTTGAGTAGGTGGGGAAAAAAGTTGAAATGTTGATGGCAGCATCTGTTAGAAAAACTCATATGTCTATATAGTAAAAAGTTAAAATTACAACAAATGCACTAGTTTAACTGTGTTCTGCATGTTATTCCATGGGATCACCTTTGGAGCAAAGTGGAATATGTTTCTAGTCCTTTATAGTTGCTGTTAATTTTGTTCTAAACCTGAAAGTGTTAACAGCAAGTTGAAAATGTGACAAAGCTCAATTTCATTTCTTGTTTATTGCTTGTTTTCCTATTGGACAATTGGAAGTAGCTTTGCCCTGGCAACTAAAATAGGCTATTTGCATAACCTAGTTTGATTGGCTAGCATCCTTACTAACAGTTCCAATCATATGGTGTCAGTTTAGTGGTAGGCTATGCTAATTAGCCGCTGTTGCTGGGGTTCAGGGATGGTTTCTGTGTGCTGTTCTGCTGCATTGTGTTGCCTGGTGAGAGACATTGATAAATGAGCGTTTAATGATCTGCAGCAGTTCCCACTCACTGCGGGCAGGCGGATTTTAGAACAGAAGTGGAAATAAGGCTTTAATTGCTCTGTTAAATACCTGTAACCAAAATATGTGTATTACATTTTAGAAATTAAGTTGTATGAAATCTCTATCTAATTGAATACTTCATAACACAAAAGGAAAATACTTTAGCTTTGTCTCTTAAAATATAACTCAGGTAGCAGCACAATGCACAGGTTTCCTAAAACTGTAAAATTGATCATTTTTTTTCAGATCAGAAATAGTGCCACTGTAGTAAGTAGCATGCTTGATTTTTCTTACGACTTTGACCTTTCATAAAGATACATATTTGTGTTTAATAAAATGGTGCAAGCTTTTGGGCAGAATTTATCTTGTACTGCCTGTGTAGTCTAGCAAATAAGAGCATAAACTTGAATTCCCTGTTCTTGTTCCTCTGTTGAATTTGAAGATCAGATTGTTATTCACTACCTCCTGCTATTAGTACTTTTCTAATTGAAGTCAGATGTTTTAACTGTTGCTTATACCGTTATCGTTGGTTTATGTGAAGTCTTTATTGGTACAGTCAGGTGGTAGGTTCTGTAGGAAAAAAAAACAGTTCTTTGTTCAAGGAACATGAGGTGAAGAATAAACACATATGATGTTAGATTAACAATGCAAGATGACCATATGGAAAAGTGCTGTAAGGATTTATCTGGAAGGGCATAGGGGAAAAAATTCTCTAGGCCTTTTTATGATAGGGACATGGGAAATGGATTGAGAGTCTGGGAAAGGGTTAAAGAGGAAGCCCATAGAATTTGTGTTAAGGTTTTAAATATCACTTAGGATTCAAACAGCTGGAGAGTAATAAGAAGGAAGAACATTTTAGGGTGAGTAATAGATGAGCAAAAGTAATGTTTCTGGTATTCAGTTGTTAAATGTAAGTGGTCACAGTGATCAAGGACTCTGGGGCCTTAGGTTTGTCAGTGCCCCAGCTTCCAGGCAAGATTGTGTCATTCCCTTGAAATAAGACCTGGTGTCTTACTGTTGCAGCTAGCATCATTTTTGGCTTTTTGTCACTTGGTTTTGTTGGAAGCAGGGCTCTCCACTTTTTGTGTCTAGTGGTTAAAGCATAGGACTCTTTTGCCTTCTTTTATCCCTCCCATTGGCCCTAAAGCATTGAAATATAGATGCCAAAAATAATCCATGTGAATTTAGATGTTTGTATTAAATTTTCTATAAAGTTTATCCCTTTAATTGTTCTGGCCTTTATTTAAGAGCATAGTAAAATTAGACAAGCTACCTGGATAATCTTACAGACTAGTAAAGAATGAAAACCAACATTAAACCATAACATTGGATTCTTAATCACACGTTCCCAGGCATATATACTGAACATGTATTCTAAAATAAATTTACAGAAGTGCTTTATTCAACCAGAGTCAAAGGGGACCTAGATTCAGAATTTATAATTTAACAGAGTTGGAAATAATTTTACATAACTATATGACATGGTGGAGTGTCCATGCTGTAAGAGAGGTGTAAATTCAGAAGAGGGAGCAATTTTTGGATTGGGACTAGGGAAAGATTCTTGGTGAAAGTGGTGTTTCATATGGTCTTGAGGAATGGGCAGTATTTTAACAGGTAATGTTTGAAGGCTACAGGGTGTGGAAGATGCTATGCTAGTTGAAGATGGGGGCCTGTTTTGAAAATTGCATTTACTAAGGTAGATGGTAGAGGAGACTATGTTGTTGAGGGCCCTAACTGGTGGATAATATAGACTTTGAAGTTTTCTTGTAAAAGTGGGGATTTTGAATTTCTTAACAGCAGTGGTTCATAATGTATTTTTTTTTTTAAACACATGCCCTCCATGAGTGTTTGCAAGTTTGAAAATAGACATTTCTTTGATTTTTAAAATGTGAAAATGTATTGAGTAATTTCAAGGGGTTTTGAGTTGCCATCATCTGAAATGAGGTATGTTGTAGGAGAAGCAAATTTTTTTGTGGGGTAGAGGGAAGGGATTGATTGTACTTAGAGTCAGGTTTTGAATGGGTTAAACGTTTTTAAAACAGCTTTATTGTGTTAAAATTGGCATACAATAAACTTCACATAATTGAAAGTAAACAATCTGATGGATTTTGACAAGTATTATTTGTGAAACTTTTACCACAAGTCAGATAATGAAGATTTATTACTTTTCCAGAATTTTATATAAACAGGATTATATATGTTCTTTTGCCTGGTTTTAGTTCTTTTGAGAGTCATCTGTGTTAACTATCAATAGTTCATTCTTTTTATTGCTGAGCAGTATTTCATTGTGTGTATATACCTTGGTTTATCCATTTACCTGTTGAAGGACATTTGGGTTGTTTCTAGTTTTTGTTTATTACAAATAAAGATGCTCTGAATATTGTCGTACAACTTTTGTATGGACATATGTTTTATTTCTCTTTATTT